>NC_064923.1:561724004-562053379 GCF_023897955.1 Schistocerca gregaria
CTCACCAGATGGTAGAGTTTTGTCAGGACTGGCTATCCCAAGGTTGTCAGTAGTTCTGATGGAATGTTGTCTACTCCCGGGGCCTTCTTTCGACTTTGGTCTTTCAGTGCTCTATCAAACTTTTCACGCAGTATCATATCTCCCATTTCATCTTCATCTACATCCTCTTCCATTTCCATAACATTGCCCTCAAGTACATCGCCCTTGTATAGACCTTCTATATACTTTTTCCAGCTTTCTGCTTTCCCTTCTTTGCTTAGAACTGGGTTCCCATCTGAGCTCTTGATATTCATACAAGTCATTCTCTTTTCTCCAAAGGTCTCTTTTATTTTCCTGTCGGCAGTATCTATCTTACCCCTAGTGAGCTAAGCCTCTACATCCTTACATTTGTCCTCTAGCCATCCCTGTTTAGCCATTTTGCACTTTCTATTGATCTCATTTTTGAGACGTTTGTATTCCTTTTTGCCTGCTTCATTTACTGCATTTTTATATTTTCTCCTTTCGTCAATTAAATTCAATATTTCTTCTGTCACCCAAGGATTTCTACTAGCCCTCGTCTTTTTACCTACTTGATCCTCTGCTGCCTTTACTACTTCATCCCTCAAAGCTACCTATTCTTCTTCTACTGCATTTCTTTCCCCAATTCCTGTCAATTGTTCCCTTACGCTCTCCCTGAAACTCTCTACAACTTCTGGTTCTTTCAGTATATCCATGTCCCATCTCCGTAAATTCCCACCTTTTAGCGGTTTCTTCAGTTTTAATCTACAGGTCATAACCAATAGATTGTGGTCGAAGTCCACATCTGCCGCTGGAAATGTCTTACAATTTAAAACCTGGTTCCTAAATCTCTGTCTTACCATTATATAATCTATCTGATACCTTTTAGTATCATACAATACAAAAATGTCAAAAATCTAATGATTTAGAAAGACTTTTCCAGGAAGAAAATTCAAAAATTCAAAAGATGTTAATTCCTTATCACCCATATGAAAATGCCGAGACAAATATTTATGAAGATATGAGTAGAAGCTCATCAGCTGTTGTAATATCATCAGTGAAATTTCAACAAACAGGTGCAACTGACAAAAAGGCTATACACAGCAAAATATGCATAAGTTCAAAGATGTAATTACCAAGAAAATTGCAGTAGCTTGTGGACTTGATGCTAGGGAATTGGGGAAACTCTATGCAAGCAAACAATGTATTAAGTGTTTGGATTACAACCAGCTAAACAAAGATCCACATCGATAAAGCAATTCAAATTTTGATCTGAATTCCCCAGATAGGATTATTTAAAATGACAGTGAAAGAATTTTGTGTTTCAGAACAAATGGCAATAGCAGCAAGCAACAGATGGAAGTAAAAAGGCTATTGACACAAGTGAAAAGTGGCTTCCAGAAAAAATAAGACAAAAGGTTATAAAATTTAACTGAATTTGTATGCAAAAAAAGACTGTTCTCCCAGTCAAGTAGAACAAGAAAATTTAAAGGAAAAGTACATGCTAGTGCGAAATTTGAAAGAAATTTTATTGATTGTTGAAACAGTAATGAACCTAAAGTTGAATTTTTAAAAGCCTCTGAATTACATCCAAAATGACATGTGAAGGTAGATGCACCAGAGTCACCATCAGTTTGTGGAGAGACAAAAAAACATAATGTGATTCATAACTGCCATCAAGCAGCACAATAATTATTATTATTCATTCCTTTATTTTTTCAAAATGTAATTAATTTTTAAACTTTAAATGAAACAATAGGGAAAAGAAAATAAATGTTTCTGATAGACTTAATGAACACTTTTTAGTGGTGCAAATAATTTAAATGTCATTAGTGTTAATTTTAAGACCTGGTGTTAAATGTATCTGAAGACTGTAGAGGTTAATAATACTCTGAATAAACCTATTAGGGGAGTACATAATTTTCCAACAGGCAGGTACACAATGCACCGACAACGAAAGTTTTTCTGTTGTCTTCTATTCACTACCTATTTCTTCTTAAAATATGGGTAAAATGGGTCAGAAAAAAATTTCACCAAGTTTGAAGTGGGTTTGTGTTGTTGTCATTGATTTCTGATCCTCATATCTGTTATTTATGTGTTCTGCACAAAACAGATCTGGGTGACAAGTTATGTAGGCCTTGCTCGGTTAGGTCACTAACAATGCATGCCAAACATGAGTATTTTTCTACACATTTGTTTCTGGTTCCAAAGAAAGTGGCCTTTGTGAAAAAGGCTGTAACACCTACACAAAGTTACAGATGGAGCTGAAACTTGATAGAAATACATGCAGGTCCCTTATGAACACTACGTACAGTCTACAAATACTTCACAAGTCAAAAGAAAATTAACTGGTGAAGTTGGAGAGATTTGATTCAAAGCAGCCTGTAACTGCAACTAAGTGAAATCTTTATGAAAGATTTGCTATACTTCAAGTTTAGCTGAGATGTGAATCAGTTATAACTTTGCTCTTCCAGTTCTAAGTAAGTGAACCATTTTACTTTAGTAGCAAACGTAGAAACAATGATTTTTATGGTTATTTATACGTTTTGAGAGAGAACAATAATCTAATGCCAACACAAAAGTTCCAAAGCTTGTTTATCTGTCTGCCAAATTAACTTTACAGTCTCCAGAATGAGATTTTCATTCTGCAGCAGAGTCTGCCCTGATATGAAACTTTCCTGGCAGGTCGCAGGAGAGCTTCTGAAAAATTTGGAAGCTAGGAGGGAGGTAGCTACTGGTAGAAATAAAGCTGTGAGAACGGAGGGTGAGTCGTGCTTTGGTAGCTCATTTGGTAGAGCACTTGCCCGCAAAAGGCAAAAGTCCCGAGTTCAAGTCTCGGTCCGGCACACAGTTTTAGTCTGCCAGGGAAGTTTCATAACTTTACAGTGTCCAATAGAACCATGGTTTTTACCGACATATTCATATGGACTGCTTTAGAATTAAGAGGAAAAAAATCTGATTGCTTTTTTTTTTAGCATATTAAAGAAGAAATGCATTAGTTCTACAGCTTCTGTCAATCCTCCACAAAAACTAAAAATACACAGTTGAAAGAGGTAATAGGTGAAGAGACTGCATATCACCAAACTTTTATTAGGAGTCCTCTCTACATAGAGATGAAGAGCAAATCACTATTTCATTGTATTGTTCACTGGTACTGCAAGTAAACTTCAACAACAAATGGAAGATGTTATTAATGATATTATAATGTAGTCTTTGCTACAGAAGAATACTGAAGATAAGGTGGATAGATCACGTAACTAATGAGGAGGTATTGAATAGGATTGGGGAGAAGAGAAGTTTGTGGCACAACTTGACTAGAAGAAAAGATCGGTTGGTAGGACATGTTTTGAGGCATCAAGGGATCACAAATTTAGCATTGGAGGGCAGCGTGGAGGGTAAAAATCGTAGAGGGAGACCGAGAGATGAGTACACTAAGCAGATTCAGAAGGATGTAGGTTGCAGTAGGTACTGGGAGATGAAGCAGCTTGCACAGGATAGAGTAGCATGGAGAGCTGCATCAAACCAGTCTCAGGACTGAAGACAACAACAACAACAACAACAATGTAGTCTTGAAAATCGATTATGTTAAAACTAAATATATCTAATGGTTGGGAAGGGAATGAAATAAACAGCAGAGTGAAAGTAGCCTGGAGTGGTTAGGCCAGAATAGGAGTTCTTGAAACTAAGTTTTTACGTATGCATTTCCAGTTTTCAGTTATGTAGAACCCATTCAGGAACCGAGTGTTACTCAGAGTAATTTAGGGTGACAGTTAAATAACAAATGAATCAAGATAAGAAAAAGACTGGACTGGAAAATGTAATTACGACTGCAATGAAAATGAAATGGAGATGGTGTGGACACGTTCCTTCCTACACATATAGGCCAAGGGCGTTTGTTGCTAGAAACAATACGAAGAGACAATGGCCACGACCTAATGTAAGGACGGTAGATGACTCAGAGCAAGAGCAACAGGTTACTGAAGACTATAATACTTGGAAATGTCTAGAAAGGGCTTTTACTTAGCAGTGGTTAACAAATAGCTGACGTTGATCAGTGTTACCTTCTTCAAGACATTGGCATTTAGACGTGAGAGGAGCTGTATTACATTATGCCCATAGTGTGTAGTTCACGAAAAATACGTCAAAGAAATGCTTCGGTTGCGTGTTACGTACGCAAGTTAAAAGATAATTTTATATGTATTTAATACGAAAAGGTTTAACTGGGACTAAACGACATGAGTGTCTAAAGAATGACGAAACAAATGAAAAACAGTATTCGTAAACAACACGACGCTTTACAGATTTCGCACGCCACCGTATACGGCGACAATGACGCATCATCAGTTTTCACGGACTATATATAGCACATTCACGTAATGTATTTCATTCCGATACCAACAATGGTATACAATATAATCGCTGCTTTATAGAAATGCATTAGTACTCAGTTAACTCGAATACGGATTATGCAATTTTGAAAGGAACTTTTAATTATCGAGAGTATTGAGAACACGAATGGACACCTGAATATGAAGCGTTAGGCATTTTACGTTACGTCAAGAAGGATAACAGAATGGTTATAGTAAAAGCGGTAAACACAAAATCAAGTTTTAACAGCTGTACAAGTTGTGTTACCTTTGAAATCTGGTTGTGATTCCCACTCGACGCGGTAAGCCTGTCGATATCGCTGACTCCTCTTCCTACGTTTGACAGACTTGTCACTAGTATCTTCCGTTTGCTTTTCTACAGTTCCTGCTTGTTGAGAGGCTATACATTCAGATCTTAAGGTTTCTGCATCAGAACTCTCGCCTGAATAATCCATAGTAAGACATTTTATATGTGATTTCGAGAGCTCTTTCCCAAAGCAATATTAAATTCGCATAACATGTCTCATATTTACTGAACACGAACTCTACTCTGTCATGTCAACAATTACATCCTCCGGAAAAAATCTATTTGTATACCACAGTTGGCAATACCCTTGAATTGCCAACTGAGTTTCTCCCAAAAAGTTGTATTTATCCGTGATTGGTTCAGCAGCAATATTAATGTTCTGGTGAAATAATTTATGTACGTATGAATTCAGTACTTTATGTCTTTAATAAACATAAAAATGTCTTTTTGCCTCGAGTTATAATGACAAAATAATTAACTTGTTAAAAGCCCTTACGTACAGCCATTGTACGAATCCGTAATTTGTGATTCTTATCTCGTTAATCATTTCGAAATTTTGGTTTTTGCCTCCGAAACAATCGATATTTCTGACACAAAGAGAAATTTTTTCATTAGGGCACCTATTAGTTTCCCGACGTATTTTCTCTTTGCAATTTTAGATGTACGATTGGCAGCAGCTGTGTTTACGTTGTGTGCAAGGTGGTGGTTTGTTATGAATATATATGTGTGCTGTATTGCAAAACACAATGAGTGTTGTGAAGAGAAAATTTGTAAAAAGACTTAACAATGACTGGGAAGTGTATGTTTCAGCAAAATACCCAGACAAATATTTTTATTTCAACTTAAGGACTGGAGTTACGACTTGGGAACCTCCTGATCCAGATGAAGACGTGTGTATCGGTGATATGTTTATTCATTTGACAGCTGCCACTACTCATTCGTTCTTAATAAAGCAAATTACTTTTATTATTATTATTTTATTTTAGCGATTTGTCTTTATTAACTATATCTTTTGTTACTAGGATGTGGGGTAGAACTGATACCCGCCAATCGGGGCAACATTTCCATTTGATCAGTAATAACAATACCGCTATTTATTCATCCTTTGGCAAAATTATAAAAATTCTTTCAAGTAGTCTCTATACAAAATCCTGAAAGAGATAAAATTTTAAATTCTGATTCCAAACTCCTTTTTTTATTCTCATAGTTTATTTTTGAATTTTAAGTGATTATTCTGCAAAATTCGCAATTTTCCAGAATACCACTCATATCATGACAGGCTGTGCACATTTGTATGTATTCAGTACAGGCCAACTGTTTCAGCCTTGACAGCCATCCCTAAGCAGTCTAAAGACATGGCCGTAATTAACTAACCTTTGATTCAGTAGTTCAACAGTTTTTCCCCGTCCGAAGTTATTTCTTAGGGAGATGTTATTGTCTTATTTATACGTATTCTCGTGTTTGTTGCCGTGTGTATGTAGTTACGTCAAAGGCTCCATATTGGAAACGCTTGGAATAGCCATTTCCGCCATATTGATGATGTCACGGGTCAAAGCAGACGGGTGGAATCGGACACTTCCGTATTCCAGTCGCTTAATGATAACAATAATAGAAATACAACATAAAAGTATTACAGTATTACATTTTTGATGACCGACACCTTAGCAGTAAAAAATAACTTTTAATTCCCATAGATATAATAGAGCAAATTTAATGTCAGAAGTTATGTTATCAGAACATCTCATGGAAATTGCTGAAATTAAAAATATATGTCTTGATGCATATAGCTAGTATTGTGATCCTGTAGAACTAGGAAGGAAAATGGGGAAGTAACTATGTATGGGAAAAAGGAAAAAATGGAGATAATGTGTCTCAAGCCCATCAGTTTAGTGGATATGGTGTTGAACAGCTCCTTAAACAAATTTACGCCAACAGTAGAATCATGTATTTACAAGGTATTGTTCTGTAAGTAACGGATATATGATAGCTTATCTTTATACCACAGCAAGAGACAGTTTCAAGAAGTTATGCAGACAGTGACTATAAGTTTGATTTTTTACCAGGTAGTACTGATCAAGAACATCTCTAGAGTAGCTCATGTGCCTAGAAGTAAAAAATGCATATATTACAACAGCCATTGACTATTTTTCTTCAGTGGGAGGTCAACACATTTCATCTGACCATGCTGGTTAAATGTTAACAATAAAATTTACTTACCAGTTAGGTTTACATGAGAGAAAAAAAGGAATGTGTAACAAAATCATAAAAAAAATGACTCCACCAGAATATAAAGATGGAAATCATAGATAACCGAAAAGATTTATGAATAAGACAAATATAGACAGAAAGTTTGTCTTCCCAAAAGCATTTCTACGTCTTTATGGTTTTTTTTTTCCATTAAAATAAACACAGGTTAAATAGAACAAAAGTAAGGAGAAGGGATTGATAATTGTTGGGAAGCAAATACCTTGTACTGGGAAATGAGAGCTACAGTTATATCTAATTCAGAGAGCAAGCTGCAGTCAAAGAGTTAAAACTCCACAACAACCAAAATCCTTCAGCAGGCCTACACCATGTTATTATATAGGCATAGATCATAAGCAAAACATGTGCCCTAATCCTCAAAAAAGTAAAACACACTCAGAATAAATCAGAAACTATTTTTAAGAGTGATAATTGAGAAGCAAATAAAAGTAATCGTAAATATGGTATTGAATGTTGAGAAATTAGTTTTATCAGGATAATGGAGTTAATGGGCACTGAATTCTGTGATTACGTCCTCAATGGCAGTAAACATTGTGCTGACTTAGAAATAAACAAATTATGATGCATTTGTCTTACTTCTGCAGGCATGCCTTGTATTGCCACTGTGTACTGGTTTCAGGTATACAAAGCTAAAGGAGATTAAAAAATTGGGTAGGTCACTAAAATTTGGTAATTCTGCTTGCTGCAATCGTATCTTTTACCAGATTGATAGGATTATCCTTCATTGACTTTTGTAATCAATCAGTGGCTCAGAGCAAATTTTCTCACAGATTTAAAAAGCTGTTGTAACATCTGCCTATGAAACTGGAGATAAATAAACCACCTTCTATTACAGACTCATTTCCCTTCTTCCAATCTATTGAAAAGATTGCAGGTATGTGGTCTGTTATAGAGTGCTTATCATTTTTCTGAGCAGAGCTTGTCAAGTGCCAGCTTGGCTTCTTCGCAGAAAAAGTTGTGAAGGATCCCAGATAGCAAGTGCTCTGTACACTTTGGTAGGATGGTGGGGGAGACTGAATATTATGCATTCAGTTCCATTCTTAGTAGTTGCTCCTGCTTATATTGATTAGTTTTATACCATTACTTCCCCCCCCCCCCCCCCCCCCCTCCCCCGTCCATGCCTTCTTGAGATGATTCCTCGATATCAATTATGCCATGAGTGCTGTGGATGAGATCTCACCTGCATATTTATTGTGCCTCATTGCTACAAATGTGACACCTTGTTGGCATACTGCCCTGTTTGCTGTTAGATTACTGTGCAATAGTAATTGCAGCTTCAATATTCAACATAAGAGAGCCCTTGACACAATTGTGTGACCTTTTTTTAAATATTTATTTATTGGCCTTCAGTTGAACAGCCAGTCCAAACATACAGTGTCTTAAAAATTCCAAGTTGAATAGTCCAGAAAACGCATGTCACAGACAGTTAAAACAAAATAATACAGACAGAAACACATTGGCCCCTTACATTACAAATCAGATTTTTTACACACACACACACGTGGCACATAATAAAACTTAGCAGTTTTATTTCAACTTTTAAAACAATTTCCACTAGTAATTTATAAATGTAAAATTTATAAAGTAATTTATAAATGTCTAAATAAATTCTTCATAAACTAGCGGATTAATACCCGAGAACTAAGCACTTGGTGCAACGGGACAAGTTATGTAATCAGCCAGTTGGATTCCCTTCTGCATTGAATGCAGCTGAAGATGGTGTTTATTAATGTCCTGGAGCTCTCCACAGTTGCAATATGGCAATGGTTTGAGGTGGAGTCTGTAAATGTGTGTCATTGGCAGCCATAGTTAATTTTAAATATGACAATGATCCTCAAAACCTCTCTCTCATTACCTACTCCAGGTGAGCTGCATTTAGGAGCCCACTTCTCAGCATACCAATGGGCCTTTGGCAGATGTGGGTGACAGTGCCAAGTATTGATGTGTGCACATATGTCATTCCTAATATTAAAGACATAACCAAAACAAAAATCCAGCAATCAGAATCCAGAAAAATGCTCAAAACCTCAATAAATGTAAATAGAATAAACTGGTTTTGGAAATTTCACTTGACCTATATAGCTCACACAAAATCGCACATCACTCCAAAATTGGTATCTGAAACTTAACTTTATATGAATCACTGAAATGATGTCCATGATACGAATAAACCAAAAGTCACTCATCTTGGTGTAATTAAAAACCTACCCTCACTGAAATAGCTTAGAACAAACTCGACGATACCCACCAATCAATCTCTTCTTATTAACTTCAGCTTACAACACAACCCAAACATTGATAATAAACTACATTAACATCACAAGTTTGTTTGTGTGGCCATCCTCCGCAGCAAGCATATAAATACTTGTTTTGTAAATCAAACGTCCTTTTCCTGCTGCTACTTAATTTATTTCTCCCACATGTTTTGCCTTACCTTGTTCTAAGGCATCAGCAGTAGGATTTATAAAGATAGAGTTTTGTTAGTTATAGAGTATTAAATAGTTCACATTGTGGCCTTTTTTTAAAATTATTTTTTAGCACACAGAAACTGCAGTACAAAGAATGGAAACAATTCACAGAAGAAATATCAACCAACTCAAAAAACCCCAGTCACAACATAGTACCTTTATCCACAGCCAAGAAAAACACATGCACAAGTTCTACCCAAGATTAGTGAACCTTACTGACACATACTTAAACAGTACAGATAGACAGCTGTTGGAAAAGGCTTAAAATACAATGTAATTTAAGAAATAGATGAGGATTACTTAGAAAATCTAATTATAGAAGTAAAAAGTGTTTTGACAAGGGAAGGTGGGAATGAAAACAGCAGTGTCAACATTGGACTAATTAGAGAACTAGTAAAAAAGAAATCCAGAATATAATAACCAGTATAAAAACACTACACAACAAAAACACAGAATCTGCAACACTCGGAAAACTTCAAAATGAAAATGTTATCACTTCAAAAGCAGACAAGGGTAACGCAGTAGTACTGATAGACAAAAAAACACAAGAATTCATCTCACCAAATAATATTACAAAAATAAAATCAGACCCAACAAACAGATTCCAGACAAAAGTAAAAAACACTCTGAAAAATATTGACATCTTACTGGATAACACAGAGAAAAAAAAGTTGACACAGATCAACCCCACTGCACCTGTCCGAAGCCAACCAGAAATCCACAAACGGAATCTTCCTGTGAGGCCAATACTAGATTTCAGAAAGGTGTCCCCCCCCTTCCCCCCCCCCCCCCCTCCCCTACAAGCTGGCAGGATACATTTTAAAATTACTGTTTAAAAATTTCAAATTGCAACAGGACAGAACCATTAAAACCACTACACAGCTAATATAACAAATAGAATATATAAAAATCCCAGGCACAGGAACACTCCTCTCACTTGATATAAAAAGCATGTGTTCCAACATACCAGTACCACAAACAATCTCATAAATAAGAACCTGAAAACTTGTAGGCAACTCCCTGATGAACACATTAAGGAAATACGCACATTAATAAAGCTCATAACAGAACAAAATTACTTCCAATTCATTAATGAATTTTATTTAAAGAAAGATGGATTACCAATGGGGTCCCAGTTTCAGGAGCGTTAGCAAAGGACTTGGAAGAGCAGTTGAATGGAATGGACAGTGTCTTGAAAGGAGGATATAAAATGAATATCAACAAAAGCTAAACGAGGATAATGGAATGTAGTCGAATTAAGTCGGGTGATGCTTAGGGAATGAGACACTTAAAGTAGTAACGGAGTTTTGCTATTTGGGGAGAAAAATAACTGATCTGAAGATTATTCTCAATGAACCGAAACCGGTCATATGAAAAAAAAATTGCAATCAAGACGCTTTTTAAGTAACATTATAACTTGCTGATACTGTTTACATGTGCTTTCAGTACCACTAGGAGTGTCAGCCGAAGTGTGAAATGACAAGTAGGCGGGTGAGACGTGCTGCAGCTCTTGTAATTGTAATGCAAAACGTGAAGAAGAAAAAAGATAAGTATTTGAGTTAGAGAGTAGATACTGAGAAGATCGCAAAATTGTGCCTGTAATAACCTTCTGCAAGAACTTAGTATCGAGAGCATGGATAGTTTTGAAAACTTTTGCAGAATGTCCTCAAATGATCTGGCGTATTTGTTGATGTTAATAACGCCCATCTTATCAAAACGAGACACAAACTTCGGTACCCGCTGTTTCAGCAAAGGAACGTTTGCTAGTCACTCTATGATTTATAGCTACCGGTGAGCTACAAATAACAGAGGCATTTCATTTATTTATGTGAAACATACAACCAAAAAAAGTTTGAATTTTGAAATCTTTACTTTGTAGGAGACTCGTACAAGTCCCTAACGTACTTGTTTCACATTCCCGTCAGCACGATTCCTCTGATCGTACCCGATGTTCGATACAGTTCCCCACAGTCGTTTAATGAACAAAGTAAGAGCATATGGACTATCAGACCATTGTGTGATTGGATTGAAGAGTTCCTAAATAACAGAATGCAGCATGTCATTCTCAATGGAGAGAAGTCTTCCGAAATAAGAGTGGTTTCAGGTGTGTCGCAGGGCAGTGTAATAGGACCGTTGCTATTCACAATATACATAAATGACCTGGTGGATGACATCGGAAGTTCACTGAGGCTTTCTGCAGATGATGCAGTGGTGTATCGAGATCTTGTAACAATGCAAAATTGTACTGAAATGCAGGAGGATCTGCAACAAACTGACGCATGGTGCAGGGAATGGAAATTGAATCTCAATATAGACAAGTGTAATGTGCTGCGAATACATTGAAAGATAGATCCCTTATCATTTAGCTACAAAATAGCAGGTCAGCAACTGGAAGCAGTTAATTCCATAAATTATCCGGGAGTACGCGTCAGGAGTGATTTAAAATGGAATGATCATATAAAGTTGATCGTCGGTAAAGCAGATGCCAGACAGAGATTGGAAGAATCCTAAGGAAATGCAATCCGAAAACAAAGGAAGTAGGTTACAGTACGCTTGTTTGCCCACTGCTTGAATACTGCTCAGCAGTGTGGGATTCGTACCAGATAGAGTTGATAGAAGAGATAGAGAAGATCCAACGGAGAGCAGCGCGCTTCGTTACAGGATCATCTAGTAATTGCGAAATCGTTACGGAGATGATAGATAAACTCCAAAGGAAGACTCTGCAGGAGAGACGCTCAGTAGCTCGGTATGGGCTTTTGTTTAAGTTTCGAGAGCATACGTTCACCGAAGAGTCAAGCAGCGTATTGCTCCCTCCTACGTATATCTCGCGAAGAGACCATGAGGATAAAATCAGAGAGATTAGAGCCCACACAGAAGCATACCGACAATCCTTCTTTCCACGAATAATAAGAGACTGGAATAGAAGGGAGAACCGATAGAGGTACTCAGGATACCCTCCGCCACACACCGTCAGGTGGCTTGCGAAGTATGGATGTAGATGTAGATACAAAATGTAGGCTGTCAATGGCAAGGACTGCATTTCTGAAGAAGAGAAATTTGTTAACATCGAGTATAGATTTCAGTGTCAGGAAGTCCTTTCTGAAAGTATTTGTATGGAGTGTAGCCATGTATGGAAGTGAAACATGGACGATAAATAATTTGGACAAGAAGGGAATAGAAGCTTTCGAAATGTGGTGCTACAGAAGAATGCTGACAATTAGATGGGTAGATCACATAACTAATGAAGAGGTATCGAATAGAATTGGAGAGAAGAGAAATTTGTGGCACAACTTAACTAGAAGAAGGGATAGGTTGGTAGGGCATATTCTGAGGCATCAAGGGATCACCAGTTTAGTATTGTAGGGCAGTGTGGAGGGTAAAAAAGAGGGAGACCAAGAGATGAATACACTAAGCAGATTCAGAAGGATGTAGGCTGCAGTAGGTACTGGGAGATTAAGCTTGCACAGGATAGAGTAGCATGGAGAGCTGCATCAAACCAGTCTCAGGACTGAAGACAACAACTGCTCTTCCAGGTCCTTTGCTGCCTCTGACGGAATTACAATGTCATCGGCAAATCTCAAAGCTTTTATTTCTTCTTCATGGATTTTAATATCTACTCCGAACTTTCCTTTTGTTTCCTTTACTGCATGCTCAATATACAGATTGAATAACATTGGGGATAGGCTACAACCCTATCTCACTCCCTTCTCAACCACTGCTTCCCTTTCATGTCCCTCGACTCTTATAACTGCCATCTGGTTTCTGTACAAATTGTAAATAGGCTTTTGCTCCCTGTATTTTACCCCTGCCACCTTCAGAATTCGAAAGAGAGTATTCCAGCCAACATTGTCAAAAGCTTTCTCCAAGTCTACAAATGCTAGAAACTTAGGTTTGCCTTTCCTTTATCTTTTTTCTAAGATAAGTTGTCGGGTCAGTATTGCCTCACGTGTTCCAGCGTTTCTATGGAATCCAAACTGATCTTCCCCGCAGTCGGATTCTACTAGTTTTTCCATTCGTCTGTAAAGAATTCGCGTTAGTATTTTGCAGCTCTGACTTATTAAACTGACAGTTCGGTAATTTTCACATCTGTCAACACCTGCTTTGTTTGGGATTGGAATTATTATATTTTTCCTGAAGGCTGAAGGTATTTCACGAGTCTCATACATCTTGTTCACCAGATTGTAGAGTTTTGTCAGGACTGGCTCTCCCAAGGCTGTCAGTAGTTCTAATGGAATGTTGTCTACGCGGGGTCCTTGTTTCGACTCAGGTCTTTCAGTGCCCTGTCAAACTTTTCATGCAGTATCATATCTCCCATTTCATCTTCATCTCCACCCTTTTCCATTTCCATAATATTGTCTTCAAGTACATTGCCCTTGTATAGACCCTCTATGTACTCCTTCCACCCTTCTGCTTTTCCTTCTTTGCCTAGAACTGGGTTTCCATCAAAGCTCTTGATATTCATGTAAGTGGTTCTCCTTTCTCCAAAGGTCTCTTTAATTTTCCTGTAGGCAGTATCTATCTTACCCGTAGTGAGATAAGCCTCTACATCCTTACATTTGTCCTCTAGCCATACCTGCTTCGCCGTTTTGCACTCCCTTTCGATCTCACTTTTGAGACGTTTGTATTCCTTTTTTTTTTTTTTTTTTTTTTTTTTTTTTTTTTTTTTTTTTTTTTTTTTGAAACCTTGTACAACCTCTGGTTCTTTCAGTTTATTCAGGTCCTGTCCCCTTAAAGTCCCACCTTTTTGTAGTTTCTTCAGTTTTAATCTACAGTTCATAACCAATAGATTGTGGTCGGAGTCGACATGTGCCCCTGGAAATGTCTTACAATTTAAAACCTGGTTCCTAAATCTCTGTCTTACCATTATATAATCTATCTGATATCTTCTAGAATCTCCAGGGTTCTTCCATGTATACAACCCTCTTTCATGATTATTGAACCAAATGTTAGCTATGATTAAGCTATGCTCTGCGCAAAATTTCTTAGCCCCAATCCATATTCACCTACTATGTTTCCTTCTCTCCCTTTTCCTACTCTCAAATGCCAGTCACCCATTACTATTAAATTAAATTTTCGCCTCCCTTCACTACCTGAATAATTTCTTTTATCTCATCATACAGTTCTTCAATTTCTTCGTCATCTGCAGAGCTAGTTGGCATATAAACTTGCATTACTGTAGTAGGTGTGGGCTTCGTGTCTATCTTGGCCACAATAATGCTTTCACTACGCTGTTTGTAGTAGCTTACCCGTACTCCTAATTTTTTATTCATTATTAAACCTACTCCTGCATTACCCCTATTTGATTTTGTATTTATAACCCTGTATTCACCTGACCAAAAGTTTTGTTCCTCCTGCCACCGAACTTCACTGATTCCCACTATATCTAACTTTAACCTATCCATTTCCCTTTTTAAGTTTTCTAACCTACTTGCCCGATTAAGGGATCTGAAATTCCATGCTCCGATCCGCAGAACGCCAGTTTTCTTTCTCCTGATAACGACATCCTCTTGAGTAGTCCCTGCCCAGAGATCCAAATGGGGGACTATTTTACCTCTGGAATATTTTACCCAAGAGGACGCCATCATCATTTAATCATACAGTAAAGCTGCATGCCCTCGGGAAATGTTACGGCTGTAGTTTCCCCTCACTTTCAGCCGTCATAAAAAATAAAATTCACAATTGAAAGAGAACAGAACAACCAAATTAACTTTCTGGATATAACAATAAAAAAACGAAACAATAAGCATGTGGTATCGATAAGTTATATCGACCTTAGACAACATTAATCTTTGGCACTCGCGTCGCTCATCCGAGCCACCATCTTAATTCAGTTTGTTCTTATTGCGGTCGAAGAGTGGGATATGGTTGAGCAGCAACATCTTGAGCACATTATAGACAACATACAAAGACGGATCCAAGCCTGTGACAATACACGGTGTTTGGCGGAAGATGGTATTGCATGTTAGCCAGCATCAGAGTTCAGTTTGATAAATATGCATAGTTGTGCACTTTCAGATTGACTTTCTTTTGGTTATTGCTTAGTTTTTATTTTACAATAAAGTTATTTTTTGTGTCAGAAAACTTATTCTTTCATCCCTTCATTCACCTAAATCTAAACCTACATGTGTTTGCAAATATCCAGCAGGTGCAAAACTTTCTTTTAGCAGTTAGTAAGTACTGATGTTACACTCTACCTCAGAGGACTATTTTACCATCTGGTTTTAAAAATTCAGTCAGCACTATAAACACATCATTGTGTATCTTATACCGCTTGATTATAATTAAAATTTCAGTTTCAAAACACTGTAAAAAAAGAACTGCTGCTCAGAATGACATCAAATTTGAATGGAATATTATTGAAGAAGGGGGAAATATTGAAACAAAATAAATTTTACAAAAATTTTCCCACTAGATAGCACTATAAGCATCATAATGTAACAGGGTTCAGCTACAAATGACAGATGAATTGCAATATGATGACTACGGTGTGAGTTGCATGTTAAGCCAACCATACTGTGCAATGTGCACGACTGAGGCATTCAACAGTCGTCGCATTGTTAGTGAGGTAAGCTCATCCACAATGGCTAGGTTGTACTGCATCGGATAGGAAAAATCAGTTTTTAACTGTCCTGAGGCCAAAACCAGCATAAAAAGCAACAATGAAATTGGTTTTCAACTGTGGTGAGACTGGCACAGGACATGTTCAATATGCTGCCCACAGTTTCATGCCACAAGTTGAAATAAAGAAACAGCATGTTCCACAACAGATTGGAATGTTCCATGGGCCACATTCAGCATTTGTAATTGGAGCTTTGAAGGTAACATTTTTCAGATAACCCCACAGCCAGCAGTCACAGAGATTAAGATGAGATGATCTGGATGGCCCCGCTCTAGGGAAATTACAGCTGGTAATTCTAGCATTTCGAAAATGCCTCTGCAGCACCTGCTTCTCTGGCTGTGTGATGTGCAGAAGAGCGCCAGCTTGCATAAATCCATCTCCTCGAAAGAATATGGCCTTATGATAAACAATGCCTTCTTCCCACAACACACAGTGAACTTTGCAGAATAAAGCATTACTGAATGATGCGTGAGTGGGTTTTCTATTGCGCATATTCTGCAGTTCTGTGTATTGAAGTATCCTTGGAGATGGAAATGGGCTTTATCTGTCAACAGAATGTTCCATGTTTATTCATTGTCCACTTCCATGTGAACAATAAATTCTAGAGCAAATGTTTGTTGTACAGGCAGGTCAGCGTGAAGCAACACTTGAATATAGGTAAAGGGATAGGAATGCAGGATGCTTGATGGAATTTTATCTACCATACTCACAGGCATGTCCAAATTTCAGGCAATTTCCTGTGCACTGCATGTTTGCACACCACCACTCGACCCCTCCTCCATTGCTGTAGCCACATTTACTGATGTTGAATAAATTGCTTTCCTCCCTCTGCCACACTGCATTTCAAAATATCCTATATTTTCGAATTTCATAATCGTTTTCTCCAGACCCATGGCAGACATTGTATCAATGCATTTTTTGTATCCTTGAGTGTCTGGAACTCCTGCAAAGCTGCTGGTGTCTTTCTTATAAAAAAAGCTTTACCACCAGTGCAGGATGCTGCATTGAGACAGTCATGATGAGCACATAAGATGCGAACAGAGGAACAGCCATGTACCCCACATCTTTTGTTTTGCGTATCTGCCTCTTACAGCACCATCAAGTGGCAACATTTTTGTTCAGTATTTTGTGTTTCCATAACATTTCTTCCTTCAAATTAATTATTGCAGAGAAGATAACAACAACCAGTCATTATAAGTGTTAAAAATAAAAAAAAAATGTTAGACTTGAGTAGATTTTTGATACTCGATAATGGCCTAAGGCCAGTATCTAGATTGTGTAATGAAACTTGTTGAACTGTCAGTTGACAATTATATCCTTGAACATTTTTAAGTGACTGTGTCTTCAGACCAAACTAAAATCATTAATTATAATAATGCTATTTATTAACATAACTAGTGCTGTTACTGATTTTGAACCATCGTCAGATGGCTATTCATGTTAGGAGACATATTTGTGGTTGTTTACATCAGCTCCCCATTTTTATTCCCCCTTGTGCTGAAAATTCCTTGAGGTGGTAGTGCATCAAAAGCCCAATGTCATTATGTTGTAAAGCTGACTGCTTGTGTTAATTAAGTTTTGCTACATGGGAGATGTATACATCATACGTCGTGACGTGTGGCAAAGATTTTTGGTGTGTGTGTGTGTGTGCACTCAGCATTGCAATGTAATGACGTGGATTTTTGGCGGCACCATGACCCCAAGAAATTTTAAGCAGAGGGGGAAATAAAAGTGAAAACTAATGTAAACAACAACAAATATGTATGTTATTATGAACAGGCATCTGATGATGGACCTATTGGTGTGAAGCCAGTAACAGCACTGTAAGGGAAAGGTACATTGCTGCTCCATTAAAGATGACATGATGAATTGCAAACAGTTACAACATGGCTAATGTGTAACTGCCTTTTCGCTGTGTCTGCAACTCAGCATGTCATCCTTACAGTGAGTAGCAATCAATCTTTTCATTATGTTATTGACATTCCAACCTGGAGTTCCCAGTGTTTGATTTTAAATATCTTTATTACAAGCGACTGGTTGCTATTTTCTTCTCTGCATGATGATACTTATCTGCAGT
The DNA here is from genome assembly GCF_023897955.1 of Schistocerca gregaria. Classification (NCBI taxonomy): domain Eukaryota; kingdom Metazoa; phylum Arthropoda; class Insecta; order Orthoptera; family Acrididae; genus Schistocerca; species Schistocerca gregaria. Next base: position 561,742,105 of record NC_064923.1, read on the forward strand.
CCATTTTAGCAGACGATGAGACCAATGTCATACAAGCTTTGAGATCTTGTGTTATGTCTGGGATTCTTGGTTTGGTAGTTGGGTCATTTTAGCAGTTCTCAGGCTGGTTCATTTATTTACACTCTAAACAATCAGTAGGAAAAGCCATTTTTCATGAAAAGTTGTTTTATCCTATTTTCAGCAGGATATACATGTTTTAACATTATTTTTTTGGTTATGAACTACAGATTAAAACTGAAGAAACTGCAAAGAAGTGGGAATTTGAGGACATGGGACCTGGATAAACTGAAAGAACCAGAGGTTGTACAGAGTTTCAGGAGGAGCATAAGGGAACAATTGACAGGAATGGGAGAAAGAAATACATTAGAAGAAGAATGGCTAGCTTTGAGGAATGAAATAGTGAAGCCAGGAGAGGATCAAGTAGGTAGAAAGACGAGGGCTAGTAGAAATCCTTGGGTAACAGAAGAGATACTGAATTTAATTGATGGAAGGAGAAAATAGAAAAATGCAATAAGTGAGCAGGCAAAAAGGAATACAAATGTCTCAAAAATGAGATCGACAGGAAGTGCAAAATGGCTTAGCAGGGATGGCTAGAGAACAAATGTAAGGATGTAGAGGCTTATCTCACGAGGGGTAAGATAGATACCTCCTACAGGAAAATTAAAGAGACCTTTGGAGAAAGGAGAACCACTTGTATGAATATCAAGAGCTCAGACGGAAATCCAGTTCTAAGCAAAGAAGGGAAAGCAGAAAGGTGGAAGGAGTATGTAGAGGGTCTATACAAGGGCGATGTTCTTGAGGACAATATTATAGAAATGGAAGAGAATGAAGATGAAATGGGAGATAAGATACTGCGCGAAGAGTTTGACAGAGCACTGAAAGACTTAAGTCGAAACAAGGCCTCAGTAGTAGACAGCATTCCATTAGAACTACTGACAGCCTTGGGAGAGCCAGCCCTGACAAAACTCTACCATCTGGTGAGAAGATGTACGAGACAATTTTGAACATGGCTGACGTTTTCAGCAACCGTATACACAAATTTGAAAAAATTGTAAAAAATCAGCCAACTGGTTGCCCAGGTTTTCTATATTCCTTGACCAGATTTCGTCACCTCTAGGGTGACTTCATCAGAAGGTAAGGTAATTACCTAAAATACCATATTCATTTTAGGTAATTAACTTACCTTCTGATGAAGTCATCCTTAGAGGTGACGAAGCCTGGTCAAGGTATATAGAAAACCTATGCAACCGGTTGGCTGATTTTTTACATATTTTTCAAAAATGTGTGAGACAGGCAAAATACTCTCAGACTTCAAGAAGAATATAATAATTCCAATCCCAAAGAAAGCAGGTGTTGACAGATGTGAAAATTACCAAACTATCAGTTTAATAAGCCACGGCTGCAAAATACTAACATGAATTCTTTACAGACGAATGGAAGAACTGGTAGAAGCCGACCTCGGGGAAGATCAGTTTGGATTCCATAGAAACGTTGGAACACGTGAGGCAATATTGACCCTATGACTTATCTTAGAAAATTGATTAAGGAAAGGCAAACCTATGTTTCTAGCATTTGTAGACTTAGAGAAAGCTTTTAACAATGTTGACTGGAAAACTCTCTTTCAAATTCTGAAGGTGGCAGGGGTAAAATATAGGGAGCGAAAGGCTATTTACAATTTGTACAGAAACCAGATGGCAGTTGATGGCAGTTATAAGAGTCGAAGGGCATGAAAGAGAAGCAGTGGCTGAGAAGTGAGTGAGGCAGGGTTGTAGCCTACCCCCCATGTTAATCAATCTGTATATTGAGCAAGCAGTAAAGGAAACAAAAGAAAAATTCAGAGTAGGAATTTAAATCCATGGAGAAGAAATAAAAGCTTTGAGGTTTGCCGATGACATTGTAATTCTGTCAGAGGCAACAAAGGACCTGGAAGAGCAGCTGAACGGAATGGACAATGTCTTGAAAGGAGGATATAAGATGAACATCAACAAAAGCAAAATGAGAATAATGGATTGTAGTCGAATTAAATCGGGAGATACTGTGGGAATTAGATTAGGAAATGAGAGGCTGAAAGTAGTAAATGAGTTTTTCTATTTGGGGAGCAGAATAACTGATGATGCTCGAAGTAGAGATGATGTAAAATGTAGACTGGCAATGGCAAGGGAAGCGTTTCTGAAGAAGAGATATTTGTTAACATTGAGTATAGATTTAAGTGTCAGGTAGTCCTTTCTGAAAGTATTTGTATGGAGTGTAGCCATTTATCGAGGTGAAACATGGACAATAAATAGTTTAGACAAGAAGAGAATAGAAGCTTTAGAAATGTGGTGCTACAGAAGAATGCTGACGATTAGATGGGTAGATTACATAACTAATGAGGAGGTATCGAATAGAATTGGAGAGAGGAGAAATTTGTGGCACAACGTGACTAGAAGAAGAGATAGGTTGGTAGGGCATATTCTGAGGCATCAAGGGATCACCAATTTAATATTGGAGGGCAGTGTGGAGGGTAAAAATTGTAGAGGGAGACCAAGAGATGATTACACTAAACAGATTCAGAAGAATGTAGGTTGCAGTAGGTACTGGGAGATGAAGAATTTTGCACAGGATAGAGTAGCATGGAGAGCTGCATCAAAACAATCTCTGGACTGAAGACCACAACAACAACAACAACAACAACATTGGATTTTAGGCATTGTAACCTTGTTTGTCTCAGACTGTTGTCAGTTATGGCACTGGTAAATACACTACTGAACATCAAAAAGCCTTAGGCCAATGTCTCACAATGGCCACAAGATAAGGGGTCTTATGAGGTCTGTGAAGGATTCTGTAGATATTCTCCAAGCTTCAGGCATTCATGAACTTCGGCGTGAATGCAGCAAAGTCAGTGATGGTGAAACTAGAGACTGATTAATACTAACTTGTTGGAGCATGGTTGATATGTACAGTTCGGGGAACACAGGAATCTCAAGTAACTCAGCATCACCAGGACTGCGGCTAATCTATCAGTTTTCAAGAACACTGTATACATGCTCAGCAATAGGGGATGCAGCAGCAGGAAATAAGAGAGGCTATTGAAATAATGTCTTGACTGCATGAGCAGGGAGGATGGCTACAAGTTACCTATAGGTTGCTGCCAGAAATCCCAGTCCAGTGAGCTGCATATGTTCACCAGTCAGCAGATCCACAGTACCCAGGTTCAGCATTTACAAACAAGTGGTCACAAGCCAACTGCCATGCAACTTTTAACATCTTGCTGTGGAAAAACACAACCCCAGGGTGCCAGCTGCTGGTTTATTGTTGACTATCAATCCTGACTGAGTAGCATATGTAATAGCCTCCCATGCTGTTACCCTTCCAAAGGCATTTGTAATTTGAACTGTCCAATAGCATACCAGAACTGGTGTCAGTAGTCACATAGCAATCAAAATGTCCCCAGAATGCCACCGTTTAATCACCCTGAATTTGACTTATACAGAGACGGTTAAGATTAGTTATATTTGTACGTTGGTGTTTTATAATGATGTGGCCTAACACACAAATGGATTTTAGTCAAATTGACGCTGGCTGCAGAAACCTGTGAACCTACGTAATGTGAAAATGGTATTCAGCTGTTATTACACGTTGAGCTCATGTACTTAATAAACTCTTCTTTGAAATACAGACAGTATTTTGAACCTTTGCAGGAAACTTAGAATAATGCCCAAACAGTAGTATTTTGTAGTAAGAAAGGTAATTACACCTAATAATATGTAAGGGAGGAAGCAATGATACTCCACACACACTTGCCTGTGGTTTTCAATATTGTTAATGCTAATCTTGGGTTACACTATCTGATCCAAAGCATCCAGACACTCATATGTGATGCAGAATTGACATCTATATGTGTTGAGAGGAAGACCCATCCATATAAAAAGGAGGCGAGAAGGATTGCATTGTCTGTAGAGAAGCAGTAGTAGCAGGATGGGGGGGGGGGGGGGTCAGGAGAGCTAAGTGAATTTCCTTGTCAATTAGCTGTTGGATGTCACCTGAATAAATTATCCATCAGAGAGATTTCAGCCCTTCTAAAGCTGCTCAGGTTGATTGATGGTGATGTGATTGTGAAGTGGAGTGGCTAAGGAATGACCTTAGCTAAACCAAGACCATGCAGATATGGATAGGGACTGTCAAGCATTGCACAGGGTGGTTGTAAAAAAAATCACATGAAATCAGCTGGAACAACCAGTCAAGAATTTCCAAGTGCTACTAGCAATACAGTGAGAACAATGTCCGTGTGTAGGGAGTTAAAAAGAATGTGGTGTAATGGTTGAGCAGCTTCTTATAAGTTACACTTTTCTGTTTTCATTGCTAAGCAACACTGGTGTAAAGAGTGATGCCGTTGGCCAGTGAATGACTGTAATGAGTGTTTTCTAGTGTTGAATAACCTTATACCCTGTTGCATTCCAATGGAAGATTCTGAGTTTGATGAATGCTTGGAGAAAGTTTCCTGCCACCATGTGTAGTGCCAGAAATGAATTAAGGAGGAGGTGATGTTATGGTATGAGTCTGTTTTTCATGGTTGGTTTGATTGTAGTTACCTTATTGCACTCCAGAAAACGCTAATAGTATTAGGGCATGAAGATATTTTACAGCAGTGTGTACTGCGTACAGTACAAGAGCAGTTCAGAAATGGTAATTTTTGTATTATCATGACTGTGCACTCTTGTCTTTAGGTAGCATCTGTGAGGCAATGGTTTGTGGACAGTAACATTCTTGAAATAGACTGGCTTGTCTCTGGTTTTGACAGTTGAGGAAGTGTAGGTTACCATTTCTCTACAGACATTCTGATACGTCATTGGAAGTAACCTCAGCAGAGTAGCTTAAGCTGTCATAAAGGATAAGGGCATACACATTCAGTATTAATGTTTGCACTAACAGATGTCAGGACACTTTTGATCAGATAGTGTATATGCAGATCTTATAAATCAGATCACCGTTTAATTTAACTTTTTCCTCCTCCTCCACTTTCTTTTTAGGTGCAAATTAAGCAGGAAGAAGAGAGTGGTTATTTTCCCACAGACCCCGAGTGTAGGACACTGAGAGTAAGTCTGTTATTGTAATGTTTTTGTATCTCGTCACAAAGATTACAGAAAAGTTCAAAGACCTTTTCCAATCTTTGTTCCTTTTGCTCAAGCAGGTTTCAGTTTTCTCTTACTGTCCAAGTATTGTGTGGTTTCCATTGCACTTTTGGTTGTAAAAACTGTAAGATATGGATCAGGTAACTTTTTTGAAGCTTCCTGTACACTATATGTGCCAGACTGGCATACAGGAAAGCACCAGTAATAAAAGAGAATAATACTATACAAGAAGTATGCTTTGAAAATAGTGCCGACAGAAAGTCATGGTATGTGAAACAACACACCTGTTTGTTGAAGGAGGGCATTAAACTTGTTAATTCCCTTGTTGCTATTTGAAAGGAGATGGTCATGTACCAGCACCAGGTTTCAGCCTCTCCATTCTCTCTATCTCATTGTCATCAACACCACAAACAAGAACCTAAAATAATCTTTGGCAAACCTGTATAACACTAAAACTTTACACCCTCATCAGTCATACTTACTCGACAGATACACTTTCAGATATAAGTCTGACAGTTCACAGATCAAAGTTGCAGCTGCGTATGAAGACAGGAGGGCTTTCCAATTTGGTAACTGAACTTACGCTCTTGGAATCTCTGAGCAAACTGTGTCCTGTTACTTAATTTTTTTAAGTGAATTTGAAAGTGATTGATGTGATCGGCATAGCAGGACTTGAAAATAAAGTACTTTACTGTCACAATGAGGTCGTGAATGGGAATCAGTTACTGGGCGTAATGACGAGAGTTCACAGTTTTCTGAGTGAGTATTTTTCAGTACACAGAGTAAATTTTCTAATATTTGTGGTATTAATGATCAAAAGATAAAACTTGTGTATTTGCAGACACTCCGTATTTTGAAATAATGAAACAGTCTAGTGAACTTCTTGTCTTTCAATACATGCTGGGTTCAGCCTTGTGTGACAAATAGGTAGTGTCTCACAGATTATCTTCTTTTATTTCCTTACAACAACAATCAAAAAAAGCTTTTCACAATGGAGTATCCAGTTTCAATCAGCCATTGGTCATCATCAGATTAAATGCATCTGCAGCAAGTTATAATATTCCTGTTTTTTTATCGAGTGAGGTGGTACAGTGGTTAGCACACTGGACTCGCGTTCAGGAGGATATGGTTCAAACCCACATCCGACCATCCTGATTTGGGTTTTCCATGATTTCCCTAAATTGTTTCAGGCAAGTGCTGGGATGATTCCTTTAAAGGACATAGTCGTCTTCCTTCCCCACCCTTCACTAATCCGATAGGACTGATGAACTTGCTATTTGGTCCACTATCCCCAACCAACCTGTTGTCTTGCCAACATAGCGTTAGTACCTTTGTATTGTAGAACCTAAAGTAACAATAGGAATGTTGTGTCATCACTTGCACCATGTGTTTTTAGTCTGATGATGACCACTGGCTGATCGAAATCATTTACTGCATTGTGAAATTCTTTCATGATTGTTGTCATTGTAAGGAAATGAAAAACGGTAGTTAGTCAATCACTTAATCTCCATTGATAATACATCATTTTTACTCAAAATGTCCCACAGAAAGAGTGTGAATTGTGATAGTTTTGTTGTTGAAAGATATGTTTGTTGTAACTATCTAACAATGGAAAATCTTGGATGGAAAGCAACAATATTATAAAAAAGATTGTTGCTACTCACCATATAGGGGAGACGCTGAGGAACAGGCAGGCACAACAAAAAGACTGTTACAGAATAAGCTTTCTGCCAACTAGACCTTTGTCAGAAATGGAAAACACACACACACACACACACACACACACACACACACACACACACACACAGCTGCATTCTCTGGCAGTTGCATTTATGTGTTTATTTTTGACAAAGGTGGCCGAAAGCTTATTTTATGATAGTCTTTTTGTTATGCCTATGTGCAACTCAGCATCTCTGCTATACAGTGAGTAGCAACTACCCTTTTCATAATATTTTAGTAAGTATCTATAACATCTGTGGCAACAATAGGTCTTCTGTCACCTAGTACAAGATACATATGAAATACCTCAATATTTTAGTTGTCAGTTATTTCTCCATTGTGCTAAACTTAAAATGTGCTGCAATGTTTTGTAGTGAGATAGAAGTTTTATATGTATTTGCATTGGTCGTAAATACTTACATTTTGTCCATATATCCTGTTATAATTTGCAGTTTAAAATGAGTCTGTTGTACATACAAAATTGTAGCATAGTAGAGTTGGCCACTCTGATGCATCGCAACTGAGTAAGATAACAGTGTGTTTAAGGCGCTGGACTAGCATGTGTGAAAAATGGCCTGCCCATCAAGATTTAGGTTTCCCAGTTTCTTTGAATTGATTAAGGCAAATATGCGATGGGACATTTGAAAAGGCTATGGTTATTTCCTTTTCCTGCCAGAGCTTGTGCTCTATGTGTGGTGACCTCATTGTCAGTTGACTGTAGAACTCTATAATAGTCCTTCCTGCTGATGCACTGTGATATTGTATTGTGTGAGCTGTAGTCTTCAGTGCTAAGTTAGATATAATATTTTAAACAGATTGTTATTATTAATGTTAACCGTATTTTTGAGTTGTTTCAAACAATGGAAAATTCAAAATGGAACCTGACAATATTATGAGAAGGAAAGTTGCTACTTACCATATAGTGGAGATGCTGAGTCGCAGATAGGCATAACCAAAAGATTTGCACACTTAAAGCTTTCTGCCAATGGCTTTTGTCAACAATAGACAAACATATGCGCACACACACACACACACACACACACACACACACACACACACACACACACACACCTGCAGTCTCGGGCAGGTGTAGTTTCAGTTGCCTGAGACTGCAGGCATGTGTGTGTGTGTGTGTGTGTGTGTGTGTATTGTTGACAATGTCCATTGGCCAAAAGCTTTAAGTGTGAAAATCTTTTTGTTGTTCCTATCCGCGACTCAGTATCTTCGCTATATGGTGAGTAGCAACTTTCCTTCTCATAATATTTTTAAGTTGTTTTATTTTTAAACTGATACTTAGAGCCAGAACAATAATAGAAAAAAATTGTGAAAAATACTCAGATGTTTCTTGTGGAAGCAGATATTCTCATATTTAGGGACTGTGTTTGCTGTAACTTGAGTTAAGCATATGAAGCCAAAAGTAATGTAATGTAGAGTTCAAATATTTTTTTTTAAAACACACAACCATAACTGTAATCGGTTGTACGTGGAGTAATGCACAAATACAGTGAATAAATGGAAAGCATTTTTCAGAATCATAAGTACTAGAAAGCAGAGAAATTAATAGCACTAAGTGCCAAACTCATAAATGCAGCAAGCTAAGCAGCTCCCATGGAATATTTCAACTTATGTTTCTGAACTTGTCATGTATGTTTATCTTCATTTGCTTCTAAATAGGTGCTACATCAATGACTACCATCACATATCCATCATTAAATGATACTTATGACAAGAAAATTTCTGTCAGAATGTAAGTAATTAAGGAGTAAATGAGACCACTCACTAAACAGCAGAAGCGTTGAGTTGTCTACAGACATACGTTCATTTTTATGTGCCTGTCACCAGTTCAACCCTTCTGCTATTCAGTGAGTGGTCTCCTTTACTTCCAAATTATTAACTGATATTTCATCAGTTTCTTAGTTAGGTCTGATGTGGCTCCACCGTTGTTCCTCAGCTTACTTCAGTATGGTCCAACGTTAACTACTACTCAGTTTTGGGCTACTTCTTTCTGCAAAGATGAGGACTAAATCATCCTCTTGGAAGACAATATCTTCCAAGCTGTGCTACAGGATGAAGGTGGATCCGTGTCACCCAGCGCCTGCCACTATTAGCCTGTCAGTTCAGATATGTGCACAAAAACCTCAAGTCCTTAACAATACATACAATGAAATTGTATTCTTGCACATCTCTAATCTGCTACCCAAAAACTATCATCTCTTTGTGTGTGTAAAAATTTGTGTGTATGTGAAAAATTAGTAACTGCTCCTTCGCAAATGGACTGTCATAGGATTTAAGTAAACCAACTTGTAATTCAGTACTGCACCATTAGAATAATGCATGAGGGTAAATTGGTAAATGTAACAGAATATTCTAATTTTTTTAGGTGTTTATATCTAAAAACAAAGATGATGTGACTTACCAAATGAAAGCGCTGGCAGATCGATAGACACACAAACAAACACAAGCATACACACAAAATTCAAGCTTTCGCAACCAATGGTTGCTTCATCAGCAGAGAGGGAAGAAGAGGGAAAGACGAAAGGATGTGGGTTTTAAGGGAGAGGGTAAGGAGTCATTCCAATCCCGGGAGCGGAAAGACTTACCTTAGGTGGAAAAAAGGACGAGTACACACTCGCGCACACACACTCATATCCATCCACACATATACAGATACAAGCAGACATATTTAAAGGCAAAGAGTTTGGGCAGAGATGTCAGTCGAGATGGAAGTGCAGAGGCAAAGATGTTGTTGAATGACAGGTGAGGTATGAGTGGCGGCAACTTGAAATTAGCGGAGATTGAGGCCTGGTGGATAATGGGAAGAGAGGCTATATTGAAGGGCAAGTTCCCATCTGGACCGTTGGTTGCGAAAGCTTGAATTTTGTGTGTATGTTTGTGTTTGTTTGTTTGTCTATCTATCGATCTGCCAGCACTTTCGTTTGGTAAGTCACATCATCTTTGTTTTTAGATATATTTTTCCCATGTGGAATGTTTCCCTCTATTATATTCATATTTTTAGGTATTTATAGTGACAAGAACCTGAACTGGAAGTTGCACATTACAAGACTTCTTAAATATTTAAGTTCTTTTTCGCTATAAATAATATGAGATTTTGGTGATGAAAATATCAAAACATTGACTAATTTTCAGTATTTTCATTCACTAATATCTTAAGGTATCATAGACTATGATAACTTGTCATTTAGGGGAAACAGTGTTTGTTGCCCAGATATGTGTAATAAAGGAGTAGTCTCACAGCATGGTTGTTCCGTTATTAAATTTGTTGTCAACAGTCGGTCACAATTCTCCAACAACAGTAATATTTGTAAGTGTAATACTGGAAGGGTAAATGCCTCTCCACAGTATTAGTGTGGCTCAGAAAAATTTTCAGCCTAAAAGTATTTGTCTTCTTTACCCTGTGACATACATACAGAGTTTATTAGGTAACAAAAAATTAATTTTAAATATAAACTGAAATCACTTCTGTTTGACAACTGCTTTCACTACATAGCAGGATTTCCAAATGTGTAGTATTAGTAGTAGTAGGTTGTTAGAGAGAGAGAGAGAGAGAGAGAGAGAGAGAGAGAGAGAGAGAGAGAGAAAGGAAGTTGATAATGGTGAGATGTAATTCATTGTTTTTTTGTTTTGTTTTTTCTTTTAAGCTGTTACTTAAGAAATAATGTTAATGGTTAAGCATGGTGCCCTATTTTTCACTGACAAGGAGACCTTATGGACTGATCATCTTCTATTTTCTTTTTATTTATAAGATGTGAAGCTCAGTGCCAGGACACTATTTCCTAAAGCAGTGTGAGACACAGTTCCCAGAAACTAAATGGTTCCCAGAAACTAAAAAATAAACATCTTTGAAGATTAGAAGATTTATGAGCTCAGCTGAGTTGCTGGTTCAAAACTCACTAGAATTATAAATATGTATTTACTTTCATTAAAATTCTGCATTTATTAACAAAAGAAATGAATTATAATATTTTCAAATAAAAATAAAACCTTGTTACTTTTAGTTACTGTTCTTATGAAGAAGCAAGTATTCACAATAAATGAAAATTGAGAACAAAAATGCAAAGCTTCAAATAGAAAATAAAAACCTTATTTATTTATGGAATTTGAACCATATCATAGATGTAGATAATTTTTCATTTAACAAAAGGATATTGCCCATATCTCTATATAATTTTAATTTATTTTCATATGACGCATAGTTAAAAAGATGTTATTTTTACTGAAAAATTATGATTCAGTATTTGTTAATTAATATTTCTGTTTCTTAATAAAAATGGAATTTCAATGAAAGGGAAAAAAGGTGCTCATAGCAAGATTCAAACTAGTAACTTTATGATTACAATCCTATTGTGCTCTGTATTCACCTACCGGTGAATGTGTTGGAAACAGCAACTGGAAATGTTTTGATCTTCAAATGTGATTTTTTTCAAGTTTTTATTTTTTTATTTTTTTTATGTTCTTAAAATTTTGTCATGCTGGTTTAGGAAATTGATGTCCTGGCATTTATCTTTACATCTTGTATATATGAGAAAAATAGAAGAGGGCCAGTCTGTAAGGTCCCTTGTGAGCAAATGTATGATGATTGTAAAACTGACTTGTTCTACTATCATAGAAGGAGGTCATACAATTGATCCATGGAGCATAGTAATAACTAGCTAACTGTACATTTGTTTATGTTATGTGGGGGAGGCTACATACTGTTGTTGCAATAGTTTTCCTTGTTCTTATTTCATACCTAGACGGCACATAGAAATAATTGGGGTATGTACCTCTCGTTGTTGTTGTTGTTGTTGTTGTGGTGATGGTGGTGGTGGTCGTCGTCTTCAGTCCGTTGACTGTAGAAGTCTGAATTTTTCGAATTTTATCTTCATAGTAGATAGCATTGTTTAGATTGACTCATATCAAAATACCAGTTATTATAGCTTTGCAAGTAACTCAATTTGGAACGCAGAGTGCCTTTTTTGTAGTATTTCTGATTGGAGCATTTCATCAATTAACAATACTTGCAATTTGTTATGCGCAGGAGACTCCTTCATGTGTGAACTACATTTCCTTAACATATTTGCAGTAAGTCTTTGCCTCTGCCTTCTGTTTTATCATCCCAGATACACAACTACACTTTGTGATCAAAAGTATCCAGATCCCCCCCCCCCCCCCCCCCCCAAAAATAAAAACATACATTTTTCATATTAGGCGCATTGTGCTACCACCTACTGCCAGGTACTCCATATCAGTGACCTCACTAGTCATTACACATTGTGAGAGAGCAGAATGGGGTGCTCTGCGGAACTCATGGACCTAGAACGTGGTCAGTTGATTGGGTGTCACTTGTGTCATACGTCTGTATGCAAGATTTCCACACTCCTAAACACCCTAGGTCCACTGGCTCTGATGTGATAGTCAAGTGAAAACATGAAGGGACATGTACAGCACAAAAGCATACTGGCTGACCTCGTCTGTTGACTGACAGAGACCGCCGACATTGAAGAGGGTCACAATGTGCAACAGGCGGACATCTATCCAGACCATCACATAGGAATTCCAAACTGCATCAGGATCTACTGCAAGTACTATGACAGTCAGGCAGGAGGTGAGAAATCTTGGATTTCATGGTCAAACGGCTGCTGTAAGCCACACATCATCCTGTTAAATGCCAAACGACACCTCGCTTGGTGTAAGGAGCGTAAACATTGAATGATTGAACAGTGGAAAAACATTGTGTGGAGTGAAATATCATGGTACATAATGTAGCGCTCCAGTGGCAGGGTGTGGGTATGGCAGATGCCCAGTGAACGTCACCTGCCAGCGTGTGTAGTTCCAACAGTAAAATTCGGAGGTGGTGGTGTTACGGTGTGGTCGTGTTTTCCATGGAGGGGGCTTGCACCCCTTGTTGTTTTGCATGACACTATCAGAGCACAGGCCTGCATTGATGTTTTAAGCACCTTCTTACTTCCCACTGTTGAAGAGCAATTTGGGGATGGTGATTGCATCTTTCAATGTGATCAAGCACCTGTTCGTAATGCACGGCCTGTGGTGGAGTGCTTACACGACAATAGCATCCCTGTAGTGGACTGGCCTGCTCAGGGTCCTGACCTGACTCCTATAGAACACCTTTGGGATATTTTGAAACGTCGACTTCGTGCCAGGCCTCACTGACTGACGTTAATACCTCTCCTCAATGCAGCACTCTCTGAAGAATGGGCTGCCATTCCGCAAGAAAGCTTCCAGCACCTGATTGAATGTATGTCTGTGAGAGTGGAAGCTGTCATCAAGACTAAGGGTGGGCCAATGCGATATTGAATTCCAGCATTACCGATGGAGGGCGCTACGAACTTGTAAGTCATTTTCAGCCATGTGTCCAGATACTTTTGATCACATAGTGTATGTATTTGATGATTGCAACTGATCACCAACCATTTTCATGTTTGTATGCTTGTTATGGTACCTCTGTATTTATTTTGTGCCAGATAACAATATTTTCATCAAGTTCTTGTCATCAGTACCTTCCAGTTTTCTGAGAAATGTTTTCGACCATGCTATTTAAATACATCGTGACTAGGAACAGTCCTTCTACAATTCCTTGTGTGGCCATATACCTCCACTAATGAAGTCACGAGTATTTTATCACTTACGTTTGAACTCACCAAGTCACTATATATGTGGAGTGGAGGGTACTTAGAAAAACAGCATAGTAAGTCTCACCTCATATTTTACTTGCAAGTAAATTCAGGATTGCTTGTGTATCTCTGAATCATTGTAATTTTATTGTTGTAGTTATTACGTGATATATATGTATTTGGGGGATGGGATTTATATCTACATGCCCACCCTGCAAGCTGCCATACTGTGCATGGTGGAGGGTACATAGTACCATTGCTAGTCATTGTGTTTCATTTCCCACACCCAGATGGAGAGATCGAGAAATGGAAAAACGACTGTCTATGTGCTTTTGTATGATCCTTGATGTGTTGTACTTGTTTTCACTGACTGTTCTGCAGTGTGTCACAAATGCCACTTCTCTAAACTTTGCCAGTAGTATTTTTCATAAAGAACAGCATTTCTGTAACACTCAAATCTGGATCAGACCTACTGGTAACAAATCTGCCAACACATACCTGAAATGCTTGTATCAATTCTTCCTTTAATCTAACGTGCTGGAAATCCCATACATTTGAGCAGCATTCCACAGTGTGTCATGTAAGTGTTCTGTGCAAGGTCTCCTTTATAGATTATTTACAGGCCCTAGAATTCACCCAGTAAACCAATGTTGATGCCCCTACAACCAACCTTATGTGCTCATTTCATTTCATGTCACCTTGCAACATTATGCTGGATATTTACTTGCTATGACTGTGTGAAGCAGCACACCATTAATACTATATTTGGGCATTATGGGATTGTTTTTCCTATTCAGCTGAATTAACTCACACTTCTGCACACTTAGCATTAGATCTCATTTGTCACACCAAATAGAAATTCTGTGCAAGTCATCCTGTACCCTCCTACAATCACTCAACATCAAAACATTCCCATTACTACAGCATCATTAGTTACAGATTGAAGCTTACCCTGTCTGACAGATTGTCTATGTTTATAGAGAACAAGCAGTCTTATCACACTTCCTTGAGGCACTGCTGATGATACTGTTACCTCTGATGAACACTTACCATCAAGGACAGCATACTGGTTTCTATTACCTTAAAATTCTCCAGGCCGCTCACGTATCTAAGAACCTATTCTCTATGCATGCATTTTGGTTAACAATCTGCAGTGTAGGTTTGTCTCAAATCAATTCTGGAAATCTGGGACTATGGAATCTACCTGTTGCTCTTCATTCATAGTTTGACAGATCTTATGCGAGAAAAGGAAAAGCTTAGATTCCCATTAGTGGTGCTTTTTAATTCATGCTGATATGTGGACAGAAACTTTTCTCTTTTGAGGAAATTTATTGTGTTTGAACTTTGAATATGCTCAACAATTCTCAGCAAACTGAGGTTAAGGATGTTTGTGTGTAATTTTGTAGCTCTGTTCTTTCACCTTCTTATATACTGGAATGCTCTGTCCTTTTTTTCCAGTCACTTGCTGTTTACGCAGGGCAAGAGATTTACTATAAACGCAAGCTAAGTAAGGGGTCAGTGCCATGGAACCAAATTGGGATTCATCTGGACAAAGCGAGTAATTTGTTTTCAGTGCCTTGTCTGTGTCCTCCATACGGGAGTTTGTGCAGTGTTCAAATGATGTTATGGCTGTTGGCTTTCAGTGTGAATGGTTTTTTAAATGCAAAATTTAAAATGTTGGCCTCCATTTTGCTGTATTCTATTGCCACGACAGACTGGTTGATGAGTGACAGAATAGAAGCCTTCGACTTGCTAAGTGATTTTCCATAGGTCCATACTGTTCTAGGATTCTCAGAAAGATCTTTTGAAACATAAGACAGTAAGAGGTTTTTGTGTGCTTTGCACATAGATAATTTTATAGACACACATATTTCTACTAAGTTTTGCTATTGACACTTCTATGTCTATTTTGAGCTGAATGTACAGTAATCTCTGTTTCCTCAGCATCTTCTGAATTTGGTTATTACATGATGATGAGTCTTGTTCATCCATAATCCACTGATGCAGCATGTACTTCACTAAAGCACAATTTAGAATCTGTGTAAAGACTGGAAAAAAATTTCTCTATGTTCATCATATTGCAACTAAATGACTTCCATTCTGTGTCCAAATAGGATGCTAATGACTCCTTTTCTAGCCATCGCAGCATGAAGACTCTGCTTGCCTTCTTGATGGATTTATTCACTTTATAACCATCATGGGTACAGTGACATCACGAGCATTAATCCCTGTCTCTGTACTGAAACTTTTTATAAAGTCAGCTTTGTTGAGCTACAATTTCTAAAATATTTCTATTGCATGTGGATTGTTGCACTAGTTGCTCATGACAGTTTTTGGAGAGAGCATTCACAACTACTTTATGAGACTGTCTACCCATACAACCTGCAGTTAATCTGTAATCATCCCAGTAGACACAGTGGGTTAAAGTTGCCTCCAACTAATATTGAATGATCAGGATACTTCCATGCTGCTGTTTGTAAACTTTCTTTGAATGACTTGACAACTGTTACAATGGGATCGGGTGGCTGCTAAAAACATCTGATGATTAGTTTGAGTGAACCTAGACCTACCATCAAGATAACATCACTGTTTTTGGACTCAGTTTCAAACTCAGTGGCCTTAACGTTTTTGTGGATTGCAATGGACACCTTGCCCCCCATGATGTCTAACCTGTCTGTTCAATGTAGGCGCAGTGTCTCATTAAATTCTTTGGACTTTTCTGCTTCAGGTTTCATCCAGCTCTTGGTTGCTAGTACAATTTGAGCACAGCAGTTTCTAAGGACCTCAAACTATCACTCACTTGGAGTGGGGGACAGGGGGGTGAGAACAACCGTGTGCTCTCCACATGTATTTTGCTACCTGATTACTTGCTTCCTCTGTGTAGTGCACCCCTGACCTAAAAAGGAATTCTACATTCTCCATGTCATAATGCCGGTTCAGAAGTCTGCAATGAAGGTTGTCACAGAATTGATGGAGCCTCTGGGTGAGACTGTCCAGTTGGCAAAGGACCCTCATCAATTCTGTATATGACACTGCAAATTGTAAGCTCTTCTTTCACTTCACGGGCAAGACCAGTAGTCTTCACAACTTCTACCAGCTGTCCGTAGGAAGTGAAGATGCCTCAAAATCCAAGTGACAGGCATAATTGGTTCTGATATGAGCCCACAAATTGCAGATGTTTGCACCATGAACCTTCATTATCCTCAGGCAAGGCCTTCCACATGTCTCGAATGAGACCTCTCCCACGCAGACATACTGAGCACATGTTGAACTTTTTTCCAGCTCTGAGCACTATTCCCTAAGGGTCTCCATAATGCATCTAACTTTGGAACTCAGCCCAGTTGCAAATCTTTTGTGATTTTCTGTAAGTGTGTATTCATTTTACTTAATAACAATGTGAACTATGTCAAAGATTTTCCTGGGACCAAAAAATGCACACCATTAACTTGAGAACTACTACATACAGCTGTTTGAATTTCATAGACGGATACCTTGTGCTGAGATTTATGTGATTGAATACTGCTTGGAAAATACATCTTAATTCGTGCAGTTATGTTATTTTCTTTAAAAACAGACAACAAATTTGAACACAAGACACAGTCAGGTTTATCAATGTAAGTTAGTAAGTTTTGCATACCTGTTCTTCAGGTTTTTTTAAAAAAGATGGAATGACATTACTATTTTCCACTCATCTCCACAACACTGTGCACATGGAAGGTGTGGGCCAAGGAGTAATTGAACAAAATGCACTGGTCTTGTGGAATTGCATCAAAATGCTTTGGGAAAACTACTACACGGACATTAGGCTGCTAGTGTGCCCCTAGATTACCTGACTTCAGCTCTTTTGAACATGTCTTAGATGCATGGATCAAGACATACGTATAGTGGATCCACCTCCATCTTTTCTTATTGGGTTATGGGTATTTATTTAGCAATCATGGAGTGGGTTACGGGTATTGATTTAGCAACCATGGATTAGGATAGGTCCTCCAACAATTTTGGTGTCATATTTGGTCAAGCCACAATACATTGAGACTACTGTTGGCGTGTCGAAGGGTGCTACATGTTACTAGATGAGTGTTTCTGATCCAATTGTTCAGAGCTTTTCTACATATTGGGGATCCATTCAAACAGAACTTGGATGATATTGTCCTACAGCTGAATGCTGTAAATTTTGATTTATCTCAGGTTGGGTATTTTTCCATTTGTTAACTGCTTTCTGTGCTGCGGCGGAAGTGTATGGAATTGTGGGAGGAGGAATGGCTGGTGGTGAGGGAAAATAAGCTGCGGTTGGTGAAACCCACCATCCAGCCGTGGTGTTCCTCCTGCCGGTCACCTAGGCGTGACGAAGTGACCCTTACACGTCTTCGCATAGGGCACTGTCCTCTTACGCATGCATTCTTACTACGGCGAGAGGAACCCCCGCTGTGTGATGCCTGTGGCGTACGAATCACTGTACGCCACATTTTAGTTGAGTGTGATTTATATCATTCTATCAGGGCGGAAGTTAATATTAGTGGGATCTGCCCTCGATTCTAGCCAATGACGAGGCGAGTGTCAAGAAAGTTTTAAGGTACTGTGATGTTTCTGGGCTTCAGCCAAAAATTTTAGGTTTGAATTTTTAGTGTGTTGCCGAGTGGCTTACCACTCCTTTTTATACTTGTAATAGGCCAGTTCCAAACATGTGCTATGTGCTTCATTTTAACAATTTCACCTACGTTCTCTTGCAGTTATCCTCTTTATGTGCTGCATTCCACTTTGCAACTGTTGACGTGCAAACTGCCTATGTAGCCTTTCAATTTTAATTTTAGTCCTATTTTAGCACTTGCTGCATTTTAGTGACACTCGTCCGTTGTTGTTTCCGTTCGGGCGCTAAAGACTACACTGTTGAGCGCCCATATCCACCATATCCTATCCTGTTAACTGCTGGAAGGACTCTTAGGTTGGCTGTTTTGCTTTTTGCTGACAGGAAATACTGCAGCTTTCTGGATAAGCAATCATGGGGTGTATATAAGCCATATGCAACCTATACCACTAATTCTGAAAAAAAAAAGAAAAGAAAATAGAAATGTGTTCCATTGTCAGCCAACAGTAATAAATGCATGAAAGCCTATGCTTCCTTTTTGGCTCTCAGAGATGTAATACATTAATATAGAGCTAGTAAGGCTCTATGTTAGACTTATTTTTCTTTTCTCTGTACCATAAAATTATGCACTATAAACAGCAAAATGCTTTTACAGCAATGTGCATGTCAGGCCTGTACCAAAGAGTAGGCTCTGCAGTGGGGACGTCTGGAAAGAAACATCCCATGATGACTGGTACCCATCCTTATAGCAGTGATGGGCTTTAAAACTTCAGGTTGAGCGGTAGCACAGTGCTTAAGCACTGCTACTGCTGTGCCATTTTCTGAGTCCACAGTTTGTGAGTATCTGATGTGCCACAAAGTGTGTATATGTGTGCACTGATACAAAATGAAGCTGATGCTTCGCCAAAGACCATGAGCTTCATGGAGACAATGATTTGTTGACAGGCAGTAAATTTTCTTTTTCAGTGAATGTGAGTTCAATGTAGAGGGTTGAATACATTAGAAATCAGGGCGCCACTGTTATGTCAGTGCTGTACTGGTTAGCTATAGTTCTGTGTGTGTGAACAGTCTGAGTACAGTGGCACTGCGGTTGCATGCTAATAATTGTTGACTGGTTCCTTCTTGCTGAAGCGTACAAGAGTGTGAGATGGAGTGTAACTTTGTATGGAAATTGAGTGCATGATTTTGTTGTTGTAGTGAGGCACTGCCAGGGTGAAAATGGCCTACTCTTGGGATTAGAGACCTCTAATGAAGCTGTGTTTTGTGAGATTTTGGATGGAATAAGATAAAAATTAAGTGATGCAGTGAATACAGTTGTAAATGTGCTCCATAAGAGGAAGACTGATGTCTGGAAAAAGTTCAATGCTGTAGTCCATGTACATAGTTTGCAAAGTGCAAACAAATGTTGTATTCTTGTTAATACCAACTCCACTGTGAGAAAAAAAAAAAAAGTGCTCATCAAATGAAAATGGGGCACAGAGCAATGTCACTATTATGTTCCTGTGACCCCCAAGTGTACAGTTTTTGATTCAGTGGTAATTACGTGCCGTGAAAATCTTAGACCATTCAGTACTGTTCATGACTCAGGTTTCAGATAAGTAACCCAAGCACTCATATGTGTAGGAACTGAAGTGGGCTGTGAAGTTGATGTGGAGGAGGCTATACTACCTCGTGCAACTTCAGCTAAGAATCAAATAATTTCAATTGCAGACACTATTAAAAAGGAAATGATAATAAAATGGACACCCTAGCTGCAAACCGGCGTTGATATACTTCATTGCATACATGTTGAAAATGTGTGCCCCGACGGGACTCGAACCAGGGATCTCCTGCTTACATGGCAGATGCTCTATCCATCTGAGCCATCGAGGACACAGAGGATAGTGCGCCTGCAGGTACTTATCCCTTGCACACTCTCTGTGAGACCCACATTCCCAACATGTCCACACCACTACATTCATAGTGTGCCTAATAGATGTTTGCCCATCATACTCATTACTCGTGGCAGATTAATCTACCCAGTCCCGTACGAGTATGGGCATAGTGTGAGCATTCGCACAAGAAGGTCAATGGGTGGGAATTCATATTTTAACTATATATGATGGTAGTATCTGTTCTCGAAAGAACAGTTACCGTTGAGGACCATGCAGCTTAGCTAGAAATGAAATGATAATGAAATGGACACCCTAGCTGCAAACTGGCGTTGATATACTTCATTGGGGACATGTTGAAAATGTGTTTGCCAACCGGGACTCGAACCCGGTTCACATGAAACTACATACTGCAATTGCTGCATTAGTTGAAATTTCAACAGTACGCGAGAAGTCTGGACCTTGCGACAAACACCACAAAGTATTGTTGGGCCTCTCAATTGCTACTACTGAAAAATATGCAGAGGCAGAAACTGACATTTTTGGATTATGTTATGAATGTGAAAAGACAGTACCTCTTCAGGCCCATGTAGCTAAGTGTGTACCGTGTGTTCAAGCCTTAGGAGGCTGTTGTGAGAGCAATGCAAGCACTGTAGGTTTGGCTTTTACCAAGTGTGGCTCTTGCCTGGATCCTGATGTTATGGGTGACATTCTATTGACTTGTAGTTAATGGTCTGTCAAATACTTCTGACTTAGCTAATTAATGTTGATACTATACAGATGATATAGTAATACTATGATGTTTTGTAACTTGAACTTAATGATCCTTTCTGTTGGTCTCCTAAGAACGCCTAAATGATGGACCATTCTGCCTCAGGAGCTTCTTAATGTCACAATAACCAATGACACAAGACTTACCGCATTGCTCGTAAGCATTGTTAAATGATACCGAGATAGTTTTTAACCAACACAGGTAGGAACGGGCATATTTTTAGCAGTCATTATGGTTTCATAGGGTAGACTGCTATGTACAGATTTAATGAAATAAGACTATTGATATATACAAGTATATCGCGGTCATCAGATTGTGTGTTCTTTTGGTCACAGAAACTTGTGTTTTTGTGTCACTACCGAGTTTTGTAGCCTACCATTCATTTCAGTAACTTTTTGAAAGAGTACTGTAAATTTAATTTAATATTTAATCTGCACTCATATAAACACTTCTTCTCATGTCCGATTTCCTTGTACTGTTGTCACAAATTTGGTAACTTGTCGAAAATGTGTGTATGTCGACTTAATTGTGAGACATTTTCTGAGTATAGATTAAATATTAAAATAAGTTTACAGCAATCTTCAAAAAAGTTTTGTAAATGTACATACATATGTACATACAAGGGCTGTTCAATAAAAAATGATCATAATTTTTTTTGACAGCATACCTTCACTCATCCTCATAATTTTGATGGTCCTTCTCAAAACAATCTTCTTTGGATGCGATGAATTTGTTCCAGCATTTCTGCCAGTCTGCAGAGATATGTTTGAAACAGTTCTTTGAAAGATCTTTCACAATTGCTTCCACTACTGCTTCTGATGATGGAAAATGTGCCCCATGAAGGAGTTTCTTCAGGCTATGGAATAGAAAAAAAGTCACACAGGGCTAAATCCAGGTTGTAGGGTGGGTGAGGGATGCAGTTCACACTGATTTTTGCATGGTGTTCAGTTACAACATTTGCAAATTGTGGCCATCCATTATTGTGACACAGCATCCATCCTGTTTCCTAGATATGTGGTCTTTGGCACCTGATATGGACTTACAAAGTTTTCAGGACAACCCTGTAGTATTGTCCATTACTGATGTGTTTGGAGGTAGAACATGTTACTAAACCATTCCATAAGTTTTGAAAAATTAGATCACTATAACTTTCCCAACAGAAACAACCAATTTTTGAGGAGGCGGTGATGAAGGGATTTCTACACTGAGCTATGTAGTTTGCTCTCTGGATCAAAATGATGTAACCAAGTTTCATCAGCAGTGATTACTTTTGAAAGAAACTCTAGGTCTTCCTCTAACATCAGCTCAACTTTGAGTGCACATGAATGTTGTTTTGTACAGTTATCAGCAGTCTTGGAATCCACCATGCTCAAACCTATCTTTGCCACTGCATTATGTCTGGCACCCCATGCAATTTTCAGTATTCCAGCGAGTGTTCATAAGGACATTTGTTGATTGTCCCTCACAATGGTAGCAATGATCTTGATGTTTTTCTCTGTAAGAGCAATAACTGGAGTACTGGGTCCACCTTTCTTTGTAATTGGTTGTCTCTCCTCCTTAAAAAAATTAATCCATGTTCAAGCTATTTACTATAGTCTCCATAGGCCTCCTGTAACATTGCTCAGGCCTCACTGAAAGATTTGCTGAGGTCGAAAGTAGAATTTCCAAGCCACGTATTGTTCATTGCACGTCACCTCCATTGTTGTGATAGGCAACTCTGCACATGTATGTTTCAGCTTGCCCATCTCTTACTTAATCATAGCTAACACTTGGTTCAAGAATCATAAAAGAAGGTTGTATACATGGAAGAATCCTGGAGATACTAAAAGGTATCAGATATAATGGTAAGACAGAGATTTAGGAATCAGGTTTTAAAATGTAGGACATTTCCAGGGTCAGATGTGGACTCTGACCACAATCTATTGGTTATGAATTGTAGATTAAAACTGAAGAAACTGCAAAAAGGTGGGAATTTAAGGACATGGGATCTGGATAAGCTGAAAGAACCAGTGGTTGTACAGAATTTCAAGGAGAGCGTAAGGGAACAATTGACAGGAATGGGGGAAAGAAACACAGTAGAAGAAGAATGGGTAGCTCTGAGGGATGAAGTAGTGAAGGCAGCAGAGGATAAAGTAGGTTAAAAGACGTGGGCTGCTAGAAATCCTTGGGTAACAGAAGAAATATTGAATTTAATTTATGAAAGGAGAAAATATAAAAATGCAGTAAATGAAGCAGGCAAAAAGGAATACAAACGTCTCAAAAATGAGATCGATAGAAAGTGCAAAATGACTAAGCAGGCATGGCTAGAGGACAAACGTAAGGATGTAGAGGCTTATCTCACTAGGGGTAAGATAGATACTGCCTACAGGAAAATTAAAGAGACCTTTGGAGAGAAGAGAACCACTTGTATGAATATCAAGAGCTCAGATGGCAATCCAGTTCTAAGCAAAGAAGGGGAGGCAGAAAGGTGGAAGGAGTATATAGAGGGTTTATACAAGGGCGATGTACTTGAGGACAATATTATGGAAATGGAAGAGGATGTAGATGAAGACGAAATGGGAGATAAGATACTGCGTGAAGAGTTTGACAGGGCACTGAAAGACCTGAGTCGAAACAAGGCCCCCGGAGTAGACAACATTCCATTAGAACTACTGATGGCCTTGGGAGAGCCAGTCATGACAAAACTCTACCAGCTGGTGAGCAAGATGTATGAGACCGGCAAAATACCCTCAGACTTCAAGAAGAATATAATAATTCCAATCCCAAAGAAAGCAGGTGCTGACACATGTGAAAATTACTGAACTATCAGTTTAATACGTCAGAGCTGCAAAATACTAACGCGAATTCCTTACAGATGAATGGAAAAACTGGTAGATGCGGACCTCGGGGAGGATCAGTTTGGATTCCGTAGAAATGTTGGAACACGTGAGGCAATACTGACCTTACGACTTATCTTAGAAGAAAAATTAAGAAACGGCAAACCTACATTTCTAGCATTTGTAGACTTGGAGAAAGCTTTTGACAATGTTGACTGGAATACTCTCTTTCAAATTCTGAAGGTGACATGGGTAAAATACAGGGAGCGAAAGGCTATTTACAATTTGTACAGAAACCAGATGGCAGTCATAAGAGTCGAGGGGCATGAAAGGGAAGCAGTGGTTGGGAAAGGAGTGAGACAGGGTTGTAGCCTCTCCCTGATGTTATTCAATCTGTATATTGAGGAAGCAGTAAAGGAAACAAAAGAAAAGTTCGGAGTAGGTATTAAAATTCATGGAAAAGAAGTAAAAACTTTGAGGTGCACCGATGACATTGTAATTCTGTCAGAGACAGCAAAGGACCTGGAAGAGCAGTTGAACGGAATGGACAGTGTCTTGAAAGGAGGATATAAGATGAACATCAACAAAAGCAAAACGGGGATAATGGAATGTAGTCAAATTAAATTAGGTGATGCTGAGGGATTTAGATTAGGAAATGAGACACTTAAAGTAGTAAAGGAGTTTTGCTATTTAGGAAGTAAAATAACTGATGATGGTCGAAGTAGAGAGGATATAAAATGTAGACTGGCAATGGGAACGAAACCGTTTCTGAAGAAGAGAAATTTGTTAACATTGAGTATAGATTTATGTATCAGGAAGACGTTTCTGAAAGTACTTGTATGGAGTGTAGCCATGTATGGAAGTGAAACATGGACGATAACTAGTTTGGACAAGAAGAGAATAGAAGCTTTCAACATGTGGTGCTACAGAAGAATGCTGAAGATAAGGTGGATAGATCACGTAACTAATGAGGAGGTATTGAATAGGATTGGGGAGAAGACAAGTTTGTGGCACAACTTGACTAGAAGAAGGGATCAGTTGGTAGGACATGTTTTGAGGCATCAAGGGATCACAAATTTAGCACTGGAGGGCAGCGTGGAGGGTAAAAATCATAGAGGGAGACCAAGAGATGAATACACTAAGCAGATTCAGAAGGATGTAGGTTGCAGTAGGTCCTGGGAGATGAAGAAGCTTGCACAGGACAGAGTAGCATGGAGAGCTGCATCAAACCAGTCTCAGGACTGAAGACCACAACAACAACATCTCTTACATGTGGGAATGAAAAGTGACAGCAATGAAACTAGTAAGGCATGGTTTTTACACATTAAACTAAGACAATACCAAGATTTTGAAATTAATTTTCTGACTGCAAAGTTTGGGGCAGTCTGGGGAGGTGCACAGGTAGCCAAAGGGTTAAGGTGACCCTTCATGATAAGTGGGAAATCCAGGTTTGAGTCCCAGTTCAGCACAAATTTTGATATGCCACTGTTGTGTAGTAGATCAATACCTAATACGAGTGATGCCAAGGAATTTACAGTCAGCGAATTAATTTCAAAATATTTCATACACCTGTGTATCGCCAACATTATCATATGATGAAATTCTAATTTGAGAAATTTCAACTGTAAAATATATATATAAAATAGAAAGAAACTTACACATGTGCCTGTCTGCCGGCGCTTTCCCGCTTGGTAAGTATATATATATATATATATATATATATATTCCAAGACTTACCAAGCGGGAAAGCGTCGGCAGACAGGCACATGAACAAAACACACAAACACACACACAGAATTACGAGCTTTCGCAACTGGCAGTTGCTTCGTCAGGAAAGAGGGAAGGAGAGGGAAAAATGAAAGGATGTGGGTTTTAAGGGAGAGGGTAAGGAGTCATTCCAATCCCGGGAGCGGAAAGACTTCCCTTAGGGGAAAAAAAGGACAGGTGTACACTCGCGCACACACACACACATATCCATCCGCACATACACTGTGTGTATATATGTATATATATATATATATATATATATATATATATATATATATATATATATATGATCACTTTTTTTTTGAACAGCCCTAATACAAATACATATAAATGTGTGTATAAACAGAACAATATTCTGTGTTAACTGATTAGCCATTGTTTTGATACATAATGAATGTTGTGCCCAACAGTTTTATGTGTTAGTGGCTGTGTTGAGAGTCCTCATTTGTACGTGTGAACTCTTGTTTTTATTTTCGTTTCTACACTAGTATAGCTGACTTGTGTGTAACAGCTGATACAAGTGATAAGTTTTTAGTAAAATGGGCAGCAGTGAAGACTGATGAGTCGAGTCTCCGAGCATATGCAGATGATGGGTTTGGAGATGGTGTCGTAAGACCCACTGGCAATTTTATAGTGAGCATACTTGTAGTAAGTCTGCTTCTTCAGCACCATTTTAATATGCACAAATTATTTACAAATAAATCACAGAAAGTAATAGTTCATGACTTTTCTGGAAAAACACTAAAAGAAAAACTTCTGGAGGCAGGTACCTCTTGGCGGGCATTGAAATGTTTCAGTGCTGCCAACTATTTTAAAGTAATCTGGGCAAAAAAATTAGAAATCATTCCCAGTCCAGGGAAAAAAAGGAATCATGTTCAAGACACAAAGAATCAATTTCTGTGCATGGAACAATATTCTGAATTGCGTTGACCAAATACTGGATAGAAAACCAAATGACTGTATGTGCATCCAAATCAAAACCCTTTTCCATGGAGGATTCTGTGTTCTATAAAGACAAGAAGGATTTTGATCACTTGCATGTACATTATTTGCAGTTCTATATGGTCCAGTATTGAACAATGGATAATCCAGGATGGAATGTAACAATGTTATGAGAAAGAAAGTTGCTACTCACCATATAGTGGAGATGCTGAGTTGCAGATAGACACAACGAAAACACTTTCACAAATAAAGCTTTTGGCCAGTAAGGCCTTTGTCAATAATAGAACACACACACACACACACACACACACACACACACACACACACACACACGACTGCAGTATGTGGCAACTGAGGCCACATGAGGCCACAGTGCAAGCAGTAGCACCAGTGCACGATTTGAGTGGTGACTGGGTAGGGGAGAGGGAGGGACAATAGGATAGGGGTGGCAGACAGTGAAGTGCTGCAGGTCAGACGGAGGGCAGGCGAGAGAGGTGGGTAGGGGGGTAAAGGAAAAGGAGAGAAATAAAAAGACTAGGTGTGGTGGTGGAATTAGGGCTGTTTAGTGCTGGAATGGGAACAGGGAAGGAGCTGGGTGGATGAGGATAATGACTAATGAAGTTAGTCAGTTCATTAGTTGGTGAACCATTGCTGACAGCGTAAGGCAGTGTGGTGGTACCCTTGAAGCTTTGATGTCATTTATGTGCTTTGGTGCACCTTACTGCTGACTGCTTGGTTGGCTCTGACAAACATCTTTCTGTGACCCTGCTGAAAACACAGTTGACAAACATCATTATGATGTGCGCAACTATGTCTAATAACATGTAGAGAAAAACAGTACTGACAACTGGGCAGCCTGGGAAAATGTCTCTGAGGCCAGATTTAAAAATTTTCTGGCATTGCGTTTGATTCCTGCCTATTTGAGCGGGAGCCACTCCAGTGGCACTTTGACCACACAACGTTTTTGCAATTTTACCAGCAGACAGGTTAGGTCATTCCCCATTTGCCAATTGAGACACCAATTTTGATGTCTCACAGCCCATGTAAATGTAAACCTGAGCTGTTTGAGAACTTTCAAAAATGTTAGAAATATGAAAAACATCAGCCAAAGACATGACTGACATAAAGTCCTAAAGCTTGAGCACATACTTCACTGTCCCTTGCTAGTCTAATCCCACATCATGTATTAACAATGCTGCAAATGGTAGTCCACAAGAACAAGTTAGCTTGCATATTCTGCTCAGGCCTTGTAGGTCTGTGACCTGTGTTGCATAACTGTATGACGTCTAACAATGTTCAAGGAACTCGAAACAAGTGGCCTCCATATTTTTTGTAGTAAGATGTTCATTTAAAAGTGAGTGAATAGTACCAATGGGCAGCAATGCTGGATCAGATAAAGGGGGCCAATTTTTCCCCAAGATAATAGAGCTGCAGTGATTTTGATACATTCTCAAGTGCTCTGGGATTACCAGAAGCAGTTGTAGACTGCCAGATTTATAAGCTTCTGTACGAGCTCATGCTGCTGCTCGAGCTACAGTTTCCAGCCTGCAAAACTACTTGGCCATCATGGTTAAAACACGTAGTAAAATGGCCTGACAATACCTATGCTGGTACAGGGTGGGTTACAGTTCCAAAAATTTGCTATTGGTATTGTTCTAATCAGCTTCTTGAACAACACCAATTTTATCAAGGATAAATTATTTACGAATAAATCACTGAATGTAATAGTTTTTGATTCTTCTGGAAATACAGAAAACTAAAATCGTCTGGAGGTAAAAACTGATTGGCTGATACAGTTCTGTCTAAGTTTGTTGACTAGCTCAAACCTTAGTACAGGAGAACACTTAGGTTTGACTGGAAAGCACATGAATAAGAACCACGCTTTCACTGCACCCATATGCAGTCTGTTCAGTCACTGAAAACACAACTGTTTGTTGAACTTTGAGTAAAGACAGTACTGCATTAAGCAGATAGACAAGTCTGTGTGCCAACCAAACATTGACAACAGGTAACAAATAAGTTCAAATAACAGTCCAGGAGAAAACCGTGTAGTGCAGGATCATCCTCAGTAGGTACACAGAAAAGAGTACTGTAAATGCAGCCCTCAAATCTGATGCAGGTGGTTTCCTATTTGACCTGGTACCAATGGAATACATACACCATTTCTGATATCCATGTCTAATTACACAAGATACACTATTATTTATTTTAGAACACACAGCATTATAGTGGATTAATTTGATATGTTTACCGATGTTACCATTTGATGTTGATGTTGTAGGTGAATCCACTTTCTCCAGATTGTGGGTAATAGACAACGACTGCTGCATCAATGATATTATTGAGTCTTAAGTGCTCTCTTTCCATCAATCCATTTATGAAGCTCTATTACACTAGGAGCATCCTTGCAGACTTTGGATAAAAAGTGTTCATGGCAGATTTTTTTACATATACAATTTTCTCTATTGCATACTTTTTCTTTTTACTTGTTACACATTGAATACATTTGAAATTATTTGTCACACATTGAATATATTTGAAATAGATTGTGGTGCTTGTCCACTCACATCCTGTGGTATGCATTCAAAAACTACTTTATTCATTAGAACATAGTATAGGAGCTTTGTGATAATTTTTGGCACTTTACCAAATACTCATTTGGGACACATCTTTTTAGATTATTATTGGCCAGGTGGCATTTTGAACTATATTTCTACAGAGTACAAATCTGATATATTAACTACTATGATAACTCTGTTGATTGTTCTCCTTTTTACAGTTTTCACAAAACCTGTCAACATAGTAATAAATTTGTACAATAAAAAGGCAGATTTTCTGTCATCCACGAAGATTTATTTTCAAAAAAATTATTGTTCGGGCACATGAAGTTGTTGAAATACTTTTGTTATTATTTCTATAAAATTAATGTGGCATCTTTTTTACTTTTATTGTACTATTTGTTCAGATTTTCTTCATGTAATTAAGTCATATAATAACATTCATTTGTTAGAATGTGATTCACTTGTCTTCATCTTCACTTCATTCGTTTTAATTCTGTTGTTGTAGGTATAGTTTCATATAAAATATTAACGTACCTTTTAATAAATAAATGTGTATGGCAACAATTCTTGAAACACAACCTTTTTCATTTAAGCTCAAATACTGTCTCACTATACCTGGCAAAGGTTCTTTTACAGCTTTAGAGCTTCATGATATCTATTTGTATTCTGTATTCTAGTAACAAAATGCTTTCTAATGTAGAACTTTTTTTTCCTGTGTAATAAATTATTTCCCTAACTGAGAACTGTGCTTACCATGACTTGTTTCTCAGTGTTGTATGAATCTGTATTATTTGTTATAAGTGACTATGTGACATTTAATCTATAAAAGAGGAAAAATTTTGTTTTGTTTTATCCATTACAAAACATTGTAGAAAATCCGTGATCACAAAATCAATAATTTCTTTTAATGTCAAAAGATTTGCTGGTGTCAGTCATAATTTTTATTTACTTTATATTTCCATACCATATATGTTAATACTGTAACTCAAAGTATCAAACCTTTTGATGTTCAAAACCATTAAATATTTGTGTTATTAAATTTATGCATACCTGTTGTGATACAGTAACATCAGTAAAGCTCTTATTTTACAGGTTGGATGTATGAGTACAAATTCTGATACCAAGTCACCTGACAATCCACATGAACGGAGGACTATTACAATGACAAATGAAAGATGTGCTCCTATTTCTGGGGCTAAGGTGGTTCCTACTTCATTAAATACAGGTCGCTTTGTGAAAGAAGAGCCTACATATCCTGAGTTGACAATTGATGAAACGGTTCGTGGCAGTCATGAAACATCAGACAATTCTAGCTCTTCGAACAACAGACTTAATATTAGTAGAAACAATATAAATTATGAACAAGGAAAATCTGAAGTGCAAGGAACTGGCAGAGTTAAGTTAAAGCGACGTTGGGTGGAATCTGAAGATTCAAGTGCTTCTTGTGATCAAGTCAATGCCAAAAAACAAACTGGTGTCAGCAGGAGCTCTGGTCTGAATACTGGCCAAATCAGTCATAAATTTACAGCTTCTGGGTCAACGCAGGCAGCTGAAAGTGGAATGCAGAGCAATTTTACTGAAAAAGGTGATAATAGTTTCTTTGTTGCATCAAGAGCTTCTTTGTACTGAAAGATTCTTTGGCCAGAAAGTGAGTTGTATGATGTGAATGTTCTTGTTGTTCCTTTTTCTTCTCTCTTGCCTCATAATTAAATTTGTTGCAGAATCTTGAAATGTCTTTACATTCTTCATGAATAATCATAGTCCGGTATTAATCAGTTAGGACGTATGCTTGAACACTCTCTACTGTAAATTATTTTTTTGATTAGTCTTGAAGTAGACAGTAAACTTGAGTTTATTATGTGTTTAATATTACAGTATCAACCTCCTCAGAATGACTTCTAATCTTAATACATCTGCTATCTTAAGTGAGCCACCAATTAAGGTGGCACAGTGGGTATGACACTATATTTGTATTTGGAAGGAACTGAGTGATGAGGCGAAGTGGTAAAACACAGAACTTAGATTCAGTTCCCTGTCTGCCCATCCAAAATTTAATTCTCTTTGGTTTGTAACAATATTATGAAAAGGATAGTTGCTACTCACCATATAGCAGAGATGCTGAGTCACAGAGAGGCACAATAAAAAGACTGTCACAAAATAAACTTTCAGCCTTGTTGGCCAAATGCTTATTTTCTGACAGTCATTTGTTATTCCTATCTGCGACTCAGCATCTGTTGTTCCATTCCACTCTGGATTTTCCATTTTTTGTTTTCTATGGTTTCCATTACTCAGTTAATTACAAATGTGAGGATAGTACCCTCAAAAAGGCTCATCGGATTTCATTCTCAATCTTAGATTGTGATCTGCCTTTAATAACAAAGACTGGACGCTAATCCTTGATCTCCTCTTTTTTTTTTTTCCATGTGAGAAGAGGTGAGCTCCAGACCTGTTCAGACATCCAGATTCAGATTTTCCACAGTTTCCATTAAATGATCAAGGCAAATTCTGTGATGATTCCTTACCAAAGGACATGAACAGTTTCATTCCCTATCCATGTCCAATCAAAGCTCAAGTTTCTTCTTTAATTACATCATAGATGATGGGTTGTTAGACTCAAATTTATTTTTCTTCTTTTGAAATGAATAATAAAACATGACTGATTTCCATTATAAATTAGACATGCCAAAACATACCAATAAAGCATTCTTAGAATCTTATTCCTAGGCCATTTGCTCTGTGACAGTTGCCAGTGTGCTTTTCCCTGTATGCTAACAGACCAGCAACTTTTATCTCAACTGTTTCAAGCCTGCTGCACTCTGTGCCCTGCAACTTACCACTTACCTTCACATTTGCTCCAAAAAAGGACTTCAAATGTAAAAGTCAAATATAGCACTAGGGACAAGAATCAGTACAATATAAATCTTAATGATTGATGTACTTGGATTTTAATATTCAACTACATCCTCAGAAAGTTGTGTACATGGTATAGGCAATCTTCAAAACTCTATATGGTCCTGTTCTCTTTCCCTGTAAATGAGCAAGTAACTCATGCTTCATCATACAATCATTTTAAATTACAAGAAAATAATAAAATAAATGTTAACAGCATGAACACTTAGTGTTAACTAACAATCCACACCAGCTTCACGTGGTTAGCACTTAAGTATGTGCAACTGGACGACTTGTCTGGCATAGTGCTAATAAATTATATACGTGAACCTTCCTCTAGAATAAGTCTGTCTATTAGTGAAAACTGTATCAAAATCCTTACAGTAGTTTCTGAGATTAGCACTCACGTACAGATAGAAAAACTTGGTAGGTAAGTAAATATTGTAGAAAAGTTATTGTAGAATTTAAGTACTTTAGGATTGAAAGAGACCGCTCACTGAAAAGCAGAAGTGTTAAAGTTGTCAATAGGCACACACAAAAGAAGGAAAACTTGCTAGCTTTCAGTTATCCTTTGATGAGCTAGAGTAGCTGGAATGCTTGTGGAGGGGTGGGGGACGTGATTTTAGCTGCCAGTGGAAAGTGGCATACACTGAAAGCGACATGACTTAGGAGGAGATTTTATTTGAGATTGAGGCTAGGATGATAATGGGAGCGGATAACTCCCATCTGCATAATTTAGAGAAGCTGGTGGTGGAGAGAAGTATCAAGATGGCTTGGTTTGTGAGGTAGCCATTGTAATTGAGCATGTTGTACTCAGCTGCATGTTATACCACTGGCTGGTAAACTTTGTTCTTGAAAACAGTTTGATTGTGGCCATTCAGACTGTGCTGCAAAGACTGCACAGCCTTTTATTTTAGTGTGACTACCAACCAGCTGTCCACCAGGATGAATGGCCACCACCAGACTGTTGTCAAGAACAAAGTTTACCACATGGTGGCACAACATGCCTATGAGTACAACATGCTCAGTTTCATTGGCTATCTCACAACTCAAACCATCTTGATGCTTCCCTCCATCACCAACTTATCTGAAATATGTAAATAGGAGTTACCATTACAACACCTCCTCAACTCCCATAATCATCCTGGTCTCAATCTCATCTAACCCACTGCTCAACACTCTCCACCCGACAGTTTCCTCTTCCTCCATCCTGTTGCCCCTTCCCAATTCAGGTCCCCATATTGCCTTCAGCCTATGCCCCTCCCAGCAGCCGCTACAATTGTGCCAGCTCATAAATCTGCCACCCCTCCCTCCCACATTCATAGCTGACAAACTGCCCCCTTCTCCCTGAGCGACTAGCAATCCAACTCCTAGTCCCTCTCTGTTTACCTACCCCAACTGACACTACCCACAGAACACAATCAATCAGCGTGCTGCAAAAGAGTATTTTCACTGTCAGTCTAACCAGCCCCATGTCGGGACATAGACGTGTGTGCATGTATGTGAGAGTGCATGTGTATATTTGTGAATTTTACTTTAGCTTGTCAAAGGATAACTCTTAGAGCTGTTGATTTTCCTTCTTTTGTGTGTGCCTATTGTCAGCTCAACACCTCTGCTTTTCGGTAAGAAGTCTCTTTACTGGCAAGGGACTTTCATTAATCACAGTTCAACCAATGTACACAAAATAATTAGAAATGATACACACAAACATCTATCATGACTCAGTCTAGCTATTAATGAAAAACTTATGAAAATCCCCCAGTAATTCTTGAGAATAGCCTTCATGTACAAACAGAAGAATATGTGAGGAGACTTTAATTTGTTATAGTTCAGCCAATTTGTACAAAATATTTTTAAATTTTATACACAAATGTTCATTGTGACTTAGTCTATTAGTGAAAACTATATCAAAATCCCTACAGTAGTTTCTGAGATCATCCTTCACATACGGACTGAAAAATGTGTGATAAACTAACTTATAAAATGTAGTGATATTCATTATAAATATCTGATTTCCAAGATCGCTTTCTTCTTTGCAGATCTGTAAGTTTCTCATCCAAGTCAGTGTCATGTGCAGTGTAAAACAGCGATTTGTTTAAAGTAGTTGTCAGTTACAATGAAATTGAAACCTTCCATTGGTCCATAGCGACTTTTGCAACTACCAGGTGACAAAAACTATCATCCTGTCAGCAAGGGGCCATTCTTGATACACAGGCAAGTCCAGTTGTAGATGAGATTTTTTTGGGTGATCAAGTATGCTCATTGGTTGCTTGTGTGGGTTTCTTATGTAGGTTCCCAAGTCTATGGGGTTCTTAGAAGAGGTTCCCAAATGTCATATTTGATTATCTTTATGGTTACCAAGTCAAAGTACTAACATTAATGAAAAATGATGATAGTACAATAATCTTTTTAAATTTTTCATCAACTTTTGTAATGATTGCATTTGGGAAACTTTATTATCAATGCAGCAGTGTTTTATAATGCATTGGTAGATTTTTGATAAAATACTGATTTTTTAGATCCAGTATCATCTTTCTGAACATACCAATATCAAAGAGCCCACAATGATGAGTGAAGGTTATGAATTATCCTGAAAGATACCATCCCACCAGCATGCAAATGCTGCCCTTGTTACAGTGTTGAACCATGAGTTGTGAGGGATTATCGTTCGGTTTGGATGTATTGGAAACTGATTACAAGTCCACAGACACCATTTTCAGTGGAATTTGGTACAAATTAATTGCAAAAGTTGTTGCTTTTTTCTAGTTTTTGTAATTTTTGAAGTCAAAGGAAACACTTCTTGAGTAGATCTTGCTGACTCAATTTGTACCATCTCAACAAAAATGAGTTCAATATTTCTCAGTTTTTGTTCACAGGAGGTGTACAAATCAGAGGGTTCAGTTTTCCTTTGGATGCTGTAAGCTAACTCATTGAACCAATTGTTTTACAGTGCTTCCAATTCAATTACTGCAAATTTTCCATAAACTAACCCAACAAAATATTTGGGGTGATGGCAGAGATTGGTGAAATTTAGGAATTTTTTGTAGTGAACTCCAGACCCATTGCTGTCACCTATTGTAGTAAATTCAGTAGTAAAACCACAAGTTTTCATGGTCAATGACTTAAAAAAAAATGAACTGCAAATGTAACATGCCTTAGTCTATCACTAACTATGCAAAAAACTTTGACATTGTATTTGCTCATTTTCAATAAAATATACACCAGTGAGATGCACAGTGGCTTGATTGTTTACCCAGTGAAAATCTTGGATAGCATATGGAGCAACAAATGTGTAATTATTTTGAAAATATGACTGTACAGTTACATTTCACAGTTTTCAGATACTGTTTCTGACTTTTTGAATCAAAGTGGTGGATGGTTAGGTCAGATTTTTTTGAAGCCATCTCTCTGACACCATTGTCTGCTTTAAGTTGCTTAGTTTCAAGTGATGCACGCCTGTTTTGATCCACTGTTTGTATTTACAGTTTTTTTTCCCAGAATTAATGTACTTGTACCGATCAGTAAGGTGTGATTCAAGTAAATTTCTTCCAGGACTACACTTGCATTGTTGCAGTGTGTAAGCTTCTGTTTCAATATTATACATTATAAAAAATATCAAAAAATTTGTAGTTTTTGTCAGAGATGCTACTGGCAGGCATCAGTGTGACATTTTGATGAATTGTGTTAACACACACTGATTGGATACTTGAAGAACCAATAGCGACACAATTTTGTCCTTAGTTCACACAAAAAAAGCAGTGAACATTTCGTTCAAATTACTTAGCAAAATTCATTTATTTTCTTGAATTTAATTCCATCAATTCAGACAGAAACAAAGTCCCATTCTAGAGCAGAGCCTTATCATCCTCCAAAAATTCAAGTACTTAATTCTTTATTCTGTCAGAAATAACTTTGTCCTGGTTTTTCCTTTGTGCTGCTAGCACACCTTTCTCACTTTCAACCTGCAAATTGTTTGCCGTGCTCTACGAGATACAAAATTCTACTGAGATTTTAGTTTAATAGGCCAACTCCTTGGTGTCAAAGTTAGAATGTAAATTTTCTCCAAAACAAGTAAAGGTGTGTGTTATTTTTTTCAACTCTGTCAAGAGATGAGTATGATCAGGGCAGTTTATCCACTCTTGTGTACTTGAAACTCCTGCCTGCTGTAAGTCATCATGGTCAAAATGACAGATTATTAGGCTTTGTGTCTGACACAACTACATTTTGTTTTTCTAAATCATCTTGTATCCTTGTACAGTCGCTGAATGACGACGCCTTCCCATGCACCGCAACATCATCAGCAGACAGCCGCTGCTTACCCTGTTCATCGGATCATTTATGTGTATACAGAATAATATTGGTCCTATCACACTTCCCTGTGGCCCTCCTGATGAATGTTGGCTGTCAAGAACAACATACTGGATTCTGTTATTTAAGATGCCCTCAAGCCACTCGCATATCTGGAAACCTGTTCCATATGCTCATACCTTCATCAGTAGTCTGCAGTGGGGCACCTTGTCAAATGCTTTCCAGAAATCTAGAAATGTGGCATCTGCCTGTGGCCCTTGATCGATGGTTTGCAGAATATCATGTGAGAAAGGGGAAGCTGAGTCTTGCATGCGTGATGCTTTCTAAAACCATACAGATTTGTAGACAGAAGTTTTTCTGTCTCAAGGAAATTTATTACATTTGAATTGAAAATATGTTGAGAAATTCTGTAGCAAATCAATGTTAAAGATAGTGGTCGGTAATTCTGTGGATCCGTTCTTTGTCATTTGTGTACTCTCTTTTGAACTGGGAGTGCATCAATCTTTGTTTCCTCAGCAGTCTCATTTACAGTCTGTTTAAACTTTGCCTATTATTGCTGTCTGTTCAATATACAGGAACTAAATAGTGTCCATTCATTGTCTGAGTTGGATGGTAACAACCGCTTGTCTGCTTTTGCTAGCATAAATGTTCTCTTAGCCTCCTTGATTGATTTATTAACTTTAGTAAGCAAAGGTGCTGTGCTGCATGATCACTAATTGCTGTCTCTACGCTGGCACTGTTGATTAGGTCAGGCCTGTTTGTAGCTACAGGTCTAAAATATTTGCTTTGCATGTGGACTCTCCAAATACCTGCTCAAGATGATTTTTGGAAAATGTACTCAAAGTACTTTGCAAGAATGCCCTGTATCCCATGTAATGAATCCATAGATGCCCCAGTCTATACTCGGTACAGTAAAGTTACCTCCAACTAATATTGCATTGTCATTTTGTTTCCGCACTATTGAGCATAGACTTTCCCTGCAACTGTAGTAGCTCCTTCCTTTGTGTAGCACTCCCGTGACCTATCAAGGGCAGTCCTACAACTCTTCATCCTCCAAATGAAAGGTCCCCGACCAGCTCTGGGAACAGTGCCGTAGACTGCAAACTTTGCTTGCACACCACCTGCAAGGCCTGCAGTCTTTATCACTTCCACCAGCTGCCTCTTAAATATAAAAACACACATGGAATTTGTCAAAATTGCAATTTAGCAGGTCTTTTTCACTTTATAAATCTATCATTTTTTTCATAGGTGGGAAAATTAGCCTGCAAAAATAAAATTTGTTGGTGGCTTGTGTAAAGTTGAAAAATTACAGAAGAATCCTCATGTTTCATTTTTATTCAAGGCATACTGTATTGGTGCATACATTTACTACTGCTTTCCAACAATTGCTTGATCTTTGAACATGATGATCCAAAATATGAATTTTTATGAGAAACTACACTGGTTAATTGTAGATCTTCCAAGAAGAAGCAGTCACTGAAATTTCAAACTTTGTGGAGAGAAGATTTGTTATTAACACAAGTATAGCAAACTAGTAGTTATATCTTTCTATCAGCCACCAGATTCACCTCCAAATGTAACCAAAAACCTAAGAGATAACGTCTGTTCAGAGATATGAATGTTCCTCAAACATACTGTCATCATTGTGAGAGACTTTAATCATCCTTTAGTTAGTTGGGAAAATTACAATTCTGTAAGTAGTGAGTGTGACAAAACATCCTGCAAAACGTTGCGAAAGACGTTCTCTGAATATTATTCAGAACAGGTAGTTCAGAAGCCACTCATGATGGAAATATATTAGATCTAATGTCAACAAATATACCTTACCTCTTTGAGAATATCCATGGTGTAACTGGTGCCAGTGACCATGAGGCAATTTTAGCAACTATGAACACATTGCTTGTGTCAGTATATGTGCGGATGGATGTGTGTGTGTGTGTGTGTGTGTGTGTGTGTGTGTGTGTGTGTGTGTGTGTGTGCGAGTGTATACCTGTCCTTTTTTCCCCCTAAGGTAAGTCTTTCCGCTCCCGGGATTGGAATGACTCCTTACCCTCTCCCTTAAAACCCACATCCTTTCATCTTTCCCTCTCCTTCCCTCTTTCCTGATGAAGCAACCGTGGGTTGCGAAAGCTTGAATTTTGTGTGTGTATCAACATACCAACACTTCCGTTTGGTAAGTTACATCATCTTTGTTTTTAGATATATTTTTCCCACGTGGAATGTTTCCCTCTATTATATTCATATCATCGATTTACATATTTAGTAATGTAGACAAAGGGGCAGATTAACATATCTCAAAGACACCAACATTAGTGTTCAGACACTCATTAATGATACAGAAACTGAAACTGAGGCTAACAAAGCGGAAGCAGTGTTCCTGTACTACGGAAGAGGCAGAAGTGCTGTTCCAGTTTCATTCTTGCACCACTGCAAAGCTGAATAATATCTGTGTCAGTGGTATTGAGGTACAACTGAAGTTGTTAAAATTCAACCAAGATCTAGGACCTGATGGAATCCCCATCAGATTCGATGCATAATTTGTGACTGAGATTGTTCTCATTGTAACTATGATACGCTATAGATCCCTCAAACAAAAAAAAAAAAAATGCACTCAGCGATTGGAAGAACACACAGATTACACATGTCTACAAGGAGGGTTGCAGAAGTGATTGACAAAACCACCATTCTATCTCATTGACATCCACCTGTGTTAGAATCTTAGAATATATTCTGAGCTCTATCATAATGAGACATCTTGAACAGAATTATCTCCACCATTCCAAACTGCACTGATTTCACAGATTTAAAACATTGGAATGCAAATTCCAACTTGCACTTTTTCTTACATGATTTCCTGAAATCCATGGAACATTGCAGTATTTCTTGATGTCTGAAAAGCATTTAACTCAGTAGCACACCTACAATTATTAGCAAGAGTACAGATATCCAGCATATCAAACAAAATTTGTGGCTGTTACCTGGGATGAACAATCATTGACAGAAATAAAAGTAACTTCCAGCATCCCCGATGTATGTTGGGACCGTTGTTGCTTATGTTGTATTATAAGCTCTGCCAAATAATATTAATAGCAACCTCATACTAATTGCAGGTGAATCAGTTATCAACAATGAAGTATGATCTAAAAAAAGCTGCAGAAATGTTCAGTTGGATCTTAACAGGGTCTCAAGAGTGGTGCAAAGATTGGCAACTTCCTTTATATGTTCAAAAAGTGAAATTGTGCACTGCAAATCAGATAGATGCAGTTATATGTAAGGCAGGTAGCAGACTTCAGTTGATTGTCAGGATACTGGGAATGCAATGAGTCTACTAAGGAGACTGGTTCCAAGTCATTTGCATGTCTCATCTTAGAACATTGCTGAAGTGTGTGGAGGGACCCATACCAAACAAGACTAACAGAGGATGTTGAATGTAGAAGATGGCGTGACATTTACAGATTTATCTGACTCATTGGTGAGCATTGTGGAAGTTACGGACAATGAAGACTAAATTAGACCAGTTACAGCATTCATAGAGGCATTTAATCAGTCATTCTTGCTGCATTTCACGTCATTGGGATGGGAAGTGGTACAATTCTGAGTGCTCTCTGCGAGGAACTTCACATTGGTTTGCAAAGTGTATGTAGATATAGTTATATGAAATAGATGCCCATTTTGTGATGCAAGAGTGTGAAAGACATATGTTTTTTCAACAATTTCTTTTTCAATTTCACCCTCGCATATCTTAAAACTATCCACCCAAAAGTGTTAAAACTTGCAAGTTTCATAAATAAGCTACTAGTCAACAACCTCACAACATGAGAGCTCCCTAAACCAACTATGTGAAGAGAGCAAGCTCTTTAAACTTGGCTGTGCACAAGCTCACCCAGTGACAAGAACTTTTGACCGTACAGGGTGATTATAATTAAAGTTAAACATTCAAATTGCTGTAGAAAAGCCACCAGTGGTCAGAATGATGTCAAATTGCAATGGGCTATTATCAAAGAAGGGGGAAAACGTATGGCAGAAGAAAAAAAATAGTGTGAAAATTGATCAATGTATGTGTCAGAATATGTAAATGAAAACTCCTGTCGTGTGCATGACCCATTGGAGTTGGTATGAACATGCCAGGTACACGGCTTTTCCTCCTTTTGTGTCTGCAAAAAAAAAAAAAAAAGGGGGGGGGGGGGGGGTTCTTTCAGTGTGCAACTTGGTAGAGGGAGGAAAGAAATTGATTCAATGTCAGTGGAAGCAGTGCCGTTAGCAATGCAAGAGGAGCAAGAGGAGATGAGTGATGGTCTGCAAACGAGTAGTGCATGGGGAATTGCCCAAAAATTAAACATATGCATGAGCATGGTGTATAAAATCCTACGAAACGTCCTTCTTTGCTGTCCATTCAAAATTACCCATGTCCACGAGTTGCTTCCTGTTGGCCTACCAGCAAGAGAAACCTTTGCTTTAGAATTTCTTTCTCCCATAGAAGTGGACAATGATTGGCCTTGGAAGCTTTTATGGACAGACAAAGCCCACTTCCATCTGACTGGATATGTCAGTACACAGAATTGTTGAATATGGGCGATGGAAAATTGACACACAAATCAACCAGTACCACTTCATCCTGAAAAGGTCACTGTGTGGTGCAGGTTTACGGTATCATTTTATCGTGGGGCCATATTTTTTCAAAGAGACAGATGCTTCCGGTTCTGTTACCTGTACTGACACTGGTAAGTGCTATGAGTGTCTTTTGCACAATCGCATCATTACAGCTCTCCAACAGCTTGGACGTGTGCCTGGGATCATTTTTATACAAGATGGTGCACCTCTGCACATTGCATATCCAGTTAAGCAGTTGCTGAAGCGTCATTTCGGAAATGCTAGAATTATCAGCCGCCATTTTCTACAGCCTGGCTGTCCGGATCATCTGATTGTAATCTGTGTGATTTCAGGTTGTTGGGCTATCTGAAAGATGTTGGGTTCATTGTTCTGATTGCAAACTTAGCTGCATTGAAGGCACACATTGTGCAACATATTGTTTCTGTTTATAAACAAAACTAATAAAATAACATTTATGTTATGTAGGCATGCTATTCCTATTTTGTGCTAAAGGTTTTCCTGTCTACTGCATTGTTATTTATGTACTGTTCAATTTTTACTTTTGCATTGCATTTTCACCACACTGACAAAGATGTTACACTGTATATTTTTAATTCAGTCTAGATGTGTTACTTCTCTTCCAATGTTGTTTGCAAACATTGTAACTTCTTTGGTGATAATACTCAGTAAATGTCTGAAGATGGCCTTGTAAGCCGAAAACTGGTTAACAATAAAAGTAAATTTGTAGAACAAAAGCAAACTGGTGCTTTTCATGTATTATGATGTGAGTGATGCTTTCTATGCGATTTCTGGCCTCAGGACAATTAAAACTGGTTTTTTACCATCTGATGTGATATGACTGTGCCATAGTGGATGGGATTAACGATAATTTGTGTAACGTCAGTCATATGCCTTAGGCATTGTTGTATGATTCATTTGTCTTTTGTAGTCGACCACTATTAAATTATGATGCTTACAGTGCCATCTATTGCTACATTTTGTAACTATTTATTTTTCTTCTGCCATACGTTTTCCCCCTTCTCCAATAATATTCCATTGCAATTTGACGTCATTCTGACCAGTGGTGTTATTTTTACAGCAGTTTGAAAGTTTAACTTATCGCCCTGTAATAGTTGTTCTTTGCTGTTTGTTTCACA
The DNA here is from genome assembly GCF_023897955.1 of Schistocerca gregaria. Lineage (NCBI taxonomy): Eukaryota > Metazoa > Arthropoda > Insecta > Orthoptera > Acrididae > Schistocerca > Schistocerca gregaria. The sequence continues at coordinate 561,783,825 of NC_064923.1, forward strand.
TCTCCACTGTCCCCCCCCCAGCATGTGAAGGTGCTTGGCGTTTTGAACCGTCTCTGATGGTGACATGAAACATATTTTTCACAGACTTTAATAAAAGGATTTTTCCTCACTTTCCGCCCTTCTTCCATCACTCAGCATATATTTTCAATGCTACACTCTAGAGTTACTACTTAAAAAGGATAAATAAAAAAGTACATGTGTGGCACATATAGATGCACTTTTAGTGGCTGTTACAAACCATTAAAATTTGTGAGCTAGAAATATTTATATTGTTGTTTGGCCTTTTAGCAAACCTGCACAAAATCTGAGATGATCAAATTGGTACCACTAACCATTTGACATGGAATCACCGACTAGTTGCCTTATCCATGTGTATATTAATATACCGTGTTACCAAGGTGGCATTTTTGTGAACTCATGCTTTGAAATTGTGTAAAGAAGATGCCAGGATGATTCTTTTGAATGTGGCATAAACAATTTTCGTTCTATCCGTATTTTGAATGGTTTTTTTGCCCTGACTGTAATGACCTCGTTGTTGGTTGAACATTAAACCCATCTTCCTTCTCCCGCTTACTGATCTACCACCACTTACTTAATACTGTAATTCTCTGAATTGTGCATGTGAATGCTCATATGTTACTTACATGTAAACACTGTACAAAGATGACTACAACAGCATAAACGATAAAAGAAAGATCATCGCCACAGGCAAATTTTATGCACTCTTGGCCCCCATTATCCAGAATCTGATCGACAAATACAGCATTATGCAAGAGATGTGGTATTTATTACACTGTCAGTACCACTTGCAGTTAAATGTTGTACTGTTAGTAAAGTGTTGGTGTTGGAGCTCTGGTTCACTTGAGGAGGGAATCTGCCAAGGTCTCTTAAAGGCACCATTGCAATATTGCTTGGAGTGATTTAGGGAAACCACAGATGACATAAATCAGATTGGCTGTTTAGGTATCAGAATGCAATCTCTTCAAGTATAGATTCAGTGCTTTGACCATTACACCACTGTGTGTGGTACATTGCTATCCAGTAGCATTGTTTTTTCTTCCTCATCCAGATGTCCAAGCTTGGGTGTTCTGTGGAATCAGTTGCCCAAGGTAATTGCTCTGATGGCTTTTAAAACAAGTCTATTTCCAGCCTTGGCCACATCTACTGACTTGGTTTGTATTCATGTCATGTTTCCTTCAAATGCAGTTTTCTGACTGCTGTATAGTGGAGAGGGGACAGATTAGTTTTGTAAGCAAGGCTAGATCTGGATTTTTCTGCTGTGTTGTGGTCATACACTGTGTGATCAAAAGTATCTGGACACCCCCAAAAACATACTGTGGGGCGGCGAAGAAGTTGTCGAATGAGTTGTTTGAATGTTCATTTCACGTAACAGACTATTGCCGATGCAACATATGTGGGACGTCGAAGAAGTCGTTGTTTAATGTTGAATGAAAGTTGAACATTGCCACCTTAAATCACGCGAGCCTGGCAACTAATTTGGTGGCCAGTCAGAAAGCGAAGGGAAACTTACTGACCTTAGTTCCCAGTCTGCACGGCCACATTCCTGTACAGCCCAGCTAAACGAAAAATATCCATAGTTCTTCACGAGATTAGGGCTGCTTCAATAAAATTTAAAGTTCCAAACAAGATTTTATTATCTTAAAGGCTCACACAAATTACTCGAAACTTCTGAAAATGCTAAAGACATTAAATATTGTTAATTCAGCCAATCGTTTAATAGTTCAGAGGCGACTTCTACAGCAAGTTCCTCCCGAATAGTTCATTACTCTAACTAACGGTGCTCTATTAATAGTTCGCAATAATGTTAAAAAAAAAAAAAAAAGATTAATGCTCGCCTTAAAAGTGGAGTTAGTCACCACTTGCCACGCGGAATTATACTTCACACGGACGGCACAATAACAGTTTGTTACCGAAGTCTAAACGATCCAGGACGGTGTACAGTCCTCGCGATTTTCAATGTCCATTTACATTGCTAAGTACGCGCATGTCACAGCCCGCTATGACGTCACCCGAGGCGAGGCGCGATCGGACGTTAAGCTCGCGTGGACTAGGCGTTGGTCTAATGCGGAGTGAGCTTCCTACTGCCTCTGCCGCTCTTTTTATATAGCTCCGGCGCGTACCGCCAAGAGAGCATCTGTTCTTTCCGTTCCTATGCAGATGCCTGCAGCCTCCAAATGATCGCTATCTCAGGCACATAATCTTAAATATCACATTTAATAATAGCTTTACAAATTTCTCAATTTTTGTATACATACATCTGAGCAGTACAGAAGCACGTAGAAAATCTCAGCCCGCTAAAATTAAAACTTTACTCTCTAGAATTTTACAATGGAACTAACGGTAGATTGTTACCTCTGAACCATAGCTTTATCAAGACTTGTATCAGCTGTTAATTATGCTACAAGACTAAAACTTGGTGTAGCTTTGTTAATTGTCCTATCTGATCATTGGTCTTAAAGAATTTGTTTTATCATTAAAATTTAAAGTACTTAATCTATAATGCTTATGTACATTTTACTCACAAAAGTAGTTTTTACTAAATTACTAAAAAACTAGAAGAGGTAACTGATTGTGGTATTTCCATTATTATTATTAGGATGAACTGAAGCATCCTACCAATTTTCAATATTGTAGCTCTATTATTTCGCGCCTCTGATTTTTCCGAAAAATGCGGATTCTGGAGTCAATTTTAGTTTTATGGTTTTGGAAACCAGCACCACTCATTAATGACTTCTTACTGCACCTTCTCACCAAATTTTGGCTTCCTAGCGTCATTATTTAGCGCCTCCTATTTTTCTTTCAAAACGTGAATTTTATGTAAACTACTAATTTTATAACATTAAGATTTGTTACCTGAAACATTATTACATAGAACTATACTTTAACAAAGTTTTACACACAAATCTTAATTTTTACTTTTATGTTAAATGTGGTGCAATACTATATGCAGGCGCGTTACGATGACGTGACGCTACTAGCAGTGAACTAGGGTAAGTCCCGTGCACTCGCTCGCCTCTGTATCTTATACATGATACAGCGCTTGCTTTGCTTCATCACCCCCTTTTTAATTTTCGTGAAAATCTATTTTTGAACAAAATTAAATTTCTAAAAGAACAAACAAGCGATGGATTACTTTAGTATACCTCTTTCAACTTAAGTTGCTTCTTCTTAGGAAATTCCTTATTACTACATACACAAAATAACCATACTCATATACACATAGAAAACCTAGTACAGAAGACATTCACAAATTATTTACATACATTTACATGGAAATATAAATTTTTCAATGGTTACAAAATAGTTATTTTTTTTTCTTTAAAATCAGTCTCTTCCTGAAAAAGAAAATACACACGACTTTTATCACTGCAACGCACTCACATTTTTCTTTTACTATAATACTAGGCACTGTGGTGGGTGTCCTATTGTAACACTCATTTAATTTCACTGATTGACAAAATTGTGGGAGGAAATTGTATTCACTGTGGTTTGCGTCTCTACTTCCAATCTCCCTACCGCTTGTTGTCAGTCATTCATGCAGCCTGCATGTCCCTGAGAAACAGACAATACAGTCTAAGTTTCTGTTTTCAACTTATATCTAAGGTAGGACAAAGTACATTTTATAGTTTATATTCTGGCACTATTTTACTAATTGTGAAGTTGTCAGAAAGACATTTAGCACTAAGTCGTATCTGATACAATAGCTCCTACTTTCTTCTTTCATAAATAATCTTTTAGGTTCCTAAATAGTGAAAATTCTTTTAGCAAATTAATATATTAAGATCTTGCTTCAACTTAGAAAATTGAGTAACCTCTTAGTTTTAATGTACTCTGGCTAAATTATCGTATGGATTAGTTCATCAAAGAAGTCATTTGCTGACCAGCACTTTGCTTTATTGTATGAATTACTAAAGAAATTAGTTATTTTCAGTATACCGATTCCAAATTTCTGCATTTTCCAATATTTGTGTGTTTCTGTTGTCTGTTTAACTATTTATTTGCCTCAAGCAAGATTTAGCGTTTTTCACCATTTCACGAGACGTGAGGGAATTATTCTTTAATCCTACATCATTTACTTCAATTTACTTACTTCACTTCTTCACCTTATTCATTTTCTCCCTTTTCTTCCAGATTCAAAATACTTCATTTCTCCACTTCTTTCTCCCTTTTCCTTTTGTCAGCCTATTGACGTCCTGTTTCTATATATTTGGTGCGATCCTCACACCACTTCCACACATCTCCATTTATTTAATTCTAAAACGCCATTGCTTGCCTCTATGAGCATTACCTTCTTACGCTGTTTTCCTTCAGACAACCTTATTTCTAGCAACATACTACCTTCTGCATAATCTCATGGATTATTCATATTCATACCATACTTCGTATACTGCAAAGTGTCTCTCTTAGTTGTAGTTTCTAACCCTTTACAAGTACATGAAATATTTTAATTTATTTATTTTAGCCATGTTTGCCTCTTATTGGTACTCAGACTTTTGTTTTGCCATTCACTAGGTAGATCCTTACTAAGAATACTTAAAACCTAATAGCATATATACAATATGAAGACATATGTGATTCTTACCTGTTATGATAGACCAGAAGAAGGGAATGAAACTTGAAAAGGAAATAAAGTTTCACCCAGCTGGGACTGCACGGTACGCCAAACCGTGTATCCGCCAAAGAGTGGCAGACTCCCTACAGTAATTAATTACTGTTAATTTTATATTTGTATTCACTAATTGCTTGCTCTATGACACCCCATGCCAACATACGTTTAATTTCATTTCGCACTGCTTGTTTCCTTGCAACATGTATTGGATAAGGCTTCTTAAAAAATACCTTCCCAGGCTTGATATTCAAATGGCATTCATAACCTTTAACTTCACCAGGTGCGTTTGAGAATACATTACTATGCTTAGTTAACACACTCTTTAACTCTGATCTTTGTTCGTCAGCAATTTGCTTTGTTGATTGTACCTTTTCCTCTATTTCCTTTAGGATGTGTCTCTCTTCAACCTTAGCACTTTCCTCATTCTCACTGAAAACCAAATTTTCCTGCAAGTATCCTTTATTCTTTATTACTCTAATAGGCAGTTCCCAAGTTTCATTACTACCGCCTATATGACTTCCTATAAAAGACTCTCTTATCACTTTAGAGTCAGGTAAAGTTAAAATTAAGTTGTTCTGATCAAAATTGATCTTTCCCTGGTACTTTGATAAGAAATCAGTACCAATCAACATATCAACACTTAAGCCTAGCACAATCAAACAAGGATGATCTATTACTACGTCATTTATACCAATGGGTATCAAAGCTTCGTGTTGAACTGGTCTAGAGACTTTTCCAGTAGCACCTATAATCTTTAAGCCACTTACTTTCATAACTGTTAACTTCTCTTTATTGGGTATGGTGTCAAAAAATGTTTGTGATAAAGCACTTGCTTCACTGCCACTGTCAAGCAGACAACGCACAGTGACTCCTGATATGTTTACTTTGATAACAGGGTGAGTTATTTTACATTGAACAGGTTGCTCACACACCTCGTCTAATAAATCTCGTTCTATGTTCTCCCAGCTAAAGTAATTCTGATCAGTTGCAATTACATTTACTTTTACATCCTGGGGCTCATCATGCTCTATAATCTTAGCTGCTTTCTCTAATCTGTCCACTAACTTTAAATCGAAGCATCTGACGACTTTTTCTACTTTTGTTTGCTGCACATCAGCCAAACTATCCTCTACCTCTGAGCAACTGCGTCCCTGCGCAATATTGCTGTTCATAAGAATGTCGTCACCTTCAACCATTTGTGGCACGTTTACACAGCTACTAGATTCTTTCACCTCGTTACTATTTCTACCCCCTTCATTCATCATTTCCTCCTCTCTAAAGTTTTGCAGTACTGATTCTACTTCTGCTACTTCTACTTCAGCTTTTAGATTGCCATTTTCATCGAAGATGTAAGCTTTTACTTCATCATTATTCCCATCAGACTCAAACCCATTATCTATTTCTTCCCCATTATCTACCTTGAGTTCCTGTTCTTCCTTGACCCATTTTTCTAGTGTATCCAAAATACTATCCACTATTTTGTGAGAGTGGCTTAACACATCACTGGTATTATCTGTATTTATTTCGTCATCCATGTTGTCTGTCTGTGTATGTTGGCTGATTGTCTGTGTTTCCGTTACTGGCTGTGTTACTGTTACCGCCTGGTGAGCGCCAGTTTCCTCATAGACGGGATTTAGTTTCCCACACGCGGCCTGTTGTGTTCATCTGTGACACCACTAGATATAGTAGCATCATGACTCCCTTCTTGTCTTAATGGCATAGTATTTACTTCTCCACTTTCGTCATAGTAGTTGTTACGAAAGCGTGGTGAGTATCTACCCCCTCTTCCTCTGCCACGGCTTTGGTTTCGATAGTTTGTTCTGGTGTGCCTAACTTCCATATTTCTAACGTTCACGTTTCCATTATTTTGTACGTGATTGTTAGAAGATTTGTTATTCTGCTGCACCTGCTCCTCAGCAGCAGCTACTCTTTCCACTCTTTCCAGATATTCAATAAATTTGTCTATATTATCTCTAGGGGCGGAAATGATCCTCTTCTGCCAGTACCACGGCAGCTTACCTTCTAAACCCATAATGATCATATCTGGCTTCATCTTTTCTGTCAAATGTGACAGTCTTGAAACCCACTTCCTAGCGAAATCCTTTACTGATTCACGCCCTGGGAAAAACTTCTTACCACTCCAGAATTCCCTTAACACATCATTTTGTTTGTTATGTGACCAGTATTCGTTGAGAAATGCAGACTTAAATTCAGATAAAGTTTTACATTTGATCATTACATCCGCTGACCATCGCAAAGCATCACCTGACAAATGACTTCTTATAAATGAAATTTTTTCTCTTTCTGATCAAGTGTTGGGGAGAACATCCTCAAAGTCATTCCAAAATTCAAGAGGGTGAATGTACTTATCAGGATCAAAGCGCAAAAACTGTCGACACCCTATAAAAGCGGCGTCAACTGAAGTCACATGCTGTACAGTAGAATGACTAGAATTAACAGAGGTTACTCTATTTTCTAGGTTAGCAATGTTAGTATTTAATTCCTCTACTTGTGACTCTACTGCTTCTATCCTGGCAGAACATCTTTGTTCCACTGCACCACGAATTTCGGTACAGGTTTCTTTTACTTTCTCAATGTTTTTCTGACAAGTATCTACTTTAATTTGTACCTCTTTAACTTTGTCAGAGCAAAGTTTGGACTCGTTGCTCAATCTTTCGGACAACCTCACTTCCAAAATTCATCTGCCTCTTGATAATTTTTTTTGAATTTGATCTATTTCACATTTGAAAGTACTATGCATTTTAGTTAACTGTTGCCCTACTTTTACTTGAATGTCATGATGAATAGCATCTATCTTATAATTCAAACTATTCCATTTTGATTGCAGTTCTTCTTTTAGTTCTTTATTACTATTTTCAATTTTAGCCTCAATTTTATTTTGGTTTGATTCGAGTTTGGCAAACAGTATTTGCATCCAATCCGGAGCTTCTACCTTGATACTTTGTATCTCTTGACTTGACTGAGCTGGAGATATATTGAGCTCAGTTTCACTACCTGACAAAGTTAGCAACTCTACTGGCTCCCTTTTGACTTCTATTTCACTTATTGATTGCATCCCTGCACTCTCATTTAAATTAAAGTCATAATTTACTGGTGACAAATTACGTTCTAGTTCAATATTTGAGGGATTAATGGAACCATCCTCATTAAACTCAATTCCTGATCCTGAGGATTCTTGGTCAGAGACCGGTTCCCTTCTGAAATGTACACTACTTTCCATATCTTTTAGTTTGTTAGCAGCAGTTAATAAATATTTTAAAAGTCTTTGACTTAACTTAAATGCTTGATTTCGACGAATGATGTCGTCGCGGTGTACCAGCAATCGTGATGCGACGCGTCGCGACGTATTGAAGGCAGCAGCAGCAGCTGTAGCGTCGAGTACCGCCACAGGAATCGCCTACTGCAATAGCTCCAGGGGGGGGGGCAGCAAGGCACCGTTGACCGCTCGGCGCAGCCGGCAGCTGTCTCGCAGATCAGCGCAGCTCCGCGATGACGCACCGTCTTCCTTTAGTCTCAGCGCCGTCGGCAGCCGCGATCCAGCATCGTCGCCTTCCTCACCATCGTCACTAACCAACGTACAGCGGTAGACACTTATTGTTTATACACTACACCCGCCTTTACTGGTAACACTGTTCCCACACTAGTTCAATTCAGTGTCCTGTTATTGCCTACCGAGTTCGTTAATTTATACCAATCGCTTTCACACATCGAGCACTTTTATTTGCTTTTAATTCAGTTTTCCCGGCCGATAAGCACCATATGTGGGGCGGCGAAGAAGTTGTCGAATGAGTTGTTTGAATGTTCATTTCACGTAACAGACTATTGCCGATGCAACATATGTGGGACGGCGAAGAAGTCGTTGTTTAATGTTGAATGAAAGTTGAACATTGCCACCTTAAATCACGCGAGCCTGGCAACTAATTTGGTGGCCAGTCAGAAAGCGAAGGGAAACTTACTGACCTTAGTTCCCAGTCTGCACGGCCACATTCCTGTACAGCCCAGCTAAACGAAAAATATCCATAGTTCTTCACGAGATTAGGGCTGCTTCAATAAAATTTAAAGTTCCAAACAAGATTTTATTATCTTAAAGGCTCACACAAATTACTCGAAACTTCTGAAAATGCTAAAGACATTAAATATTGTTAATTCAGCCAATCGTTTAATAGTTCAGAGGCGACTTCTACAGCAAGTTCCTCCCGAATAGTTCATTACTCTAACTAACGGTGCTCTATTAATAGTTCGCAATAATGTTAAAAAAAAAAAAAGATTAATGCTCGCCTTAAAAGTGGAGTTAGTCACCACTTGCCACGCGGAATTATACTTCACACGGACGGCACAATAACAGTTTGTTACCGAAGTCTAAACGATCCAGGACGGTGTACAGTCCTTGCGATTTTCAATGTCCATTTACATTGCTAAGTACGCGCATGTCACAGCCCGCTATGACGTCACCCGAGGCAAGGCGCGATCGGACGTTAAGCTCGCGTGGACTAGGCGTTGGTCTAATGCGGAGTGAGCTTCCTACTGCCTCTGCCGCTCTTTTTATATAGCTCCGGCGCGTACCGCCAAGAGAGCATCTGTTCTTTCCGTTCCTATGCAGATGCCTGCAGCCTCCAAATGATCGCTATCTCAGGCACATAATCTTAAATATCACATTTAATAATAGCTTTACAAATTTCTCAATTTTTGTATACATACATCTGAGCAGTACAGAAGCACGTAGAAAATCTCAGCCCGCTAAAATTAAAACTTTACTCTCTAGAATTTTACAATGGAACTAACGGTAGATTGTTACCTCTGAACCATAGCTTTATCAAGACTTGTATCAGCTGTTAATTATGCTACAAGACTAAAACTTGGTGTAGCTTTGTTAATTGTCCTATCTGATCATTGGTCTTAAAGAATTTGTTTTATCATTAAAATTTAAAGTACTTAATCTATAATGCTTATGTACATTTTACTCACAAAAGTAGTTTTTACTAAATTACTAAAAAACTAGAAGAGGTAACTGATTGTGGTATTTCCATTATTATTATTAGGGTGAACTGAAGCATCCTACCAATTTTCAATATTGTAGCTCTATTATTTCGCGCCTCTGATTTTTCCGAAAAATGCGGATTCTGGAGTCAATTTTAGTTTTATGGTTTTGGAAACCAGCACCACTCATTAATGACTTCTTACTGCACCTTCTCACCAAATTTTGGCTTCCTAGCGTCATTATTTAGCGCCTCCTATTTTTCTTTCAAAACGTGAATTTTACGTAAACTACTAATTTTATAACATTAAGATTTGTTACCTGAAACATTATTACATAGAACTATACTTTAACAAAGTTTTACACACAAATCTTAATTTTTACTTTTATGTTAAATGTGGTGCAATACTATATGCAGGCGCGTTACGATGACGTGACGCTACTAGCAGTGAACTAGGGTAAGTCCCGTGCACTCGCTCGCCTCTGTATCTTATACATGATACAGCGCTTGCTTTGCTTCAATACATCTTTCATATTGTGTTGCCACGTACTGCCAGGTACTCCATATCAATGACCTCAGTAGTCATTATACATTGTGAGAGAGCAGAATGGAGTGCTTTGCATAACTCATAGACTTCGAACGTGGTCAGCTGATTGGGTGTCACTTGTGTCATATGTCTGTATGTGAGATTTGCACTCTCCCTAACATTCCTAGATCCACTGTTCCCGATGTGATAGTGAAGTGGAAACGTGAAGGGACACGTACAGCACAAAAGCGTACAGGCTGACCTCGTCTGTTGACTGACACAGACCACCGACAGTTGAAGAGGGTCGTAATGTGTCATAGGCAGACAGCTATCCAGACCATCACACAGGAATTCCAAGCTGCATGAGGATCCACTGCAAGTACTACGACAGTCAGGAACGAGGTGAGAAATCTTGGATTTCATGGTCAAACGGCTGCTGTAAGCCACACATCATGGCGGTAAATGCCAAATGATGCCTCGCTTAGTGTAAGGAGCATAAACGTTGGATGATTGAACAGTGGAAAAATATTGTGTGGAGTGATGAATCATGGTACACAACGTGGTGATCTGATGGCAGGGTGTGGGTATGGCGAATGCCCGGTGACCGTCGTCTGCCAGCATGTGTAGTGCCAACAGTAAAATTTGGAGATGGTGGTGTTATGGTGTGGTCATGTTTTTCATGGAGGGGGCTTGCACCCCTTGTTGTTTTGTGTGGCACTGTCACATCACAGGCTTACACTGATGTTTTAAGCACCTTCTTGCTTCCCACTGTTGAAGAGCAGTTCAGGGATGGTGATTGCATCTTTCAACACAATCGAGGACCAGTGGCAGAGTGGTTACACAACAATAACATCCCTGTAATGGACTGGCCTGCATGGAGTCCTGACCTGAATCCTATAGAATACCTTTGGGATGTTTTGGATTGCCAACTTCATGCCATGTCTCACCGACCAACATCAATACCTCCCCTCAATGCAGCACTCCGTGGAGAATGGGCTGCCGTTCCCCAAGAAACCTTCCAGTACCTAATTGAACGTATGCCTGGGAGAGTGGAAGCTGTCATCAAGGCTAAGGGTGGGCCAACACCATACTGAATTCCAGCATTACCGATGGAGGGCACCATGAACTTGTAAGTCATTTTCAGCCATCTTTTTCAGCCAGGTGTCTGGATACTTTTTGTCATATTGTGTATGACCTGTAGTCAAGTTTGTATCCAGCAAGGACATTGCAGTACAGACAGAGAAATAGGATAATTGGTGTCTCTATACACAGAAATTCAATCCTTTACCACAAATGTATTTCAGTCTTAGACATTTAAAAAGTACAGGATTAAGTTACCTGAAGTTTGTGAAATCTTTAAATTCTGATATTTGCTCAGTCACAGAGCCATTGCCAGTGTCATCGTGGCTAGGGACTATTGAACTTGTATTAGAAGTGGCTGTCTATGTCAGGTGTAGTCTCTCTTCAGCTCCCTTGAGTAGTACTGCCTGATGTGATCGAAGCCTGCCTCTAATTACTCCTGTAAATCCTAGAGAGTTTGCCTTTCAGAGACTAAAATGGCATTTTTGTAAGTCTGTTCTCTGGTCAGTGGTGGAAATGAGTCGTAAGAACTGGGTTGTTCAGTATTGCATCATCAGCAATAGATGATTCTGTTTACTCTTACTTGTTGATGGGCTGTTACATGAAATACTATTGCGAAAAATGCTTCAATTCTGTGTGCATGTTTACTCTTATCAATCACTTGTAACTGATGTACACTTAAATATTTGTTAGACTGCAGAAAATCAAACAATTACTTGCACAAAATGGTAGTGTCTTGAAAAGAGTTTTTTTAAAAAGATGAATGCCAACAAAAGTAAAACAAAGGCAATGGAATTTAGTCAAATTAAATCAGGCGTTACTGAGGGAAGTAGAAAAGGAAATGAGGCACTAAAAGTTTGAGCAGTGAAACTACAGGTGATGGCCAAAATAGAAAAGATACAATGTGCAGGCTGATAATAGCAACAGTTGCTTTTATGAAAAAGAAAATTGTTACATTTACTGGAAATTTAAGTGTTAGGAATTGTAGCCTTGTACAGAAGTGAAATATTGGCGAAAACAGTGCAGACAAAAAGAGGACAGAAGCCTTTGATGTGTGTTGCTAAAGAAGAATGCTGAGGATTAAATGAATAGACCAGAAAATTGGTGAAGAAGTACCAAATCAAATTGAAGAGAAAACAAATTTTTGTCAATACTTGATTAAAAGAATGAATTCGATGTTCGGACACAAACTGAGGCGTTAATATGTAGTTTGTTTGGTAGTGCTGGGAAGTCTGTGGGGATAAAAATTGTACTGGCGGACCAAGGGTTGACAGTAAGCAGGTTGAAATGGGTAACAATTTCAGTAGTTAGCCAGAGATGAAGAGGCTTGCTCAGGACAGACTAGCATGGAGAGCTGCATCAAACAAGGCCTTCATATGGCAGTTCGTATTTTGATTTCCTGTTGTGATCTCATTCCAAAGGTGCCACAATTTATGCTAAAGGAAGTATCTGTCATCAGGGGAAATAGAACAATGGCAAAACAGGCATTTGTTACAGAACAACCAAGAAAGTACTTGGAAGTTCCTTGTGGATCCTTTAGAAATCAGCGACAGCTGTAGATATCAAAATCAATATTAAGTAATATTCTACAGAGGGGATAATAGTGTAACACATACAAACTAATAGCTTAATAATCTTGTAGGAGGCAGCTACTGTCAGAGTTGAGTTCTGAAGCTGAGTAACAAGTTTTTCTGTACACCACAGTTGGTTAGAGCACTGCCTGCGAAAGGCAGGAAGCCCTGTTTGGGTCCTAGTCCAGCAAGCAGTTTAACTTTGCCAGAAAATTCCAAAACATTTCATTCTTCAATTCAGGCTGTGTTTAAGCCATTTCTCTACAATATTCCTTTTTGCAGAAGTGCTAGTGTTGCAACTTGTGTGGAGAGCTCCTGTGAAATTTTTAACATAAGACTTAAATACTGGTAAAGATGATGCTGAGGAGGTGTTGATATCTTAGTCTAGGTCCAGCAAACAATTCTAAACTGACAGTAGTTTTACACAAGACTTGCTGAAGATGATGAGATGAGAATATGTTTAGCATCAGTTGTGCATAAGATTGAGGTCAAAACTTCAAATCTTCCCTTTAGCTGATAGTAAGAACATTCATGTGCATTCAGCTCAGGTGAAAATATAGCCTTATTTATCTGAACAATAATAATCATGGTAATCTTGTTAGCATTTTGCACTTGTCAGTCTTGTACAAATATGTGAATGGGATCATAATTGTTTTATTTGGCAAAGGAAGAATTAGACAAATCAAAGGTTGCAGCTTTTTTCTAATTTGTATAATACCTTGAACAAATTTTTACACCTAAGTGCTAAAAAGCATTGCCTTACATATGTAATGTTCCACAATTGCAGAGGGCACAGAGCATAAATAAATGAGTTTGATTTTTCAGCAAGAAAAACTGGCTCTGTTGCTGGGATAGCAGAACAGAGGTTGGTTCGTTTAAGGAAGGTACTGGAAAAACAGAAAACTCTGTCATCAAGAAAAAATAGCAACATCTCTGCATCTTCTTTGCCAGAAAAACGTAAGTATTTTGGAAACTTTTAAATCTGTATCATATGAGAAACATTACTACGTGTGATGTTTATACATTTGTCATGAAGCAAGCAAGTACACTCTTAAAGCCAACTTCGTATCCATTTGAAATGACAGTCAGAAAATACCAGTTCCAAGTAACAGCTGTCATTTTTCAGTGTTTGATTAACAGTAAATCCAAACAGCAATAAATTGTAGTAATGTGAAAGAATGACCAGTGGTAATCTAGATATCTCACTGCTTTAAATTATGTTAGTCATATTCTATGGATCCCACAGAAATGGGTCTCTGGAGCATGAAAGTAATTTTCCAAACATATAAATTTTACTTAAGTCTCATATAGTGAAATGTCTTGACATTATGAAAGACTATCGCATTACTGTGCCAATAGTAATTATTAAATTTATTGACCCGAGATACTGGAGTTGATCATCATTTGTGTGTGAGAGGTGTGTGTGTGTGTGTGTGTGTGTGTGTGTGTGTGTGTGTGTGTGTGTGTGTGTGTTTACTAACAAAGGCTGTGGCCGAAAGCTATATGTGAGTGTCTTTTACTCGTGCCTGTCCGTAACTTGATGTGTTTTCTTTGCAGTAAGTAACAATCTATCTTTTCCTACACTGTTGATATTCCTACCTGGAATTTTTATTGTGTGATTTAATTATAAAATTTAATTGTACAAGAATTTCTGTGAAGTTATCTTCAGTGGAGTACAGGGAGTTACACAACATAAAGTTGTTTAATTCAGTCTTAAACTCCACCACATTATCTATATGACATTTAGTTGGTTGTTGAATACATTTTTATTCATGTGTCTGACTCCTTTCTGTACTAATGTTATCAGTCTTTGTAGAGGTTTATTTTGATCTTACTGTTATTATGTGAGAAAAGAGATTTTTGTAACGTTCTTCTGCATTCTGTACATTGAGTCCCCATAAGAAAATAATTCTGTAACACATCACTGACTAGAAATATGTAGAATAAGCAAGTTCCTTCATTTTTAAATCAGGTATAGCAGTAATGATGTATAAAGCAAATGTAGCTGAACTGAGGTCCTTTCTTATGTCTGTCCTTTCGTATGTTCTCCACATAAGGTTGTGATCTATCTGCAGTACCAAAAACTTAACACTTTCTTTTTTTGCATTTCGTTGGTCGAGCACTCTTCTTATATAGCTTCCAGAATTCAATGAAAAGTGCTGGATCAAGTGTGCTGAGGTTTGTCAAAATTTAATGATAATCAATTTGACTTGAACAACCAGTTAATGTTTCCAAATATTTTGCTAGCTATCTACACTATAAATTCAACTGATATTCTTTTTATTCCTATACTTTTATCATCTGTTAAAGGAGATAATATGTGCCCATGGATAATATGTTGTTATACGCTGTGGTCACAAATGAAAACAGTAGGAAACAAAAAGTTGTTAACAAACCTTATTCCTGGATGGGCTTCTCATAATAGCTTTTTGTTCAGTGGTTTCATATGATTTGTCTGTAAAAAAAACTTTCAGTACAGGAGAGTAACTTTTTTTTTTTTTTTTTTTTTTTTTTTTTTTTAAAGTAATGTTTTTGAAGAGAATGTGACTTCCAGGATGACAGCTGGAAATTGATTCTGTAACTTTGACTGTTTGTCAAAGGAGATAGCCACTGTGGATTTCTTGAAGCAGTAATGGTTATTATATTACACTTGTAGAGATCAAGAACATGAAGAATTGTGCAAGAGCATTTTGGTATATCCATGTTTACTAATGGACTGTTGTTGCAGCAGAAAGTCAAGTAGGTAAGGTGGTAATGATTCATGCTTGAAAAAGTCAGAGAAAGACTTTTTAAGGAAACATACAATATGGCGACTGCATACACAAATTTTCTACTATGATTTATAGAAATGGGATTTATCGAACACATGAGTAATGATTGAAACCTGAAGTTAAGCAACAGACCACACTGTACTGGTTCCTTAACTGTAGATTACTAAACCCTCATAAAGTTTGCAATTGCAGTAGTGTATAAAACAAGACATTTCATATTTAATTTGGTATGTCACATATCACTGGAGAACTAATAATTGTAATTGACTAATGCATGTCATCTGGCCAAAAGGGGCCCATCGGGACCATCCAGCTGCCGTGTCATTTTCAGATGAGGATGCGGATAGGAGGGGTGTGTGGTCAGCACACTGCTGTCCCAGTTGTTATGATGGTTTTCTTTGACCGTAGTCACTACTATTCGATCTAGTACCTCCTCAGTTGGCATCACGAAGCTGAGTGCACCCTGAAGACTAATGCATAACCTACATTAGTAACAATGTGCAGAATATGCAGATGGTTTGAAAAGTTCTGAGAATGGAATTGAAAAATAGTACTTACATCACTGAAACGTTTCTAATTTCTCAATGTAGTCTCCTTATAGGTTAATGCACTTGATCCAATGATGTTTCAGTGCCTTGATCCCATCTAGAAAATGAGTTTCCTCCAGTCCTGCAAAATAGTTGTTAACTCTGGCTATCAATTCTTCGTTTGAAGTGAATCTTCATCCACCAAGAAAAATGTTCAATTTTGGGAAGAGATGGAAGTCTGATGGAGCCACATCAGGTGAATAATGTGGGTGTGGCAACAATTCATACCGTAGTTCATGTAATTTTGCCATGGCAACGGCACATGTTTTTGATCCAGCATCAAGAGTTGCGGCACCCATCGTGCAGATAATTTTTTCGTTTCTAATTCTTCAGTTAAAATGTGATATACCCTTTCAGACGACATCTGGTAAGTGTGAGCAATTTCACGCACTTTCAATCGGCGATCCTCCATGACCATTTTGTGCGATTTTGCAATAATTTCTGGAGTAGTGACACATCTTAGCTGACCACTGTGCGGATCATCATCTAAGCTCTCCCAACCAAATTTAAATTCATTTGTCTACTTGGCAACAGTTGAATATGAAGGAGCAGAGTTCCCCAGTGTATTCTGGAAATCAGCATGAATGTCCTTTGCTTTCATACCTTTCTTTATGAAGTACTTAATCACAGCTCGAATCTAGATTTTTCCCATCTTCGCAAACCACTACGCGGGCACAACAACAGAGCCAAGTCCCCTCCACAGCTCTCTTCCAAGAGCACTGACGTGGCATGTGTTTACAGGCAACAGTCAAATGAATGTCACATCAGCAACTCGTTATGCTAGTGCTGACCTCTCGTGGTGATTCCGAGGACTTTTCAAACCACCCTCAGATCCAGTATAGCAATGTGGTGGAGTTATGAAACAGTTCTGGGTGCATCCCAAGTGCCACATTTGACTTGTTACATCCATGACACCTTAAGTATTCATTACTTTCTGTTACTTCTGTTAGAGTAGACACTTGGTACGAAGTACAGACCACTAGCGTAGTCCAGCAGTGTGTGTGGTGAAGGTGGAACTTCTTGTTCCCAAATCACTCCTCACCAGGTGACATTTATTGTGCTGACCATTTTTTGCTCTCTACACTCCATTCATTGTTAACAACTAAACTATGACAAATACTGTTTGACATTGATATTATAGTGTTAGAAGAGCTGTATCCTCAATTCTATTATTGAGGAGGAGCAACACAGAGCTGTGGTGATGGTGATAATTGATGAGCAGCAGTTTGTCTCCTCATTGTGTACTTGACATGCTCTACATTATTTGAATCAGTGGATTTTATTGCTCAGTCATTATGGTTGATATCTTCGTTTATGAGAGATTCATCTGTGTGTGCTATGACTTGTATTCCAGACATTGAAGATAAACGTGGACCAACTATTCCTTTAAAAACTCACCCACACGTTTGCAGTGAATCATCTTTGTATCTTAACAGTATTCCTCCATCCATGGTTGAAAGTCTGGATATGTCTGTATGCCCACCCAACTTTAATGAGACTCCTCACATTATAACTCCACTGACAACAAACTTATTTCTTTCTATAATTGTGGAAATTTGACATGCCTTTTATTTTCCTGTATATCCCAGTCATCCATAAAAATTGGTTATTAATTAATTAATTATTTAATTAATTTACCAGATTCTGTGGTACTATACAAGCAGAAGCTACTTGGTCATAGAACGAGTCAGTAGGCCCACATAATACTGATAGAAAATTTATAAACAAAAGGATTAATAAGACGTAAAAAAATTGTGAGATGGTGTACAAATAAATAACACATTACAAAGGAACTACTATCCAGAATAGGAGGATGCCGCAAGGAAAACTTTCAGCTAAGATTTGAATACTTGGAATTTATCAGTCAGATTTTTCAATTCTACTGGAAGCCTTTAGAAGATTGGAATGGCTAAACAAGTCACACCTTTCTGTTCAAATGCTTAAGATAGTATATTTGAGTGCATATTGTTTTTCCATTTTTTGTCTGCAGATTGAATTTTGCAGTTTCTCCTGAATGTGTCAGTATTGTCAATACATATCCAAGCAATGATGGGCTTAGAATTGTGACACACTCAAACAAAGGCCTACATGAAATTTGTGTAGTGACATTGCAGATTAGCTGACCATGCTTTTCTGAGCTAAGGATATTCTAGGCAAGCATGTAGAGTTGCTCCAAAATATAACACCATATGAGATAATAGACTGAAAGTAAGCAAAGTAAACAAACCTTCATGTTTCAGGGTGAGAGACAGTTGGACTATTCTTCTAGTGAAGGCAGCAGCATTCAGTTCCTGCACAAGATTTTAATTGTGATACTTCCAAGAAAGCTATCCATCTTCTCTCAGTCCTAAGAGTTTAAAATGGTCAACTCCACTGACTTTTTAACCACCTAGGGATAACAAAATTTCACTTCTACAAGATTTCCAAGTCAGAAACTCTATGCATTGTGTGTTCTCGCTGTTAATGCACTGATCTGTTCTCTGAAAGTTGCATCCTGATGTCCTTGATTACCCTCTTAGCTGCACTAATTATGTTATACTCGCAAGTCTTATACAGTAACACTTATTACTGTTAGAAAAATGTTTGAGTCATTTGTCGTGCTTAGTGGCATATCATTGATATATACCAAGAAAAGCAATGGCATCACAACATAATCCTGTAACACTTCCTGCTCCCTACTCCTCCCATCTTCTGTGACCCCATTGAGATTCAAAACTATTCCCTGTTTGCAGACACTGGAAGACAACCTTCTACTTCCTATTTTCCAGATACGAAGTGAACTGTTGTTTAGCTTTTTTCCTAATAATTTATGTTCCAACATGTGCAAAAGTATTACATGTTCCATACAATCAAATGCTCTTGTTGAATTAAAATTATTTTGCATGTTGAAGAGGAACCATTTAGGAAGTATACACTTACATAGCCAATCATTGTCCAAGGTTGACAAACACTGCCAGATAATGAACAAAGGAAAATCCAGAATGTAATAATGACAGTGTTATGAAAAAAGATGTTGGGTTGCAGACAGGCACAACAAAAAGATTGAAATCTTACTTCTCCTATCAGGCACAATTGTCAGAGACCGTGGTCATTTATGGATGTGTGAGATGTGGTTGTTTGAATGTGTGTTTTCTACATTACAAGCAGCCTCTGCCCATTTTCTCTTTTTTTCAACAGGAAGTCCCAGGGCTACAAAACCATCGGTCACTGATAGGGAGGCCAACTCTCCCACAAGGAGTAATACTGTTAAACAAGGTGAAAAGTTTTTGTCGACTCAAGGTAATAGCCCCTCACACAAGTCTTTTGGGTGGGATGTAAGCTTTTTCTACAGATACAGTGAAGCAAAATGGGTTCTGTTAATATTTGTTTGAAATTTCAAGAAATATTGTACAATGTGACTCAAGGAAGTCTGTCATTATGAGATTGGAATGTGATTAGTTATAAAATGTTTTCAATGTTCAAAATATTCTTCTGTATTGGAAATCATTATTTATACATGTTATTTTGAATAATAATCCAAATTATTTTTCCATAAATTCTTGCGATCAATTCATGTCTATATTTTTTTTTATTTTTTAATAAATAAGAGACAGAATTGCTGGTTAATACTTACCTTCAGAAGGTGGAAAGTTTACTACTACTGACAGGCCACAAAAGTAAAAGAAGGAATGACAGTATCCCAACAGGTGGGTCCCCCTCATCCTGGGATCTTAGCAACCTTCTTTTCTATTTTAATCTTCTCACCATCCCTGTTACATCCATTGAAGATGGAACTAATAGCTGCAAAATCTAGGATAATGTCATGACTTGTACATATATGGCTGCACTAAACATTTCATCTCCTGAAGGTAAGCACTGGGCAGTAATTCTGTGTCCTTTTTTTTTTTTTATCGAATTTTCCTTTGATACAATTGTTTTATATTTTATACAGTACAAACACAGGAGTGTTTCACAATACTGTAACCAGTTTTGGCCAGCCATTGGTCATTTTCACACTATCAGTAGATCAAAGAAGAGACAAAAAATCATCATAAGATCTATATGTCTTATGATAAAAATAATAAAATTCCAGAATGAGATTTTCACTCTGCAGCAGTGTGTGTGCTGATATGAAATTTCCTGGCAGATTAAAACAGTGTACCAGACCGAGACTCGAACTCCGGATCTTTGCCTATCGCGAGCAAGTGCTCTATCAACTGAGCTACCCAATCATGACCCCGTCCTCACATCTTTACTTCTGCCAGTACCCCATCTCCTACCTTCCAAACTTTACAGAAGCTCCGCTGCGAAACTTGCAGAACTAGCATTCCTGAAAGAAAGGATAATGCGGAGACATGGCTTAGCCACAGCCATGGGGATGTTTCCAAAATGAGATTTTCACTCTGCAGCAGAGTATGCGCTGATAAGAAACTTCCTGGCAAATTAAAACTGTGTGCTGGACCGAGACTCGACCTCGGGACCTTTGCCTTTCGCGGGCAAGTGTTCTACCACCTGAGCTGCCCAAGCATGACTCAAGCCCTGTCCTCACAGCTTTACTACTGCCAGTACCTTGTCTCCTACCTTCCAAACTTTACAGAAGCTCTCCTGCAGAAGTTTGGAAGGTAGGAGATGAGGTACTGGCAGAAGTAAAGCTGTGAGGACGGGACGTGAGTCGTGCTTGAGTAGCTCAGTTGGTAGAGCACTTGCCCGCGAAAGGCAAAGGCCCCAAGTTTGAGTCCTGGTCTGGCACACAGATTTAATCTGCCAGGAAGTTTCATATCAGCGCACACTCCGCTGCAGAGTGAAAATCTCATTCTGGAAACATCCCCAAAGCTGTGGCTAAGCCATGTCTCCGCAATATCCTTTCTTTCAGGAGTGCTAGTTCTACAAGGTTTCGCAGGAGAGCTTCTGTAAAGTTTGGAAGGTAGGAGACGAGGTACTGGCAGAAGCAAAGCTGTGAGGACGGGCCGTGAATCGTGCTTGGGTAGCTCAGTTGGTAGAGCAATTGCCCGCGAAAGGCAAAGGTCCCGAATTTGAGTCTCGGTCTGGCACACAGTTTTAATCTGCCAGGAAGTTTTAATACTGAAATTGTACCTGAAAGCATATGGTGCAAACGATGATCATGCAACATTTCTGTTGTCAACTATGCTAAAGACAGCGGTAGGCAAAGGTCAAGTTTTTGTAGGAGTGAAATCCTCTCTTTGTGTATTCATACGCACGTATATTCATGAAAAAAATAACTATCTCGGAAGATTTTTTAACTACATTCAGTAGAGTAATGTGACATGATTTTTTAAAAATTTTTAAATTTCAGTGTTTATAAAAAGGGGGAAGGAAGGATGGTGGAACGGGAGGAGTGATTTTTAGTAAATGTTTATGTAGGTACGTTAAACCAAGAGCAGTGGAGTTTTTATCTAATGTTGTTTTAAATAGTGATGAAGAGCTTTAGAAGGAACAGCAATAAAATTTCAGAGAAAAGCTAGGTAGTGGTACTGCCCAAAAATCTATAGCAAAAATTAAAGTGACTTGTGAAATAGCCAAACGGTATAAATGTAAACTGTTTTCAGTATTCGTCCGAGGTAAAAAGTATTACAAGCACCATGCATATTATCACAATAAAAAATTTTCCAAATAAGATAATGCAGAAATTGAGTATGGGACTATGAGGAAAAACTTTTAGATTCAAAAGCTGACAAAGGAAGTTGAGCTTTGAGCCATGATGAAAAATAATTTAAAAATCAGACTTTTTTGCAACAAAATATCATCACTGAAGTTAACTCAACTAAGAAATTCCCCAAAGAACTGAATAAGAAAACTGACAGCTGAAATTTTCCGTTTACTGAAAAGGATGAACGTTAGTAAAAGTAAACAATGCACATACTCTAACGATGTGCTCACAAATAAAATTACACTAAGTGAATAAATACATTTGAACTTTCATTAATGATATTGACTGTTCTATATACAAAATTAACTAAGAAATAGACAAAATTTTAAAGGAAAGCTTTGTGTTTGGTAGCTCTTACAGAATTAAAATTAGTGTTCACCTTCGCACATAAAGTGAAAGACATTTCAGTCTTACGATAGGGTAATTTCGGATCCATTGGCCTTGTGAACCTTTATCTTTAAATTTTCAAAAAATATCAAATCATGTCATATTACGCTAATGAATGTAATTACAAATCATGTCAACATAACTATTCCTTTTGTAAATATAGATAAGTATGAATAAACAAAGAGAGGGTCTCACTCCACCTATTACCCTCTATCTGCTGTTGCCTTTAGTATTGTTGACAATTTAATGTGAACATTATATCACCACTTACAGCCTGTGTCATAAAGTATAGTCTTGCTGTTTTTTTATCTTTAGGGAGACAGATTCTTAGCTGACTTTATTTTATTTGTTTTTTAGTAAGGATCATCTGCTAGTGATTGCCATTTGTCATCTTCATACAATGCAAGTAAACAGCTCGAATATACGCATGCAATGAGTGTGTAAGGATTTTTTTTTATTTTTATTTTTTTACTCACATAGCTGAGGGTATTAAGGCACTGCTTCTGGGATTCGGGGAAGCGTGTATGCCCCAGATCTGTTCAGTGGATTAATAATGAGGGTCGGTGGCCAGCCAGCCTGATTGTGCTTTTTAGGTGATTTCCCACATCCAACTAGGTAAATACTGATCTGGTTCCCACATTCCCCCTCAGTATATGATGGGCAAATCTTTACAAAATGATCTCTCACCTGAACACTTGCTTTACTCTAGACTCATACAGATGGGGACAGGTGGTGTCAGGAAGGGCACTCAACCACTTGCTGTCATTAATATGCCAAAACGCATAAACAATGCCGATCCCAAAGATAAATGGGAAAAAACTAGGATGAAGAGGAAGAAAAAGAAGAAGTAGAGAATGTAAGGATATTATTACAAGGATGGGATGGTGGTTGGCCATGGCCTTGCTGCCAGAACCTGAAAAGATTCGGGAAAACCTAAATCAAGATGACTGGAGAGAGTAAACACTCATTATCCTGAATATGCGGTCAGCATCTTAACAAATACTCTGCCTCATTCAGTTGGTCCCTACTGTACAAAAGCTCTTTTGTTCATACACAAATTCCGCAAGTTAATTTGCAATATAAAAAAATAGTTTTGTACTCTGTATAGATTCTATAATGATTTTTGTCTCCTCTTTTTGTCTATTGACAGTCCAAAGATAACCCGCTGGTTGGCCGAAATCAGTTGTGGTACTGTGAAATGCTCATGTGATTATGTTACGCAAAGAAAATCAATCACTTTATCCTTTACGACAGGATGTCAGTTTTTCCAAATTCATTTCTAAATTATGCCTTCAAACACTGTGATACACCATGAATGATCACCTGCTTATTATAAGTGAGTGCAGTATTTGTTGTTTTCATTCCCACACATATTAATTCTCTATACATTATATTAATCTCATAGACCTCATTTTTTTTTTTTAAACAGGAAATGCCAGGGCCACAAATACTGTTCCTGATAGGAAAGTCATCTCTCCCACAGACAGTATTACTACGAAATGGCGTGAACAATTTTCACCTCCTCAAGGTAATAAGCCCCTAAAATGTTCCTGTCAATATACTGTTAGATTTCTCCCAGAAATGATGTTGCTATCAATTTTGCACTTTTGGCCTGCTTTCTGTGCCTAGTATTATGTGAGTTCTACTTCTTATTATGTTTGCTCAAACTCTAATGCCTTATAGAGAATACTTCAGCTGTTGATTACTAGGGCTTTAATAGTTTCAAATGTGGGGATGTTTCTTTATTTTGTATAGTAATACTTCAGGTTTCCTACAGCTATCATTATCTGGACTGGATGGAGAGCTGCCTAGTGTGAAATGCAGCAAGAAATCAGTGCCTGCTTATTTTAGGACCAGAAAAGTTTGATGTAAAGATTAGAGGAGGACAGAATAACAATACCTTATCCAGAATCAACCATGAGAAGGTCTATTATTGTGATTAAACATTAGGTGAAAATGCTGAAAAATAGTGCACTTAATGGTATGCTTTTGGGTGGAGCCATGGCAGTGCTTACAATTCACAATACCCGAGGAGAAGACCAGTTCAGCCCTTTAAATACTGTGCACAAAAATGGAATCAACAACTTGGCTGAACACGCAAAAACATGCCATTAATCAGACGTGCTGAGAAAACCTGAGAGAACACAACTACGCAGTTATCATTGTTAGCTTACAATGGAAGTTTAATTTAGTGCAAAAAAAAAAAAAAAAAAAAAAAAAAAAAAAAAAAAAAAAAAAAAAAAAAAAAATATTACTGTGAAATGAGCTTCACCAAATTACCACTTTTGATTGTGAAACAGCCTCTCTGTAGGTTTGGGGTTGGATCATGTTTAAGTGTTGCCTTTTAAAATTTTAAATCCCCTCATTTGATGGTGCTGTTGAGGTTGGATATTGCTATTGTTTTGAGAATTAAAAAAAAAAAAAATTGGTGATTTTTAGTGACTTTTGTAAAGGCTTAATTCAAGTAAAATGTCCCAGATCATTTTGTTCAACTTTTGGTAACTACTCACCTCCCAGGAATACTGTCTACAATTTTTTTGTGGAATTTCATCACGATTGTGTATTCTTTGGTGATGAATTTCCTGAAGGTTGACCAAAATTAGTTGTTGTTCGAAAAACATTGATGATGTGTGCAGCGTGATTGAAAAGAGCCTATACACGAGAACTGCAAGTCAGAGGCAGAGGCAGACTGTGAAGTTCTGCATTTTCAGTTGTTTCCAATCTCCACTTAAACCATTGAGGAAGAATACTAATGAGTGCATTTATTCTTCCCCTGATTATTCCCTTGTTGATTGTTTCCTAAATAATAATCAGAATTTTAATACGTGTTATTAGAGGTCATTTAAAATCTCTTTAGAGTCTTTTTTTGTGAACCACTTGGTATTCCCAAAATGGCTTCTATGACTAAGCCTACAAGGTATTGAATCAAGAATGCAAGATGAAAAGGTTATCTTAGGAATATGTTGCTCAGTTTTGTTCTGACTGTTGGTAGCTCAAGGTGAAGAATGCACATGATAAAATGTATCAATTCTCAGGTGTAATTTGAATCAGTAACTCAACCATCTACCACTTCAGAAGATGATTGTGTTATCACTAAGTTAATGAAATGTGATATTAAACACCAACATAGTTCAGATTGTGAAAGGTGAGGGTAGCTGTTTGTTTGTGGAACAACCTTCCTAGACACATTGTTATATCTTAAGTGAAAATTATTCAGAATATTTCGTGGAGATGATAAAATAAGAATCAAGTAAATACACTGACAGAAAAAAATCACAACACCAAAAAATAATTATGTAGAGTAATGAAATTTCTGAAATACATTTGTATGGGTAACGTATTAAAGTGATTAACATTTCAAGATCATAGGTTAATGTAAGTACAAGATCAGCCTTTGAAAATGGTGAACTAGTGGTACAGTAATAACCGGTGTAACTGCCAGAATGTTGAATGCAAATAAGCAAACATGCATGCATTGTGTTGTACAGCTGCTGGGTGTCAGTTTGTGGGATGGAGTTCCATGCCTGTTGTACTTGGTTAGTCAATACAGGAACAATTAATGCCATTCGTGGATGATGCAAGAATTGTCATGTGAAGGTATCCTGTATGTGCTCGATTGGAGACGGATTTGATGATTGGGCAGGCCAAGCCAACATATCATCACACTACAGAACATCTTGGATTACAACAGCGTCATATGGGTGAGCATTTTTGTGTTGTAAAATACTCCCTGAAATGGTTTTCATGAATGGCAGCACAAAAGGTGGAGTCACCAGAGTGACTTACGAGTTTGCAGTCAGAGTGCCTGAAATAACCATGAGAGTACTTCTGCTGTCATCCAAAATTGCACCCCAGGCTATAACTCCAGGTGGAGATCTAGTGTGTCTAGCCTCCTAATCAACAGACCTCCACCGTGCCCTCTAACGAGCTCTCACTTGACACCATGGAAGTCACAAAAGGTGGTGGTTTGGGGTCAGTGGAACGCACACTTCATGGCATCTGGCTTGGAGCTATCCTTGAAGTAACTGATTTGTAATAGTTCATTGTGTCACTGTGGTGTCAACTGATGCTCAGATTGCTGCTGCAGATGCAATACGATGCATGGGAGTCATACATCATACATAGTGTCTTCACTGTCGGTAGTGTCATGTGTCCACCTGGAACCTGGTCTTGTTGCAACTATAAATTCTCATAATCACCATTGACAGCAATCATGTACAGTGGCTACATTCGTGCCAAGTCTTTCTGCGTATCACAGAAAGATCATCCAGCTTGTTGTAGCCTTATTGCATGACTCATTCAAACTGAGTGTGGTGTTGATGGTGGTGTTTGTGTCACCTTGAAGGTATTTTTGACTAGCATCAACTCACTAAATCCAATCTCAAAGGTAACTAAACTCATATTGCTACAGTGTGTATTAATAGTAATCTTGATTTGCATCCCCATAGTGGTGCTACCGGAGCCACTCATATGTGACTGGCACAAAATTTGAATAGACACCATATTTCAGATGTAGAAACATGCCTACCAACTTTTTTATTTAGCACAACTCCTTCTTGATGTTGCAATTTTTTCCTGTCAGTGTATGTCTGGATGATTCAGTGTTATACCTGAAAATTGAAGAAACGCCAGAATCAACAAACATTTCCTGCAATGTCATGAAGTCTTTACACTGTAAATTAAATGCAGGAGGCTTGTTTGGCTGGTTCTCCCTGGAGCAGCTATTGTACTTATTTTCTGTCTTAGCATAGTAAAAACTGGTAAGACTATTCATCAGATGCACGAACACCATGTGTGATAACCAGAAAGCAGGCTTCAAAATGCCATTAAAAATTAGCCAAAATAATGTGTGCAGTTTTAAGTTTGACTTCAGGTTCTACATACAATTAAATGGGACATAGTTGTCATGAGAACATGTAAAAAGAGACACAAAATGCTTGCAGTAATTTCAAAAACATATCACTCTGAAGCCTAATGTCCTTAACTTGGTTGTTCCTATGTCTACTACATTGTCCATCAGATTGGTGTTACGAGATCAATCTTGGTTTGATCTCGAATTGTTCAGATTCACTCAGTTCTGTTGGCCATTCTGAGTATGATTATAAAGCTACTGCAATCATAGGCATATCAGCAATCTGACAGCCCTGTTTGTAACTGGACTGCTTAACCTAGAATTTAGAACACATCACTATGGGAGGGAATGAGTGCTCACACAGGATATGATAAAAATACATTCTATGAAATACAAGTGTTTGTCCTTCAAAACTAAGCCCTCCCACTTACTTTCATCGAAACTACAGCTGATACAGAAAGCCCAATAACATGGTTAAGAAAGCAAGTTTCAGTTACATACTGTGACTTTTCCGTATAGTCATAACGTTTTCGTATGCACTTTTGTCAACATGAACAGGAGCCTGCATACCACAGGAGCCTGCATACCATATTCATAAAATGAGAATCAGCTGATGTTAACCACTGTCTTACTGTTTTGATGATAGCACCAGAGTGTGAAAGCTGTTGGGCATGTAATTCATCTTTCATTTACCCAAAGAGTGAGTGTGAAGATTCTACCAAACTGTATGATGGATGTGGTAGGACAGTACTGTCAAATTTTGCAATGAGTTCCATAACCAAAAAGCTGTTGTGCAATTGACATTATTGTGTTGCAAGCAGATGTTTTCCTTCTTCTACAGCCTGTGTATGGGAACTCGGGCTAAGTTCTGAATCCACACAGTCCGTTGAGACAATTCAAACCTCATAGAAGACTGTATAATGCAATCCATGCTGCTACATGGATGTAAAACATGGAATGCTCAGAAACTGTTGTACAAACATTTGTTCTTATCTGAAGGGTAGATTTTAGGGGAAAACTGTGGTCTGGCACACAGTGATGGATCCAGCATAAATATGAACTTGAGGAATTTTATATAGAACCATAGTGAATCTAATGAGGAGTAAACAGTTTGGATGGGCAGGTTATGTTGTTGCCATGAATGCCTTGTGTTGGCCCTTGAAGCTTCTATATTTTGTCTCACAAGGGGAAATCACCTTTCTCGGCAAGAAAAAGATGGGATGATGAAATCTGGGGAGATATGAAATATGTTATTTTGAGAGTTGATTGATGAGAAAAAGTAGCTACAGTAACCAGTGGAGAAGAAATCTTGCAATAGTGTCTGGTTCCCTGATCAATTTTTGTGTCAACTAGTTGGTTAATTGGTTTATTAAAGCACCTGCTCCTATCACCATACTTTGATGTATTTGTAAAAATTCAGAAATGCTACTAGTATGTAATGTAAGTCTAAACAGGGACGTAGTTCATTTTGAGGTCAAAAGTGCTTAATATAGTATCAGTTAGTGGCAGTAGCCACTGAGTTTTTCCCCATTCCATATCAAGCAACTTCAAAAATAAGCCATTCAGGATAAAATCTAGTTGAATACCTGTCACTTATGAGCAGTTGAATGTCTTTGAAGCCCCAATAATGTAAGTTGAAACCAGGTGATGATGTGCATTTCCTTTCAATGTATACTATATCTCATTCACTAAATTAAAATCTTAGATGTTTTCTACAGTAAATTAAACAGCAACAGTACTAATGCATATACAGGTGCTGATGTAAAAGTAGCAGCTGATGCTGTAAAACTTAATTGATTGTTGCCATGAGGAGGATTGGCTTGGTGGGAAAAAGTAGTCAACCATTGTCCAGCATTGGCTGTACATTCTGTTGTGAAAATATTCTAGGATGTAACTTCTATTACCGATATGTCAAAAAATGTAATAAATTGTGATTTTGATTGCTGGAGACATCATTTTTAGCAGACAGGTGAAGTATAATATAACAAACGTATGGAATGAATGGCCTGGAACAATGGACTTTGTATTAACATTACATGCTAAAATACCATTAGAAAACTAGCACATGTAACAGAAGATAGCTTAAGTGCAAGAGAACATTTCCTTGCACAGTGTACAGTCATGCCATGTATGTTACTATTTCTGGGGTTGTCATAATGGAGGGACCAAAGAACACAGCTGTTCTTTCTGAATACATATCGGATATCACTTCTACACTGATACAAGAATTTTGCAAGATCTCTTGCTTCCAAACATATCACTTGCCTGCTGCTCTCTCTCTGGCTGTTTAGAACCGGCTGACATTCCCTTTCATTCCTGCCATGTGTCACGGTGATCGTCTGCAACATTGCAGAAAGAAACAAATGAGTACGCCACTGGCCCATATTTAGATGTATACTTTCTACTGCAGAAATGAATACTATTGTTGAGCATTTGTCTTCTTTTAAAGCCATTTCAATTCTAACTAGAAAGGGGTTCAGGCAAACTGCAGTTTAAATGTGGTATATGTTCATAAAAGGCCGAAGTACATGGTGTAGATTCCCTTGGTTGGCAATACAATAAAATTTGTTGCTCACTCATCTCTTCCCTCTCTGCAATCATTTTCGCTCTCAACCAAGCTGGTGCCACTGTTCCCCTTCCAAACCTTCAGCTGTGCTGGGCTTGAGCAATTGTGAAAAACAGACTGCAATATCTTCTAGTGTGCTGGTTATCTGGAACTCCGCCAACTAGTACATCAATAAAAGATTGCAATTATGATTCAGTCCCATTCTTGAACTTTCGCTCATCCTGCTACCTAGCGACGTCTGTTGGTACTATCTCCATGACAGATCTTGCCGCTGTAATTTATTCTTGTGATAATAATTACAGTCAGTTTAATACAATTTACTTCTTTTGTTAGACATTTCATCCTGGATTAATTTTACTTCTTGTTTCAACTAATTGTCACAATCATGTTCTAAACTTGATTACAAGCTGGTAACGTTCCTACCCATTATTGTAACACACGGATAGTGACTGAATTTCTCATTTGCAATCCACTTAGTAAATCATTACAGTCTCTCATACCCAAATAAAATATTGGTCTGGGTTCTGAATCAACTAATGTTTTTTGAAGGTCAGTGGTTCCATTTTTGAATGTTCCCTATACTTAAAAAGTGACATTAATGTTTGTGTAAAGCTGTCCACACATGTTTGAAAACATTTACTGCAAACTTATTCAAATACAGGAAAGATTTGTAAGATGATACAGTTTAATGCTATTTCCTCCTGTGTTTCCTAGAATCGCCAAATTACAATCAGAACAATAGACTTGTAGTGGCTAGCTCATAATATCTCAAGTATCTCTTAGACCAGCGCTGTGTGAAACAATGTCAAACATTGATACTGAATTGAGTGCTTTGGCATATTGGGAAATCTCAAGCCTGTTGGAAAACAAGCATTGTTTGCCAAGCCGTGCCTTTCCAAATTCGTCAAAATAAATATGCCCATGACCTCTACAGCTACAGCTTCATCTCATGTAAGATGACCCCTATAAATGTAAGACTATTCTTAAATACTCTAGTAAGCAATGTAAAGATGTTGACCTGAACAGCAATAGTTTAATCTCTGAGTATAAGACGACCTTGTATTTTTTAATGATGAATTTGGGGAAAACCCTCATCTTACAATTAGGGAAATATGGTATTATACTATGGGAGACTTTTGCTTGGGTTGCCATGGTGTCTGTTATAATTGAAGCATGCTGATAGCAAGGACTACATGAACATTATCGTGGACCTTCATTCTTGATGTCTTCCCTGACAGCAATGGCATCTGTCACCAGAATAACTGTCCATGTCACAAGGCAAAGATTGTACCACAGTAGTTTCAAGAGCATGATAGTTAAGTCACATTGATGTCTTGGCCACCAAATTCACTTGATCTGAACCCAATGGAACACATATGAGACTCTACTAGGTGACAGCTCCTTGCCCACACAATACCATCCAATAAGTTAGGTAAATACATGACTGTGCATAGGCATATGGTGCCACTTAACTATCAAGGCCTTGATGATTTCATGCAATGGAGAATCATTACCATTTTTCATTTCAAATGTGGAACATGCTGTTATGTAAGTAGTCATAATGTTTTGGCATTGGCTCATCAGTGTAGCTGCTAAATGGCCTGTCATATGTAATGCTTTTATTTTTCTCCATGTGCTAACTGTTTGCCACGATTTCCCAAATTCTTTATCCCTTCAATCAAATTCAAAATACACCATTTCTAGTTCACCCTGAAGGGCATAAATCTTCTCCATTCTCATGACTCTTTTTACCTTGCATGCAGAATGGGAAAGCTTTCGAGTCTTTTCACAACAGTCACCTCGGTGTAATATCAAACGACAACACTCACACAGAGATTAATGTGCGACACACTAACAAAGTCAATGAAGTACTGAAGGAAAAAAAGGTTAATATAATAAAACAATAAGAATCATGTACAACATGAGGTAGGAAAACAAATAACACAAATGAGGCAATCTCTTTAAGTTTGTAATGAGCTGATAATATACAGCACCCATATTGAAAACAGTTTCAATAATTCTAGTAAAGGTTTAACTTAATCATAGCTAACACTTGGTTTAAGAATCATGAAAGAAGGTTGTATACGTGGAAGAACCCTGGAGATACTAAAAGGTATCAGATAGATTATATAATGGTAAGACAGAGATTTAGGAACCAGGTTTTAAGTTGTAAGACATTTCCAGGGGCAGATGTGGACTCTGACCACAATCTATTGGTTATGACCTGTAGATTAAAACTGAAGAAACTGCAAAAATGTGGGAAATTAAGGAGATGGGACCTGGATAAACTGAAAGAACCAGAGGTTGTAGAGAGTTTCAGAGAGAGCATAAGGGAACAATTGACAGGAATAGGGGAAAGAAATACAGTAGAAGAAGAATGGGTAGCTCTGAGGGATGTAGTAGTGAAGGCAGCAGAGGATAAAGTAGGTACAAAGACGAGGGCTGCTAGAAATCCTTGGGTAACAGAAGAAATATTGAATTTAATTGATGAAAGGAGAAAATATAAAAATGCAGTAAATGAAGCAGGCAAAAAGGAATACAAACGTCTCAAAAATGAGATCGACAGGAAGTGCAAAATGGCTAAACAGGGATGGCTAGAGGACAAATGTAAGGATGTAGAAGCTTATCTCACTAGGGGTAAGATAGATACTGCCTACAGGAAAATTAAAGAGACCTTTGGAGAGAAGAGAACCACGTGTATGAATATCAAGAGCTCAGATGGCAGCCCAGTTCTAAGCAAAGAAGGGAAGGCAGAAAGGTGGAAGGAGTATATAGAAGGTTTATACAAGGGCGATGTACTTGAGGACAATATTATGGAAATAGAAGAGGATGTAGATGAAGACGAAATGGGAGATACGATACTGCGTGAAGAGTTTGACAGAGCACTGAAAGACCTGAGTCGAAACAAGGCCCCCGGAGTAGACAACATTCCATTAGAACTACTGACGGCCTTGGGAGAGCCAGTCATGACAAAACTCTACCAGCTGGTGAGCAAGATGTATGAGACAGGCGAAATACCCTCAGACTTCAAGAAGAATATAATAATTCCAATCCCAAAGAAAGCAGGTGCTGACAGATGTGAAAATTACCGAACTATCAGTTTAATAAGCCACGGCTGCAAAATACTAACGCGAATTCTTTACAGACGAATGGAAAAACTGGTAGATGCAGACCTCGGGGAGGATCAGTTTGGATTCCGTCGAAATGTTGGAACACGTGAGGCAATACTGACCTTACGACTTATCTTACAAGAAAGATTAAGAAAAGGCAAACCTACGTTTCTAGCATTTGTAGACTTAGAGAAAGCTTTTGACAATGTTGATTGGAATACTCTTTTTCAAATTCTAAAGGTGGCAGGGGTAAAATACAGGGAGCGAAAGGCTATTTATAATTTGTACAGAAACCAGATGGCAGTAATAAGAGTCGAGGGGCATGAAAGGGAAGCAGTGGTTGGGAAAGGAGTGAGACAGGGTTGTAGCCTCTCCCCGATGTTATTCAATCTGTATATTGAGCAAGCAGTAAAGGAAACAAAAGAAAAATTTGGAGTAGGTATTAAAATTCATGGAGACGAATTAAAAACTTTGAGGTTCGCCGATGACATTGTAATTCTGTCAGAGACGGCAAAGGACTTGGAAGTGCAGTTGACCGAAATTTACAGTGTCTTGAAAGGAGGATATAAGATGAACATTAACAAAAGCAAAACGAGGATAATGGAATGTAGTCAAATTAAATCGGGTGATGCTGAGGGAATTAGATTAGGAAATGAGACACTTAAAGTAGTAAAGGAGTTTTGCTATTTAGGAAGTAAAATAACTGATGATGGTCGAAGTAGAGAGGATATAAGATGTAGACTGGCAATGGCAAGGAAGGCGTTTCTGAAGAAGAGAAATTTGCTAACATCGAATATAGATTTATGTATCAGGAAGTCGTTTCTGAAAGTATTTGTTTGGAGTGTAGCCATGTATGGAAGTGAAACATGGACGATAACTAGTTTGGACAAGAAGAGAATAGAAGCTTTCGAAATGTGGTGCTACAGAAGAATACTGAAGATAAGGTGGATAGATCACGTAACTAATGAGGAGGTATTGAATAGGATTGGGGAGAAGAGAAGTTTGTGGCACAACTTGACTAGAAGAAGGGATCGGTTGGTAGGACATGTTTTGAGACACCAAGGGATCATAAATTTAGCATTGGAGGGCAGCGTGGAGGGTAAAAATCGTAGAGGGAGACCGAGAGATGAATACGTTAAGCAGATTCAGAAGGATGTAGGATGCAGTAGGTACTGGGAGATGAAGCAGCTTGCACAGGATAGAGTAGCATGGAGAGCTGCATCAAACCAGTCTCAGGACTGAAGACAACAACAACAACAACAGTAAAGGTTTGAATGATTTATTAGTGAATAGAAGGGCATTCCAGAACAACACTACTAATCTTCAACTACATCACCAAAGTAAGTTATTTGTATTATTATCCCCCTTAACAATAGATTTTCTAATGGCTACCAAGAAACGAATAGTGAAGTCATCAAACTTTGCTAACTTGAAATTTTTATACAGCAAGTTACTTACCGAGTGAATCCCTTTACAACTGTAATTTCCTAGAGATGTAAGTATGCTGCTATAAAGCAGTTTCATAAGAATGAGTAAAATATTAGTAAATAGCTGCCAACTATTTTTACTGTTGCTACCAGCAAACAAAACTCAGCAAGTCATATACGATATAATTTATGAAAACTTAACACAGACAAACAATCTAAGTGACATATTGTTTATATTTAAAAATGATTGTCACTTGAAAAGGCTATATATCTTAATTGGTGGCACAGTAGTCAACAAATCAGATATTTTTGCAAGCAGGAATAATTTTAAAACTAGCTACTGCTATTGATTTGTGAACCATGACAACTGCATGTAAAAAGGTCAAACATTATGGATTTAAAAGGAATGTTATAAAATTATAGGATATAGTGCCTTGCTATGGCTTACGTTTAAGAGGCAAATTCTCAGTACTGTCAATAGATACTACAAGTACAAGAAACTGACCTAGTTCACCAAGGTTAAAAAGTAAGGGTGGGTCACTCAGAACTCAAGAGAGACAGACTCACCTATTGTGAGGATGATACCACACCCTTAATCTTCTTTTCTCCTCATACTCACAATACAAAGATCTCTCTCATACTGGAGTCTAAGTGACTTGTCCTTCTTTTATAACCTTTTTCAATGTGTCTTTCTTCCTTCCACAAAGGAGGCATAATGGCTACACAGCTAGTTTATTATGTGTGTTTATTGGCAGCAATCAGAAATATGCCTTCAGAAGGTAAGTTCTGCCTTGCCATTCAGTCTCAGTTTTAAACATGGCTGACACAGCAGGTTGATTGTCTTCATCTCATCTACGTCACACAAAGTACCATGCATCACTTCCATGTCCATCACATAGTAGTAAGCACACTTAATTTAAAGCAGTTAGATATAATGAGCAATTTCTGAGAAAAAAAAGAAAAAAAAATCTGGTCAGTGGGCAGCTGCAGCAGTATCTAAAGCCCGTCTACTACTAACACGACAATAAAGTTGCCTGCTTTCAGAATTCTATGTCTGATCATCTACACAAGTTGGCATGACTGTACACTGTGCAAGGAAATGTTCTCTTGCACTTAAGCTATCTTCTGTTACATGTGCTAGTTTTCTAATGGTATTTTAGCATGTAATGTTAATACAAAGTCCATTGTTCCAGGCCATTCATTCCATACGTTTGTTATATTATACTTCACCTGTCTGCTAAAAATGATGTCTCAAGCAATCAAAATCACAATTTATTACATTTTTTGACATATTGATAATAGAAGTTACATCCTAGAATATTTTCACAACAGAATGTACAGCCAATGCTGGACAATGGTTGACTACTTTTTCCCACCAAGCCAATCCTCCTCATGGCAACAATCAATTAAGTTTTACAGCATCAGCTGCTACTTTTACATGAGCACCTGTAAATGCATTAGTACTGTTGCTGTTTAATTTACTATAGAAAACATCTAAGATTTTAATTTAGTGAATGAGATATAGTATACATTGAAAGGAAATGCACATTATCACCTGGTTTCAACTTACATTATTGGGGCTTCAAAGACATTCAACTGCTCATAAGTGACAGGTATTCAACTAGATTTTATCCTGAATGGCTTATTTTTGAAGTTGCTTGATTTGGAATGGGGAAAAACTCAGTGGCTACTGCCACTAACTGATACTATATTAAGCACTTTTGACCTCAAAATGAACTACGTCCCTGTTTAGACTTACATTACATACTAGTAGCATTTCTGAATTTTTACAAATACATCAACGTAGGGTGATAGGAGCCGATGCTTTAATAAACCAATTAACAAACTAGTTGACACAAAAATTGATCAGGGAACCAGACACTATTGCAAGATTTCTTCTCCACTGGTTACTGTAGCTACTTTTTCTCATCAATCAACTCTCAAAATAACATATTTCATATCTCCCCAGATTTCATCATCCCATCTTTTTCTTGCCGAGAAAGGTGATTTCCCCTTGTGAGACAAAATATAGAAGCTTCAAGGGCCAACACAAGGCATTCATGGCAACAACATAACCTGCCCATCCAAACTGTTTACTCCTCATTAGATTCACTATGGTTCTATATAAAATTCCTCAAGTTCATATTTATGCTGGATCCATCACTGTGTACCAGACCACAGTTTTCCCCTAAAATCTACCCTTCAGATAAGAACAAATGTTTGTACAACAGTTTCTGAGCATTCCATGTTTTACATCCATGTAGCAGCATGGATCTCATCATAGAGTCTTCTATGAGGTTTGAATTGTCTCAACGGAGTTTGTGGATTCAGAACTTGGCCCGAGTTCCCATACACAGGCTGAGAGGGTATTTGTAGGTGTCTGCTGGCCATTACTCCTCCAACAGTAGCACCACTGCCCTTGAAGAGACAACAGGTTTTAGCAGTTGAGTGTTACCATTGGGTAGTGATGAATTCATTCATTTTGCATTTTGTGTTTAGTTAGCTTCTGAAAAAGCCTAGCTAAGCAGTAGTGTTGCCCAACTTCATGCTTCCGAGGCACTGAGTACCTTCTGGTTATCAGATTTTTGAATAAGCTCTCTTTTATTCTGAATACACCTTCTTGTGAAATTGTGTCTATGCTTCAGGCTAACTCGTGCTTCCCTCTTATGACATTATTTTGTTGAGTGTTGCAAGATCATTCATTGAACTCGATATAGTGTTGGTGCAATAGGTAGTTTGACTTGTTACCTAGTGTAGGAGGGAATACCCTCAGACAGCTTTAAAGCAAAGCAGGGTGAAACAGACTCATGAGAATGACCTGCATCCCACAGATGTTCAGCTGGTCCCAGTTATGACACATCAAAATGGAAAAAATTATAGGTTTCGTTTTATTAACTATTTCAGTCACTGTCATATTATAATAAATTACTGCTTGCCACAATCCTTAATATTACTGTGCCATTTAAAATGTTTTTCAAGTTATTATTATTGTTATTATAATAATAATAATTATCATCATCACCATATTTGTTACAGGAAGTCACATATCTGGAAATATTGGTGTTTCTGATGGGAGTCGTGTATCTTCCACGCAGAATATTGGTACCAAACAATTTAAACAATTTTCACCTGAAAAAGGTAATAAACTTTGTAACCAAAGATTTAAAGCAGAATAATAGTTTAGTGTTCTTTTTTCCCAAAACTGAAGAGAGAAGTTAGCTGCTTCTGCCTCTTGTCTTGTTCACCACTATCATAATGCTCTGCTACCTTAGGTTAACACAGTCAATCCCAGTTTCCACGTATGGCTGGTAACACAATTGTTATGATTCATTTTTGTTGTTTGTTACTTTATATAACGTACACTATCTGATCAAAAGTATCTGGACACTCCAGTGTAATGCGCAATTGACCACTATATGTCATGAGAAGTGGACCCACCAGTACTAAAGGAGGTGGTGAGTATTATGTTATCAATAGAGAAGCAGTAACAGCAGAATAGGTCAGTCAGGATAGTTCAGTTACTTTGAACGTGGACTAGTGACTTGATGTCACCTGAGTCACAAATCTATCAGAATCATTTCAGTCCTTCTAAAGTTGCTTACGTTGATGATGTTTTTGTGAAATGGAAATGCAAAGGAATAGCGACAGCTAAACCAATACCAGGAAGACATCATGCACTGACTGACAGGGCCTGTTGAGCATTGCACAGGGTGGTTGTAAAAAATTGCATGGAATTAGCAGAAGGAATCACTCATGAATTCCAGAGTGCTACCAGCAGGCCAGCTACCACAATGACTGTGAATAAGAAGTTAAAAATAATAAACTACAATGGTCAACCAGCTCCTCATAAGCTACCTATTTCTGTTGCCAGCATTAAGCCATGCTTGAGGTGGTGTAAAGAGAGACACCACTGGACAGTTGACAACTGGAAATGAGTGATTTGGAATAATGAATTATGCTGTACCCTGTAGCAACCTGATGGAATAGTTTAGATTTGGCGAATGCCTGGTGAACACCACCAGTCATCATGTGTAGTGCCAGCAGTGAAGTGTGGATGAGGTGGCGTTACAGTATGAGAATTTTATCAGTGTTTCTGCTGTGTTCTCCTTATTGCACTTAAGAAAATGCTAAATGCAGAAGAATATGCACACAATTTACTGCAACAGGTATTGCATGTAGTAAAGGGGCAGTTCAGAGATGAAACTTAATTATATCGGCATGACAGTGCAACCTGTCATAAAGCAGCACCTGTAGGGCAGTGGTTTGCAGACACTAACATTCCTGAAAGACTGACTTGCTCAGAGTCCCGACTTGAATCCAGTGGAATGCCTTTGGGATGAGGTAGAAGGTTGACTTCACTCCAGGCCGTAGTGTCGAACATCACTACCTTCTCTGGTTTTGGCTCTTGAAGAATAATGGGCGGCAATTTCTTCACAGACATTCAGATACATCATTGAAAGTGCCTGCAACGAATTTTAAACTGCCATAAAGATGAAGTGTGGATACACCCCACCTTAATGTTGAGCAGTAGGTGTCTGAATGCTTTTGACCAGATTGTGTATTTATTTATATATTATGCTCCATAATGACTGAGACTAACAACTAACCTGTGCAGAAAAGTTTGGTTTCTAAAAAGAAGGTTCTATGATTTTCTCATTGTAACAAAACTGTGTGTTGCTGTTTGTGAGGCTGTATTGTTGAGTGACAGCAATAGTTTTGTGTTAATGTATGTAAGAGTTGTTAGTTTCCAACAATGGAAAGTCCAGGATTGAATAACAACAATATTGAAAGGATAGATTGCTACTTGCCGCCTAGAGGAGCCATTGATTCGCAGGGAAACATAATGAAAAATCCCGGAGACACAGTGGTCATTTTGCATGTGGTGTGCTTGTGCGAAAGTGTGCGAGTTTAAACAGTGGAAAATCCAGGATGGAATAATGACAATATAATGAAAATGCTGTAACTGATTGCCTAAATAAAATAAGTTCGTGAAATGTGTGGCTGTTAGGCAATTTTCCTTGGTAAATGTTTGACCAGCCCCTGTCATGTGTCTACAAGGGGTCAAGAGAGATATATGAAAGGGATAGAGCGCTGCTCACCGTATAGTGGAGATAACTCAACATCTCCATTGTATGATGAGGTGCAATCTATCCTTTTCATTATATTGTGTATGAGTTTTCTATTTCTGCTGGAGGACTTAGTCTGAAAGCTGAATATTCTTTTTTTTTTTAAACTCGATGTTTTCTCTATTTAGGAAATAGCAATCTCTCCTTCCCTTAGAGTTCTTAGTTTCTCATATAAGAAAGTTAATGGCGGCAGAAGTATTATGGAACAATGCACCATTGTTATTTGATGTTGATTTTAAGAGACATTATGAACATACAATTTTGATACACCAGATGAAACATGGCCAACGGCCTTGCTGCAGTAATAACTCTGGTTCCCATAAGAACAACAAAGTTAAGTGCTGTCAGGCTGGGCTAGCACTTGGATAGGGACCATCCGGGCTGCCGAGAGCTGTTGGCAAGAGGGGTACACTCAACCTTTGTGAGGGAAACTGAGGAGCTACTGGATTGAGAAGTAGCAGCTCCGGTCTCGTAAACTGACATACAGACGGGAGAGCGGTGTGCTGACCACACGCCCCCTCCATATCCACATACAGTGACGCCTGTAGGCTGATGATGACACGGTGGCCACTCGGTACTATTGGGCCTTCCAAGGCCTGTTCGGATAGAGTTTAGTT
Source organism: Schistocerca gregaria (assembly GCF_023897955.1). Taxonomy (NCBI): domain Eukaryota; kingdom Metazoa; phylum Arthropoda; class Insecta; order Orthoptera; family Acrididae; genus Schistocerca; species Schistocerca gregaria. Next base: position 561,823,719 of record NC_064923.1, read on the forward strand.
TTAGTTTTAGATGAAACAGGGATGAATATGGAATGATTACAGGAAGTTTCGCTGTCCACACGGGAATGTATGAAGGAGTGATTGGCCTGTGTGCTGGAACTTCATTTGGTTTTATATTGATCAGTCTCATGGTTTATAAACTGAGTGAAACAAGTGATTTTCGTGAGAAGATTAATCATCCAAACTTAATTAATTGGCTCTAGGAGCAACTAACAGAAAACTTAGATAATTCGTAATTATTATGGATAATGCCATATATTTTTCAGTTATCAAAGTCAGATCTCCCACAATAGCAATGAAATGATCGGATCTCATTGCTTTGTTAATATTTCTCTGTATGCATATTCAGTACCATATGCAAAAAGGCAGACTTCTCACATATTGTAAAACAAAACAGGTCACATTGTTTTTTTTGGTGCAAATTAGGCATGTTGTTGTTGTGGTCTTCACTCCTGAGACTGGTTTGATGCAGCTCTCCATGCTACTCCATCCTGTGCAAGCTTCTTCATCTCCCAGTACCTACTGCAACCTACATCCTTCTGAATCTGCTTGGTGTATTCATCTCTTGGTCTCCCTCTTCGATTTTTACTCTCTACACTGCCCTCCAATACTAAATTGGTGATCCCTTGATGCCTCAGAACATGTCCTACGAACCGATCCCTTCTTCTAGTCAAATTGTGCCATAAACTTCTCTTCTCCCCAGTTCTAATCAACACCTCCTCATTAGTTATGTGATCTACCCATCTACTCTTCAGCGTTCTTCTGTAGCACCACTTTTCGAAAACTTCTATTCCCTTCTTGTCTAAACTATTTATCGTCCATGTTTCACTTCTGTACATGGCTACACTCCATGGCTGCACAAATTGGGCATATGTGACAACAAATAACTATTACTTCCCTGTAGAAGAGGTTCAGAAGTTGTTAAAATGAATAGTGGTACAAATATCACTATAGAAATAGAGTAATTTCCTGCTCAGCATAAAAAAAAGGTTCCTAAAGAATTCTGGAGCAAAAAAAGGAATATAGAAAGAAACTTCAACATGGGAAAAATATATTAAAAACAAAGATTCCAAGACTTAACCAAGCGGGAAAGCGCCGGTAGACAGGCACAATAAAATAACACACAAACACACACATAAAATTTCTAGCTTTCGCAACCAACGGTTGCTTCTTCAGGAAAGAGGGAAGGAGAGGGAAAGACGAAAGGATGTGGGTTTTAAGGTAGAGGGTAAGGAGTGATTCCAATCCCGGGAGCGGAAAGATTTACATTAGGGGGAAAAAATGATAGGTATATACTCGCGCGTGTGCACACACACACACACACACACACACACACACACACACACACACACACACACACACACACACACACACACATATCCATCCATACATACACAGACACAAGCAGACATATTTAAAGGCAAAGGGTATGGGTAGAGATGTAAGTCGAGGCGGAAGTGTGGAGGCAAATATGATGTTGAATGACAGTTGAGGTATGAGTGGTGGCAACTTGAAATTAGCGGTGATTGAGGCCTGGTGGATAACGAGAAGAGAGGATATATTGAAGGGCAAGTTCCAATCTCCGGAGTTCGGATAGGTTGGTGTTGGTAGGGAGTATCTAGATAACTCGGACGGTGTAACACTGTGCCAAGATGTGCTGGCCGTGCACCAAGGCATGTTTAGCTACAGGGTGATCCTCATTACCAACAAACACTGTCTGCCTGTGTCCATTCATGCGAATGGACAGTTTGTTGCTGGTCATTCCCACATAGAAAGCATCACAGTGCAGGCAGGTCAGTTGGTAAATCACGTGGGTGCTTTCACATGTGGCTCTCCCTTTGATCGTGTACACCTTCCGGGTTACAGGACTGGAGTAGGTGGTGGTGGGAGGGTGCATAGGACAGGTTTTACACCGGGGGCGGTTGCAAGGGTAGGAGCCAGAGGGTAGGGGAGGTGGTTTGGGGATTTCATAGGGATGAACCAAGAGGTTACGAAGGTTAGGTGGACGGCGGAAAGACACTCTTGGTGGAGTGGGGAGGATTTCATGAAGGATGGATCTCATTTCGGGGCAGGATTTTAGGAAGTCGTATCCCTGCTGGAGAGCCACATTCAAGGTCTGATCCAGTCCCGGGAAGTATTCTGTTACAAGTCACAGAAGAACCCCAAAAGTGCCCCACTTGTGTGTGTGTGTGTGTGTGTGTGTGTGTGTGTGTGTGTGTGTGTGAGACTTGCATTTGCATGAGTGTGTATGTGTCTATTTCGTATGAAGGCCTTGTTGCCAAAAGCTGATTTTCTGATAGTCTTTCTTTGTGCCTGTCTGCGACTCAGCGTCTCTGCTATATGGTGAATAGCAACTATCCTTTTCACAATATTATTGAAAGATATATAAACTAATATACAAGCTATACTTAAACATTTGCCATAAATTTTTATACTTCCTCATTTTTTTCCATGTTTTTATTTTGAGTGAATGACATCTACTACGGTGCGGCAACAACTTTTATGAAGGAACATGCCTATGGATACCATATCATTTATATCCCACTGTGTATGATAATTTCATGAAGTAGTTTTGTCTTAATTACTGCAATCAATTTTTGATTCAGATCCAATTGAGCATATATTTCATGTAGCGTAGACTGTATGACAATGATGTGTTTCATGTACAGGGCAGTGTTGGTTAAAGTAGTAATGTATTACAATCCAGCAGTATAAAAAAATGTTGTAAATTAAAGGAAAAGCTTGTGAATGTGTTCTGCACAGCAGTTCGGTGCTTTTCTGCACAGTGGTTGATGCCACAGCCATACTACACAGGCATTTAACAGAAAACCTTCCCAGTCTACTGTCCATCTTTGCTTCACTGTCAGTCACTACTGAAATATGAGGTTGTTGTACATTTTATTTTCCTTAAAGTAACAACATAAGTCTTTTCTCTGGTGATATACTGCTCCTCAGTTACTTATTTTCCTTTATGAGATATGACCTCGTTGCGAAATACAACTCATCAAAGTATGACAAAATGTTCATCATAAAGTAGTTAACAAATTTTGATCAGTTTTATTGTAATTTATTTAAAAACAGTATCCATAATTTGCATGAGTTAACATGGGATGAATCCATTCCTCCTGTTGATGTTGTTGGTTGTCATTATCTTCTTTTCTGTAACAGCAAAAATCAGCAGTTGCTCATCAGAATATTTTGCAATTACACTATAAAACGTTTCTAACTTCTCAGATTTTCATCGCACGAGGAAAAATCTCTTTACTTTATTATCTGATGAAAATTGTTTCCAATTCAGTAGTTTTCTTTTTTCATATGTGGGAAGAATCTGTTTTGTAAGGAAACACATACTTTCTACACAGAGGATGTTACCACAGTTCGCACTGATATTTAATTCCTAACTGTTGCAGTTGTATCTGAGTGAGACGGTGCCATAGTAAGACACTGAACTCACATTTGGAAGGAAAGAAATTCAAATCTCCATCAGGCCACCCAGATTCAGGTTGTCCATGGTTTTCCAAAGTTACTTAAAGCAAATGCTGGGATAGTTTGTTTGAAATGGCCACAGCTTATTAACTTCCTCAATACAAGCATGTGCATCATTTACAATGACTTTATTGGCAGGACATTATCCTCTAATTCTCCATCCTTTGTTGTAGCTATTAGTTTATGGTTTTGCATTTGCCCCCCCCCCCCCCCCCACCACCACCACCTGTGAACCGTGGACCTTGCCGTTGGTGGGGAGGCTTGCATGCCTCAACAATACAGATAGCCGTACCATAGGTGCAACCACAACGGAGGGGTATCTGTTGAGAGGCCAGACAAACGTGTCGTTCCTGAAGAGGGGCAGCAGCCTTTTCAGTAGTTGCAGGGGCAACAGTCTGGATGATTGACTAATCTGGCCCTGTAACACTAACCAAAACGGCCTTGCTGTTGTGGTACTGCGAACGGCTGAAAGAGAGGGGAAACTACAGCCGTAACTTTTTCCGAGGGCATGCAGCTTTACTGTATGATTAAATGATGATGGCGTCCTCTTGGGTAAAATATTCCGGAGGTAAAATAGTCTCCCATTCGGATCTCCGTGCGGGGACTACTCCGGAGGACGGCGTTATCAGGAGAAAGAAAACTGGCGTTCTATGCATCAGAGCATGAAATGTCAGATCCCTTAATTGGACAGGTAAGTTAGAAAATGGATAGGTTAAAGTTAGATATAGTGGGAATTAGCAAAGTTCGGTGGCAGGAGGAACAAGACTTTTGGTCAGGTGAATACAGGGTTATAAATGCAAAATCAAATACGGGTAATCAGGAGTAGGTTTAATAATGAATAAAAAATAGGAGTGCGGGTAAGCTACTACAAACAGCATAATGAACGCATTATTGTGGCCAAGATAGACATGAAGCCCACGCCTACCACAGTAGTACAAGTTTATATGCCAACTATCTCTGCAGATGATGAAGAAATTGATGAAATGCATGATGAGGTAATAGAAATTATTCAGGTAGTGATGGGAGACGAAAATTTAATAGTCATGGGATGACTGGAATTTGACAGTAGGAAAAGGAAGAGAAGGAAACGTAGTAGGTGAATATGGACTGGGGCTAAGAAATGAGAGGAAGCTGCCTGGTAGAGTTTTGCACAGAGCATAACTTAATCATAACTAACACTTGGTTCAAGAGTCATGAAAGAAGGTTTTATACATGGAAGAACCCTGGAGATACTAGAAGGTTTCAGATAGATTATATTATGGTAAGACAGAGATTTGGGAACCAGATTTTAGATTGTAAGAAATTTCCAGAGGCAGATGTGGACTCTGATCGCAATTTATTGGTTATGAACTGTAGATTAAAACTGAAGAAACTGCAAAAAGTTGGTAATTTAAGGAGATAGGACCTGGATAAACTAAAAGAACCAGAGGTTTTACAGAGTTTCAGGAAGAGCATAAGGGAACAATTGATAGGAATGGGAAAAAGAAATACAGTAGAAGAAGGATGGGTTGCTTTGAGGAATGAAATAGTGAAGGCATCAGAGGATCAACTAGGTAGAAATCCTTGGGTAACAGAAGAGATACTGAATTTAGTTGATGAAAGGAGAAAATACAAAAATGCAGTAAGTGAAGTAGACAAAAAGGAATACAAACATCTCAAAAATGAGATTGACAGGAAGTGCAAAATGGCTAAGCAGGGATGGCTAGAGGACAAATGTAAGGATGTAGAGGCTTATCTCACAAGGGGTAAGATAGATACTGCCTACAGGAAAATTAAAGAGATCTTTGGAGAAAAGAGAACCACTTACATGAATATCAAGAGCTCTGATGGAGACCCAGTTCTAACCAAAGAAGGGAAAGCAGAAAGGTGGAAGGAGTATTTAGAGGATCTATACAGGGGTGATGTTCTTGAGGACAATATCGTGGAAATGGAAGATGAGGTAGATGAAGATGAAATGGGAGATAAGATACTGCATGAAGAGTTTGACAGAGCACTGAAAGACCTGAGTCGAAACAAGGCCCCGGGAGTAGACAACATTCCATTAGAACTACTGACAGCCTTGGGAGAACCAGTCCTGACAAAACTCTACCATCTGGTGAGCAAGATGTATGAGACAGGCGAAATTCTTCAAGAAGAATATAATAATTCCAGTCCCAAAGAAAGGAGTTGTTGACAGTTGTGAAAATTACTGAACTACCAGTTTAATAAGTCACAACTACAAAATACTAACGCAAATTCTTTACAGACGAATGGTAAAACTGGTAGAAGCCGACCTCGGGGAAGATCATTTTGGATTCGGTAGAAATGTTGGAACACGTGAGGCAATACTGACCCTACGACTTATTGTAGAAGAAAGATTAAGGAAAGGCAAACCTACATTTTTTTGTAGACTTACAGAACGCTTTTGACAATGTTGACTGGAATACTCTCTTTCAAATTCTAAAGGTGGCAGGGGTAAAATACATGGAGCAAAAGGCGATTTACAATTTGTACAAAAAGCTGATGGCAGTTATAAAGAGTCGAGGGACATGAAAGGGTAGCAGTGGTTGGCAAGGGAGTGAGACAGGGTTGTAGCCTCTCCCCGATGCTATTCAATCTGTATATTGAGCAAGCAGTATAGGAAACAAAAGAAAAGTTTGGAGTAGATATTAAAATCCATGGGAAAGAAATAAAAACTTTGAGGTTCACTGATGACTTGTAACTCTGCCAGAGACAGCAAAGGACTTGGAAGAGTTAATAGATGTCTCATTGAATGCAATTCAGGGTCTGTTTTCCAGAGCATGTTCTGCTATAGCTAACTTTTCGGAATAACGCAGATGGTAACACCTTTCCTGTTCTATGCGGCGTTGTTCAATAGTGCGAACAGTCTGGCTGACATCAAACTGCCCACATCCACACGGTATCTTGTAAATTCCTATCGTTCGGAGGCCTGCATCGTCTTTCACAGATTTCATTAGTTGTAGAATCTTTGCCAGAAGCCTGATGATTGTGTCTATTTTATGTCACTTCAGGAGCTGACAAATCTTCCCTGTTGTCGAACCACAAAAGGTAAGAATGCAACCTGCTAGGTGTCTTTGTCTGAGGCTTCGATGATCTCTTTGTTGTTGTAACTGTTTTCCTTAAAAATTTTGCGCAAGTGGCTCAATTCTCTTGGAAAGTTTTCAGTGTCTTGAGACGGTTTCAGCCCAACGTACTAAGGTCCTTAGAACTGATTGTTTCTGTGCTAGGTGATGGAAGCTGATGGCGTGCAGGTACTGATCCATGCGGGTGGGCTTGCGGTAAACGCTATGACCTAGAGACCCATTGGGTTTACAGCGGACAAGCACGTCCAAAAATGGCAGGGAACACTCCTTCTCTACTTTCATTGTGAAGTGAATGTGGTCGTGGATGCTGTTGAGGTGCTCCAAGAACTCTTCTAACTTTTTCTGTCCATGTGGCCAAATGATGAAGGTATTGTTGACATAGTGATAAAAGCAGCTCGCTTCGCTGGAGCCGTGTCCAAGGTGATGTCTTCAAAATGCCCCATTAAGAGGTTGGCTGCTTCTGGAGCTGGTGGACTTCCCATTGCCACGGCGTCAGTTTGGTTGAGATATTCTCCAGTATTTAAGAAATATGATGATGTCAGAGTGTGCGTAAATAAATCCACAATGGTGTCGTCAAAGAGCTGGGACAGCAAGTCAGTAAAGTCTGTGATGGGGACATATGTGAATGAAGAAACCACATCGAAGCTAACCATAATATCCCCATCAGCAAGTCACAGACCTTTAATCCGATTGATGAAGTTTGCCGTATTCTTTATATGGTGTCTACAGTGTCCAACGGGTGTAGAGAGGAGGCTGGCCAGATGTTTAGCGAGTTTATAAGTCGGCGATCCGATGGTACTCACTATCGGCCTCAGTGGTGTGTCCTCCTTATGCACCTTCGGCAGACTATAGAACGTGGGTGGTCTTGTTGCCTTGGGGGGGGGGGGGGGGGGTTCTTAATACTATTCGCTTCCAGTGATGACCTTTTGAGAAGCTCTGAAGTCTTCCTCACTATTCTGGATGTTGGGTCCCGAGGTAATTTTTGGTATGTGTCTTCCTCCAACATCCGTCTTGATTTTTGCGCCATAGTCGGCTCGTTCCATTAAGACGGCAGCATTACCCTTTGTCAGCTGGTAGGATGACGGTGAGAGGATCATTCCAGAGAGCACAGAGGCTACTGTGTTCAGTTCTAGTCTTGTTTGACGCTGGTGGTTTGGATTTTAAAAGAATATGGCTCGTTTCTCTATGAATTTCCTCAGCCACAAAACTTGGAAACTTACGAACCGCTTTTTTAACACCACTCAATATGTCAGCAATTTATTTAAGCATACTCTGACTCATCATATTTCTTACATGATGTAGAATATTTTAACCAAACTGGCGATGGAAAGTCCATAATTCCAGTAGTAGCCAACCTCTTTATGGAGCATTTCGAAGACATCGCCTTGGACACAGCTCCTGCAAAGCCGAGATGTTTTTATCGCTACGTCAATGATACCTTCGTCATTTGGCCACATGGACAAGAAAAGTTAGGAGAGTTCCTGGAGCACCTCAACAGCATCCACTACCACATCAACTTCACAATGGAAGTAGAGAAGGAGGGTTCCATGCCGTTCTTGGATGTGCTTGTCTGTTGTAAACCCAATGGGTCTCTAGGTCGTAGCGTTTACCACAAGCCCACTCACATGGATTAGTATCTGCACGCCACCAGTTTCCATCACCCAGCACAGAAACAGTCAGTTCTGAGGACCTTAGCACATCGAGCTGAAACCATCTCAGAGGCTGAAAACTTGCCGAGACAATTGAGCCACTTACGCAAAGTTTTTAAGGAAAATGGTTATAACACAAACAGATCTCGCAAGCAATGCCATCCAAGCCTCAAAGGAAGAAGACCTCTGAAGAAGACACGAAGGAGGTTGCATTCTTACCGTTTTGTGGTTCGACAACAGGGAAGATTAGTCGACTCCTGAAGAGACATAAAATAAACACAATCTTTAGGCCTCTAGCAAAGATCCAGCAACTAATGAAAGATGATGTAGGCCTCAGAATGCCAGGAATTTACAAGATACCGTGTGGATGTGGGCAGTTCTATGTCGGCCAGACTGTCCGCACTGTTGAACAGTGCTGCATAGAACATGAAAGGGTGTTACCATTTGCACTATCCCAAAAAGTCAGCTATAGCAGAACATGCTCTGGAAAATGGACACCGAATTGCATTCGATGAGATGTCTATTATTAAATGGGCTAATGGCTTCTGGAATAGCATGATAAACATGGCCATAGAGATTAGAATTTCTGACAACACCTTCATTAGAGACGGTGGACTGCAGCTGAGTACAGTGTGGGATTCAGGGTTGAGAGAGTTGAAGTGGGACCTGGCGGTCGCGCGGTCAAAATATATATGGTGCGGGACTGAGCATCAGTGACGTCAAGAGCGATAGTACAGCTATATAAACACAGCAGTGGCAACCACACTACAGTCATCCACCTGACAATGGCAGAGGAGATCTCTGCCGAAAGCTTGTGGGCAGTATGCCACTTGATGCGGCTTGAAACCCAAGAATGTTTTATTAATGGATATCACTGCGAAAGCATGCATTCATACATAACAATAATCATGCCTGTCAAAAATAGTTTTTTTTTTTTTTTTCATCTGAAAAATGGGTCTTCTATGCTCCTTATGTGTGCTTGTAAATCGCGATGGTATGACATATTTGTTTCCTGTACTATTTCCTCAAGTGTCACTTAGCAGTCTTTCTTCACTACTTAATGGATTTGGTTTCACTTCACACATTTTAGTTCTGAATGTACCATCACATCATTTTGTATAAGCTGCAACTTGTTATCTGTTGTTAAATATCATCAAATGACAAAATTATAAACATATTTTTGTAGTTTGGTGAAAGGCTGTTCCCTCCATTTGCAAGAACATAATCTTGCTTCTGCTGAGAATTATCTATTTTGTTGATCATTTCCTGTCATTTTGTTCCATACATGTATCTCCTAAGTTCCACATTCAGTGATTTGCCTGGAATTGTAGCTAACAAAACTGCACATTGTTGTGTAGATATAAGATAACTTTCTGTAAAAGCTCAGGTTTTTGTTGTTATGGAACAATGACATTTTTCAGTAAATACCAGTATCTTACAAGAGAATCGTATATAAACTGTCCTATAATCTACTGTTTTGTTCCTCCCAGAAACTTAAAAATCACACATATGGTGTCACGTTTTAGTTATTGCCAATTTTTATGGCTCTACGTATACTCCTTATTGTAAAAACCATGTTACAAATCACTGTAAACGATAGTATTCATACTTATCTGATGCCATGTTAAGAAGTGTCACTTGCTGGCCACTTGGCATACTGCTATCATAGTGGGCAACATACATGAAACAGAGTGTCACAACTGTTACGATAGACTTTGGTGTAAAAAGAGTGCCATTTATTTAATCTGTTAGTTAAATATTGAAGGGATACCTTCTTTTCTTGTGTCTGAGTAACCTACCAACTCTTTATCATTGTGGCTGCTAAGAGCATACATGTACAAAAGATATTTGTACAAGAAAGGCTACAAGAGCAATTGTTTACTGTCTGGCAATGGCTGTAGTAATTTCTATATTTATGATCAGATTTTTGTTTATCCAGCCTTCATTCAGTGTACAGCATTTTTTACATATTTATTGCGTGACTGTTTAGTACCAGTGACTGTGTGTATAATGTGAACAGTTCTGCATTTCCCATTATACTGTATTTTAACTTTGTTTGCTGTTCATTCACGTTGAATCAGAATGTTCTCATGTGAAATGTTTGCTAAGTTTGTAAGTATTCTTACCAAATTTCTCTTTGCATTGTTTACAGCATGTATTTGTGCTTAGTCACTATGCCTCTTGTTTTTCCATAGGTTCACGTCGCAAGAAGAATATAGCTGCTAATCGGTTGAAAGTTTTACAGGATCAATTGAAAAAAGATCGAAAAACATTGCAAGGAAATCAGAACAAGAATGTGCAACCTAAACAACCAATTTGTGTTGTTGTACATGACTCACACAGAACCAATGATGAAGCAGAGTTTTTGAAAGCAGAAGAACAAATGCTAATGGATGTGAGTATCTTTATCGAAGAGGCAGATAAGAAAATCAGTCACAAGTTCATCAATCATAAAACTATGATAGGATTCAGTAACTCTTCTGTGATGTTTATAGATGATAGCATAAACTGTTAATGACTGTTTTGAGGTATTTTGTCTGATTTTCATAGTTGTATGCTGCTTTGATGTGACAGTGAGCAGTATGTAATACTTTCTACCAATAAAGAGCAGGAATAAATTCACATTCTGAAGAGCAGTAAAACAGAACAAGGAACATAAAAACTTCTTAGCTTTATGGCCAAATGAAATATGCACAGTTTCTCAGTTGACTTTTAACTTTAATATTATGATGTTAAGTACCATAGTGCTTAGGTCCATTTGAACCAATTTTATTATGTAAACAAGGGCTGTTATTAGTTATATTTTTTTTTATTCTATTGATGCAGTTGTGCATGGCTTTGTGTGCATTGTTTGTGGGTGGGGTGGTAGTGATATATTCGTGTGTTCCTATCTTCCATTTTACAGATGTTGGCAGATTATTAGAAGAGAGATTCAATTTTGACTTAATTTCCACGATTCATTAAACAATTAGGAACTTTTGGATACAGCTGTGTTAAAATTATTAGGAAGTATTATCTTTCTATAGTTTTGATGTCGCCCCTAAGACTAAATGAGCAATTTGATTTTCTTAGATGTCTTATAATTTGGGATCTGGCATATGTTGTCAGAGATATTGTCCTGAAATTAGTTTTTATTAATTGTAGGAATTATCACAGTCAGCCTTGATTTTTTTCATTTTTCGCAGTTTCCTCTTGACAGTCATTAACATGTTCTATATGAGATTAATCTCTGGATTAACAACATAATAATGGACATTCTGGGATGGAAACAATAAACAAAAATGAGGTAAGCAACCATTCGCCTGCAGCTGATTGATGCATGGTGCAGAGACACACATAACAACGTAGAAAACTTTACCAAACTGTAATCCCTGATTTGCACTGCCACTGAGAACTCTGTCTCACTGTTTCCTGCCAACCAATAGTTTCCTAATCCTTCCAATTACCATGCTCCCTTCCTATCTCTACTCATTGCCCAATAAGCAACTCATAAATATTTTTGTTTGTTTGTTTGTTTGTTTTAATGAGGGAGGGAAACGATGTTTTGTGTGTCTTTGTACTATGAATTGTGGGTGCTCTTCCTCATTTTTGCTTATAGATCAATACCTGGGCCATTTGCTGTCAACTCGGACACAGTTTCTCTCCAAGATGTCTAATACTGTCTATACCCTGTTGCAGGGAACACCCTCCTGCTTTAAGATGCACTCAATTCTACCATATGACAAGATAAAAACTTATTTTTCAACACAATTTCTTTCATTTGGATCAATTTCACTTCATTGCACTGTATGAAGCAGTCTAAGTGAAATGAGTTTAATTTCAGTCAGTGAAACAAACTGAATGGAATAAATGAGGATGAAATCAGTGAAATTCAACAAAATGAAATTATTTCAGTGAAATCCCAGTCTGCTGTCATGATACGTTCACTTAATGCAGTGCACTTTGACCTTTTGGTAATATGCAGTTGCCAACTGTTTTACTATAACTTCATGCTTTTGGTCATAACTGTGATAACATTACACTATTTGTGGTAGACAAATAGTCCTCTACACCTCCACCCTACATTTGTATCTCAAAGTGTGTGGTCACTTATTCAACTGAGAATGTACATTCATTACCAAAGCATGTCTCATAGCAGGAAGCATCAACTGTTTATTTAATTTTTAAATGATAAGTGTACTCTGTTCTGGAATTTTTTCTAACGGTATTTAGAGGCAGTAAGTGCCCACAGTCAGTTGAATCATAATAATTGTAGGTTTTAAGGCCTGTTCTACTTCATATTCTTTCCTTCTTGCATACAAATATAAGTTTCAGTATGTGCACAATTTTTGTGAGAGTCTTGGAATTCTTTATCAACAACTATCTTCAATTTGTGCACCATGTTTGCCCCTCATTACTTAGAGTTCATGAAACGCACGTTTCATTTTTAGCTGTGGAAACTTATAGCCATCAGTACGTGTAGTCAAGGTGAACGTTCTATTGTAGAAACATTATTATTGTCAAAATAATTTTTAACCATCAATGGCATGTTTTCATTCATGAAACAATTTCTTCTTCTTCTTCTTCTTCTTCATCTTCTTCTTCTTCTTCTTCTTCTTCTTCTTCATCTTTTTCCTGTTTTTCTACAAAGTTGTCATTGTTATATGGTTTGTGGTAATTTCGGCGATAGGGGGTGATTGGATGCCCCCCCCCCTCCCCCCTCGAAATTGTCTCGCTCTCCTTGGAATAGAATCCATTTATCCCATCTGTCCTGTCATCAAAAGCTGTACTTATCCCTTTTGCAAACTGTTCAAAGCATTTCTAGGGCTTTTTCTTCGCTGTTTGATCACACTAATACTGAGGCATGTGCACGAAATGATTTGGACCCAACTGATTAAAATTGATGGCAAAAATATTTACCATATAGTACTCAGGAAAAGACAAAAAGCAAGAGTAATGCCAAGTAAGTCAGCTAAAGTTAATTATTTTTGACATTAGTCATAAACTCATTTTGTATATTTTTATGTGATGTTTTACAAAATTCACTTACTTTTTATGCAGAAGTTTGATTGTAATGTTTCTCTTTAGGTGCAAGAATTACGAGAAGAAATTCATAAGGCAGGTGGTGTGAACCCTGAAGAAATAGAGGAAATGATTTGTGAAATAATACCATCTTCATTTCCTGATACAAAATCCAATTTGTATATTGTTTCGGACACCAATGTCCTGGTCTCCAACTGTCAGTCCATTGACAAACTTTGCAATACAAATGTAGAAGGTTTGTTTCAGTCTGTATTTTGTTTCAGTCTGTATTTTGTTTCAGTCTGTATAAACAGAAACAAGTAATCATCAGTTCATTGTAAGGATGAGCAGAACTGCATGAATAGTGGCCATATCACAAGAACCACTATAGTTTTCTAGTCAAAGATGTTTTATACTGTTAGCTAAATGAAATAAGAATACTCTGTATGAATAAGCTCAAAATTATATACCATAATTTTCTGTTCATTTGACAATTAGAATAAATCTGTTCCTTAAATTTGTTGACAGCATTTTAGTCTCTTGAATACAAATCATACAAAACCACCTCATCCTAGATGGGGCATCTTTCTAAAGTTCAGCTATTGATATCCTAGTATTCGATGCTGTTTATCCTACATTTTCTAGGACTGTCAATTTCTTTTTGCTCACTTGCCATTTCTAACATTATATCTTTTTGTGGGCCTGATATTCTCATTACAGAGTCAAATCATGCCAGAATATCCTGTAAAAGCTTCTTCATCTTTGCATGACTATCATAGTGTATTTGAACTGAAACCACACTTTTCAGTTGCCTGAGACTGCAGTCGTGTGTGTGATTTGCGTTTGCACATGAGACACATGTGTGTGTGTGTGTGTGTGTGTGTGTGTGTGTGTGTGTGTGTGTGTTTTGTATTTTTGATGGCGGCCTTATTTGCCATAAGCTTTATTTGTGACAGTCTTTTTGTTGCACCTATCCGTAACACAGCATCTCCGCTACATGGTGAATAGCAACTTTCCTTTTCATAATATTGTTACTCTCCATCCTGTATTTTCCATTGTTTGATTCTTCCCATATTGATGTTATTTCATCCTGAACTTTCCCTTGCTTGTTTTCGTTATTGGACACATCTATAGTACCTCAAGGAATATTCTTACAGGATGGAAGTGCTGTAACAAATATGTTTGAGAAGGCCGCCCATAGAATTGCTGTTGGGGGGTTGGAGGTCTTGGCACTCAGTTCCTATTGTAGCTAGGAACATGGGGTAAAAAGTTTTTGATTAGCCCTGGCTAGTGGCCATTTGTATAGCCATTTGAACATCTGTCTTACTGTAGCTATGTTGCAGCTACAGTTTGGTTTAAATGATGAACTGGAGCTGTCATGTAGTCAGATTCAGCATATTGATTAATTCGTTTTGCAAAATATGTTAACTGGACTGAAATTAATGCTCAGCTAATGGCACCATTTCTATGTGCACTATTCTGATTTTACATGCAAAAAGCATGTTTTTCTTGAAGGTTTTTATATGTGTGCTGCTTCTGTGTTTCAAATTACTTGCAAAAAATGCATTTTTCTTGGAGGTTTTTGAAGTGTGCCATTTCTATACTTTAAGCTAGTACAAATTGGTTTAAATTTTGCAATGAGGAAGGTAAATGGATAAAGTCAAAAAAAATTTTAAAATCCAATCATCCTCATCAATTGTTCGGGAATGATACTTTAAAGTTGAGGTAAATGTAACATGTATAAATCATTCTTACATGAATTGAATGTGCAAAAATGGTTTAAAGTATTCACATAAATATAAAATGCATTTTTACAATAACAAAGTGTATACGGCCCAGGAAAAACAAAGGAATTTTTTCATCCAGAAGAAAACCGGGAAAAGACCTGGACTTTTGGTTTTGTTTTAGTTTTCAGTTAAATTTTTGTAATTTTGTGTGGCAAGAAACAATACTCTAACAAAGGATATTATTGTATCCCACTACTACAGAATAATATTGCATCAATAAAATATGAACGAGAGAAAGAAAACGAAAATAAAACTCAAGTTGCAAAGGAAGTGTGCCTTATACAACAACAAAACACAGTGCTCGCACAAGCATCTGCCAACAGCAAAATGTGTCAAAGGCTTTAGGAAGACTGTACAATGCTTCAGCCTCCAATGAGCGTGACGTCACAGCTGTTTGGATTAGATTCGTTTGAGCAGTTGCATGTGGGCTCATGCGCATGCGCAGTTGAGTCGCACGTGTAGTACCTTCTCTCGCTTCTGGCTACAGAAGTGTGGCTGGTAGCTGTATAAGAAGCAGCAGCAGCAGTAAACAGCAAGGTGCTACCCAGAAAAATTTCACTGGCACATGCAAGCTACTAGATTCACTGGAGGGCAATTCATTGTATCTGCCCCGGGCAGCAATTTCATGGGGAGAGCACCAAATTCATATTCTTGAGGGGGGGGAAAACCTTGTCTCACAAAGCACTTAGTATCTAATGCACATTGTTTATTGATTATTCATATGATTATTGAAATGCATCACTGTTGGGTTTTGGACATATTCTAAGTTTATTTCTGAAAGAAACACAAGTTGATTTTTGAATGCATGCATAGTGGATGTCATGTCTGTTAGGGGAATCGCCTCTAGAAATAAACTTTACTGCAGACAGAAGGAGATGGGGCTATATGAGCTGAGTGGAATAAAGCCGAACGGGTGAATACCAATAACTGTTTGTTTATGTGGTTTGTGAATAATCAGTGTTGTTATAATTACCAGAAAAACCCATACATTCAGACTACCAGAGTGGAAATAAACTACTAACAGGAACAGCAGGCAAGAAAGACTACGTATTATTTTCTCGGTGTACCCTAGAAAATGAAATGTTGATAGAAAATTTTTGGCTCGATCACTATTCTAGACGGCCAGTTGTACAGACGCTAGTAGCAGCCGCCTAAATTCTATCCTGGGAAATGCGTTGTACGAATACATAATAATGCCTAAACAGACAATAAATGTGGAATAACTAACCTGGTGATTCTGGCAGGGTTAGTGAAGTTAATTGGAGAATAAGTTTTGACACTGGCAGGAGTAGTTACAGAATTAGTGATGACAAGATTGTTTGTTAGAACGAGGAAGGAGAAGAAACAGTGACATCACACACATTATGGAAGAATATGACGATTCCAAATTTATATCAAAAGTTCATACTACAACTTTTTGATCTCATGCTTGAGAAGCTGGAGTGTGTGAATGAAGTGTGAAACTATTTCTGAACGTAGAGCTTTTTGCTTATAGCAGGCCTAATAGGCATTTGATATTGATACTTCATGAATTATATTGCCGTGTTACAAAAAGTGAGCATTTGTGCCAAAAGTTTCGTTTATTTGGTGTGTGTTACAATTGCTGCGGTATTAGACAGGCCTATTTCATTTTATATAGCAGACAGTGACAGAATACACGTAAACAGAAAACTGTATGTATTAAAAGATTTTTCAGTACTAAACAACATTTTGTTTTTTCGTGTTGCAAACCATTTGAAGAAGTTTGATGAGGTAATAGTCTTTCACAGAAAGGAAAGCACGCCAAGTGAAGCTGCAGCAAGGTTAGAGAGGGGAAAATGCTAGGACATAAGGATTGAAGAAATGTGTTCTGTCTTGCTTCTTACTTGTCTTTACTGTTTTCATGTATCCTATATTTAATTTTATGTTACACAAAAAAGCAGTTTATTAGCTAATAGGCAATAAGGAGTGCAAATTTTCTGAAGAGTTCTTGTTCTCTGAGTTACAAATAATCCCATCCAATATTAATTGTGAGTTTTTATTTATTATTATTATTATTATTATTATTATTATTACTTTTTTCATGTGTTTGAGAGAGAAGGGGGTGGGGAGGGGGGACTGAGGGGCTGGATGTCAAACTGGCCGCATGGGAGCAGGAGAGGCACCACAGAACGTTTTAATTTCCACTGTCCTGAATATACTTTGATGGCAACCATTATAAAATATTATACGTTTGAATTCCACAGATCGAAATACAATGATGTGCGATAGGCGAATGCTGTGTAAAGAGGTGTGGCACTGCACTTTGGCACACACAAGACCAAATAACATATCTTATATTTCCTCGAACACATGTTTTATATATCAGACTCTTCAGAAACATGTGCGCTATAAAATGAACATACTTTTGAAAAGTCAACACTCTCTCTCTCTCTCTCTCTCTCTCTCTCTCTCTCTCTCTCTCTCTCTCTGTTTTTGTTTAAAATTTCTGGTGTCCTACCTAAAACGCTCCAGGGAGGAAGGGAGGTTCACCACACCACTGGTTCGGAAATATAGTTGATCCGGTGCTGATGCGCAGAGCAGTCTGAGTTTCAGTGGGGAAGTGGATAGTCTCCATGTGACCTGAGTTTTTTAGTGATTTTTGCTGTTTCCTTTTCATTTATTGCACTCACATCAAATGAAAACAAAACGGATTTCTGTGGCTGAGAGCTATCAATTATAATACATTCACGTAATTATGGAAGGCTAAAATATGTTATTAGTTTCAAATTTTATTTCATTTCCACCTTTCTGGTGTCCTACCTCAAACGCTCCAGGGAGGAAGGGAGGGCCACCACACCCTTCGGCTTTTAGTAACCTTTTCTGCTGAGGCAGTCAATTTATTTGAAAATCCACACTGTTGACTAGTTTAAACTGTTCGCTGCATTTCACAAGTGCATCTTTACGTCTTCTAGCACATATGGCATTATTCCATATTAAAGAACCAGACACGAGATAATACAGTAGTGGTACTCCAAGAAAATTTACATCCGAATCTGCACTGTAAGCCGAATTATGCATTTTACTATGGTTCACGAAATTCCAAAGCTCTTGGAGTATCCTCCGATGTCGTGTTTCTTTTATGGCATAATGTAAGATCATTTAATGTTTTACACTTATGAACATATGGGCTGCCTGCATCATCATACCTGCGCAGGCGTGGTGACACCTGTGTTCCGGTGCTCTCTGGCAACTGCTGAAATGAACCTATCTCTAGCAGGTCGCAGGAAAATATTGCGAATGGTTGTTTGAAAAGCATTACTTTCAAAGTAAATTTCCTTTTATGCGAGCTGAACTATGTGTGAGAATTTATGATGAATTTCTTAAATCGCAGAGCATTTGACTCTCATTTAAAAATCAGCTCTTTGAGGATGACCATTTAGAAAAATTTCGAACTCAGGAGATAAGACTTTTATGTCATTATTAAAAAATTTTCTAGCACCTTTGTGTGATATATCTCACAGTGTAACACGCACAAAAAAGATCAATATTATATGTGAAAGCTTAGCTTTTCTTGGAGCTTATTAATCTTCAAGACCATTATTATATGTGAAAGCTTTGCTTTTCTTGCAGCAACGTTATGTATATTACTTTAAACCATTAACTTTTCCAGTTTGTGTATATGCACTACTTAACAGTGATATTGCTATTGGCTGACTATATCATATGTCATATTCCCTGAATATCCGCTGTGAGATCACATGACATAAGCTATGCCTGGCTTACAAAAGCGCATTGGAATTTCAATTTCAATGCTCCGCAAAGTAACATGTGGTGTTTGGTGGAATTCAAATTTATACTTCTGTAATATGAAAAAATGCAGCGTACATGTTGCTGCACATCGAAGATCTTTCTTCCCAAAAATTCTACTCTGGTGTATAAAACCGTAACCATTCAAAGGATTGATAAGTTTTACTGTTTCAAGGAAAAGTATACTGTCACGTAATACGGAAAAAGTGTATTTTTACCTGGGAGAAAGAGTATTTTTATCCGGGAAAAATCCGGGATCTTTTTTTTATTTTTATTTATTTATTTATTTCCACGTATACACTCTGAATAAAATTGGAAACTTGCTTTCAAAAATCTAACGCCATTCAGATATTAAATGCATTTGTGTGCCACTATGTTTCAGACTTGTGTGAATCAGTTCAAATTTTGTAAGAAGATAGAGAAATACATTTAATTAATGGTCATCCTGTTGTTTTGTGTAAGCTTTATCTGTTGCATGGTATAGGCAACAGGGTTCAAAAGACAATAAAAAACTTACAACAGATTGGTCATCATTAGAGAAAAGAAAAATCTGCATCTTGGTGACTAAACATTTCGAGTATGCACTCCTTATGAATTAATATCCACAGTACCTAGTTATTGTATGGGTCCTATGATACACGAGCCAATGACTGGAAATACTTATTTGGTTACTAATAGCACCTGAAGATAGCACAAATTTAGCATTGAAACTGTTGTTGTTGTTGTTGTTGTTGTGGTCTTCAGTCCTGAGACTGGTTTGACACAGCTCTCCAAGCTACTCTACCTTTGCAAGCTTCTTCATCTCCCAGTACTTACTGCAACCTACATCCTTCTGAATCTGTTTAGTGTATTCATCTCTTGATCTCCCTCTATGATTCTTACCTCCACACTGCTCTCCAATACTAAATTGGTGATCCGCCGATGCCTCAGAATATGCCCTACCAACCGATCCTTTCTCCTAGTCAAGTTGAGCCACAAATTTCTCTTCTCTCCAATCCTACTTAATACCTTCTCATTAGTTATGTGATCTACCCATCTAATCTTCAGCATTCTTCTGTAGCACCACATTTCAAAAGCTTCTATTCTCTTCTTGTCCAAACTATTTATCGTCCACATTTCACTTCCATACATGGCTACACTCCATACAAATACTTTCAGAAACGACTTCCTGACGCTTAAATCTATACTCGATGTTAACAAATTTCTCTTCTTCAGAAACGCTTTCCTTGCCATTGCCAGTCTACATTTTATATCCTCTCTACTTCGACCATCATCAGTTATTTTGCTCCCCAAATAACAAAATTTATTCACTACTTTAAGCCTCTCATTTCCTAATCTAATTCCCTCGGCATCACTCAATTTAATTCGACTACATTCCGTTATCCTCATTTTGCTCCTGTTGATGTTCATCTTATATCCTCCTTTCAAGACAATGTCCATTCCGTCAGCTGCTCTTCCAGGTCTTTTGCTGTCTCTGACAGAATTAAAATGTCATCTTCGAACCTCAGTTTTTATTTCTTCTCCATGGATTTTAATTCCTACTCCGAATTTTTCTTTTGTTTCCTTTACTGCTTGCTCAATATACAGATTGAATAACATCGGGGATAGGCTACAACCCTGTCTCACTCCCTTGCCAACCACTGCTTCCCTTACATGCCCCTTGACTCCTTATAACTGCCATCTGGTTCCTGTACAAATTTGGGACTAATTCCCTATGTTGACTTGAAACTGTATTACATATGAATTGGTTTGAGCATAGGCTCCTTTATTGCATATTTTGTATGTAAGTTTTTGTCAGACCATTGGATGCGATTTCCATTTCATCAATTTACATATCCACAATATTACTTGTTACAAACATAAATGTGGAGAACATCTTTGTATATGAATATAGATGGTAGCCCATGGTTGTCACAGTATCATCCTTTGAAGACTGTAAATGGTATGTAGTTTTATGATCATAGTAGAGGGACTGAGATCCACTCAGATGAATTTGGCTCAACATTGATGAAATAGTGCAGTCCTGGTAAATTTATTTGAAGCATTCTTAGGCTAATGATAGTTGCAAGTATAATCATTTTGATACCTCTGCAATTTTCAAATTTTGAATTCTTAGAGAAATGAGGAAAGGCGTAACTTGAAAAATTATTTCACGTTGTGATTGTTCATTGGTTATTTTTTCTTTCATTGTTGTTTCTCAACTGGTGGTAGTGGTAATTTTCCTTGTGAGTGTCCTATTTTGTTCTGTTTCAACCAAAAAGTCCTTTTATGTATTTTGGGTATTAGTCTATATTATAAATATATTTTATTTTGCAACATTTCAAAAGTGAAATTTAATTTAAAGTGCTGAATAACTTTTACCATTGGGAGAACTATGAGCAAAGTTATCAGATAGCGAACTGTGGTCCATAGACTTAATAAATAGTGCACAAACAAAATATTAAATATTTATTCATTGATTAAACAGTTATTGAAGTCACATGTTTATTTTGTCCATTAGATGAATACTTTAATTTATCTTCAAATATATTGAATTCTTTTGTGACAGGAATTGGCTGTCCAGTTTTCATCATTCCGTGGATGGTTCTACATGAACTGGATATTTTAAAGGACAGAAGAGATGTAACAAAGAGCAAGATGACAGCAGTACGAGCACAGAAGGCCATTACATTCCTGCACAAATGTTTTTCAACCAAACATCCTCGAGTCATAGGTAACTCAGTTGTCTCAGTCTGCCTCTATATATACCTCACCTATACATTTATATTAAAAACAAAGATTCCAAGACTTACCAAACGGGAAAGTGCCGGTAGACAGGCATAATAAAATAACACACAAACACTGTTTGTGTGTTATTTTATTGTGCCTGTCTACCGGCGCTTTCCCGCTTGGTAAGTCTTGGAATCTTTGTTTTTAATATATTTTTCCCATGTGTTTTATTTACCTATACATTTACATACACATACACATTTACATACACATACATATGCCACAAGCCACTGTACTGTGCATGGTGGAGGGTACTGTGCACCTCTACTAGTTGTTTCCTTTCCTGATCCACTTGCAAATAGAGCAACGGAAAAACAACTATCTATATGCCTCTATGAGCTCTAACTTCTCTTCTTGTTCTCATGATCCTTGTGCAAAATGTATGTTTGTAGCAGTAGAATCTTTCTGCAGTCAATTTCAAATGCCGGTTCTCCAAATTTTCTTAATAGTGTTCCTTGAAGCCTTGAAAAGAATGTTGCCTTCTCTCCAGGTACTCCCATACGAGTTCCCACAGCACCATGCTTGTTTGCTGTTTGAACCTGCCAGTAACAAATCTTGCAACCTGCCTCTGAATTGCTTTGATGTCTTCCTTTAAACCAACATAGTGCAGATCCCAAACACTCGAGCAGTACTCAAGAACAAGTCTCATTACTGTCCTATATATGGCCTCCTGGAACCACTCTTTCACAAAAGTTTCCCAATTCATCTTCCCTACCATAATCCTCACATGCTTATTCCATTTCATATCACTTTGCAACAGTATGGCTAGATATTTGAATGGCATGGCTGTGTCAAGCAAGACACTATATTGCTGTACCTGGACATTATGGGTTTGTTTTTCCTACTCATCTGCATTAACTTATGTTTTTCTACATTTAGACCTAGCTGCCATTCATCACACCAACTAGAAATTTTTTTTTTTAAGGAGGTAGTTTTATGCTTCACACACAGATATTTTTACAGACGCACGGATCTCTTCTAACCTTTGCCTGTCTTCATTTCCATGCTCTCTTTTGCAGTGAGAGCACAGCAGCCTTTGTTTCCTCAGTATTGTGTCACTTTTGTTGTTAAATGTTGGTGTGTTTTTTCCATCCTCAATCCACTTACTAGGCAGATATTTCTCCAGAGTATGATTTACAGTCTGTTTAAACTTTGCTCATAATTCCAATCCATCAATCATGCTGGAACTAAATGATGTCCGTTGATTGTCTAAGTGAGATGCTAACAACTGCTTAGCCGTTCTTTCTAGCAGAAACACTATACTAGTCGTCTTGACTGATTTATTGACTTTTGTAACCACACTCACTATGATGACATCATGATTACTAATCCCCGTCTGTATACTGATGCTGTCGATAAGGTCCAGCTCATCTGTAGCTACAGAGTTTTTGTTAGTCTAGTGTATTTGTAGCTATGCATATTTTCATTGCATGTGGGCTACCAAACTAGCTACTCAAGATAGTTTTTGGGAAACATGTACAAAAGATCTACTTTGTTTTGGAGGTCTTCATTGATTTTATGTAGCACAGCATTAAAGGTATGTGTTTTGCAAATGATTGTACACTCTCTGACAAATTTGAGGGCACATGACTGGGAAACACTGAGAAGTCTAAGTACTTTTTTAGGCTAAGATCAGTATCCAATCATCCTACATTAATTGAAATTAAGCTTAATTAAAATTTCTGACAGACAGGTACTAGAGATGTGAAAATATCACAAGATTTTCATAACACTACAGTGAAAAATAATGTTAGTATTTCACAAGATTCACATTAAAGCACAGTAAAACATGATGTTAATATATTGCATCAGAATATCAGGGGATTAAAAAACAAAGTAGATGAGCTTCTTTTTTGTATAGAAGATTTAGAAACTGAGGGTGGAATAGATGTAATATGCCTGTCTGAACATCATATAGCCACGGGTATGGAAATGGTAAATGTAGGTGGATATAACCCTTCAGCACATGTAAGTAGAGACACTATGATGAGAGGAGGAGTTACCATATATGTTAAAATCAGTCATAGTGTGAAAAAAAATTGGAAGCTAAAAAATTTTGTGTGTAGCAACACACAGAAGCATGTGCATGTGAGCTTAAACTAAATAAAGGCACTTTTATAATTGTAGCCGTGTATAAGTCCCCATTGGGAAATTTTCAACTATTTTTGAAGAACTTGGATTCTTTGTTGTGCTACCTGTCAGACAAAGGAAAGCACATTATTGTTTGTGGGGATTTCAATGTAGATTTTCTGAAAGAGTCAGATAGAAAGCTTGCCCTTGGAGTATTACTTGGTTCTTTCAATTTGACATCAGTTATTGTTTTTCCTATTCAGGTTATGGTACAGGAAAGCAGCTCACTGATAAATAACGTTTTCATATGCCAAGATAAATTTAATCAAATAAAAACTTTTCCTGTTAAGAATGGTCTTTCTGATCATGCTGCACAGCTAGTTACAGTATATGATATAGCTGCATACAGTAATGCAAAACAGTCCTCCAAAAAAGTGTGTTCCATTAATGATTTAACACCAAAATATTAGGGAAAGCTTGCAACAATTAGACTGGGACGAGGTGTACAGGGAACATGATGCTAATTTAAAATTTAACCTGTTTCATGACACCTTTGTGAGCTTATTTGAAAACAGTTTCCTGAAGACACCAGTGAAATATAATTGTAAGAAACTATGTAAAAAGCCATGGCTTATAAAAATATTTTGTACACAGAAAAGGGAAATGTAACTTGTAGCTAGGAGGAGTAATGATCCCGAAATAGTGAAACATTATAAAAACCACTGCACTGTATTTAGAAAAGTTATTAAAAAGTCCAGAAGTACATGCTTTATGTCTGAGATTAGCACATCTGATAATAAAATTAAAACAATTTGGAATGTTGTGAAAAGGGAAACAGGGCAACCGAGAGCACAGGAAGACTGTATTACTATCAAACACAATGAAAAGTTTGTTAACAGGAAGTAAGAAGTAGAAAACATTTTTAATGACCAATTTTTAATTGTTGTAGACAAAATAGGTTCCAGCTATTCATTAGAAAATGCAAGGCAGTATATGGAAGAGGCAGTACCTACAAAATTTGATAAAATCGAAATTCAACCCACCTCTCTTACTGAAATCAGGAAAATAATAAATTCACTCAAAAGTAAAAGCTCACATGGAATTGATGGCATTTCCAACAGAGTACTAAAAGCTTGTTCCCAACAAATAAGTAGGATTCGCAGCCACATATGTAGTAACTCACTGAAACAGGGAATTTTTCCAGATAGACTGAAATATGCTAATGTTAAACCATTGCATAAAAAGGGGATAGATCTGATGCTAACAACTACCCCCCCCCCCCCCCCAAATCTCACTTCTGACAGCTTTATCCAAAATTCTTGAAAACTTATTCAAGAGTAACATCACATATTTGTAAAATTGAAGTGCTAACAAAATGTCAGTTTTATTTTCAGAAAGGCTTTTCAACAGAAAATGCTATGTATGGTTTCACTGATCAAATATTAAATGCAGTGAATAACCGAACATCACTCATTGGGATATTTTGTGATCTCTCAAAGGCTTTTGATTGTGTGAATCATGAAATTCTTCTTGATAAGCTTAAGTATTGTGGGACATTGCTCAAATAATTCATACTTAACTGGAAGAATTCAGAAGGTTGAAATTAACAGTACAGATAGTCTACAGAAACCAGCAGAGTCCTCTAACTGGGGAGGTATCAATAATGGCGTCCCACAGGGTTCAGTCTTGGGTCCCTTATTGTTCTTTACATATATTACCGACTTGCCACTCCGTATTCATGAAGATGCAAAGTTAGTTCTTTTTGCTGATGATACAGGTTTAGTAATCACAACCAAGAAGCAAGAATCAGCTGAGAAAATTGCAAATAATGTCTTTCAGAAAATTATTAAGCGGTTCTCTGCAAATGGACTCTCACTAAATTTTAAGAAAACACAGTTTATACAATTCTGTACAGTAAATGGCACAACACTATTGATAAATATAGACTATAAACGGAAGTCTGTTGCTCAGGTAGAATACTCAGAATTTCTGGGTGTGTGCATTGATGAGAAATTGAATTGGAAGAAACACATCGATGATTGCTTAAACGGTTAGGTTCAGCTACTTTTGCTATTAGGGTTATTGCAAATTTTGGTGATAAACAAATCAGTAAATTAGCCTACTATGCCTATTTTCATTCACTGCTTTCATATGTCATTGTATTTTGTGGCAATCTGTCATTAAGAGAGAAAGTATTCATTGCACAAAAGCATGTAATCAGAATAATAGCTGGAGACCACCCAAGATCACCTTGCAGACATTTATTTAAGGTACTTGGGATATTTACAGTACCTTCGCAATACATATATTCACTTATGAAATTTGTCATTAATAACCCATCCCAATTCCAAAATAACAGCGAAGTGCATAGCTACAACAGTAGAAGAGAGGATGATATCCACTACTCTGTATTAAATCTCACTGTGGCACAGACAGGGGTGAATTACGCTGCCACAAAAATCTTTGGTCATTTGCCGAATAGTATTAAAAGTCTGACAGATAGCTAACCAACATTTAAAAGCAAATTAAAATAATTTCTGAATGACAACTTCTTCTACTCAATAGACGGATTCTTAGATATGGAGTAGTAACTGAAAAAAAAAAAAAAAATATTTTGTGTAAAGAAAACTTATATTAAAGTGAATTATTCCACATCATTATGAAATATCTTATTCATGATCTATGGAACAAGGATTAATGTACGTATGTATGTATATGTACCTTAGGTGAATTTGCATTTCCAAACCATGACTTGACAGAGAATTATCCTTCCTCAACTAGAGACATACATGATGAATTATTTTTATTGCTCCAGATATGATTTTTCTATCAAAATACCTTTAGCATGAAGCAAGTTTCATTCATGACCAATACAAAGTATAGGAGATTTTTAGACTGGAGAATGATTGCTGCTTCAGCTGTACTCTCCACAAATTGTGATTGAAATTGTGCATTTAACAGGCAAGTTGGTGAGCACTTCTTGATAGTGTTCCTCCCACTCAAGACATCACCATCTCCTCAAAATTTGCTATGTTAACACTTTTCAGTTAGCACTGTGATCGTTTCTTTATATCTGGATTGAGCCAGTCCTTCAAACTTTTAATAAGTCATTTGGCTATCCAGTCACCTATATCATACCAAGTGCATGACGGTGTCCTAGTCTGCTTTTGTACAGAATTTGTGAGCTATTTATCTCCACCAGTAACCAGAACTTATACAGGTCCTATGAAAGGGAAATTTGTCCCCACTGATTCAAAAGGAGCACATCATGCACACTTACAGCAAACCACTGCTTAGCTGTGCCACATAACTGCTCTCATACTTCTTGTGTTTGTTGCAGAATTTGGTGTTACATCATGAATTTAAACATAATGACTGGGAACCAGATTTCAATGATCTAAAAATAGCAAAATATGCAGGTGTTTATGACCTAAAACGTACATAAATATAACCTTAAAAACTAAAATATGACTTTATATAAAATATGTCTTTGTTAATTTTTTCATAAAGCATGTAATACAAAATCCTGTTTTGAACAAAATGTGTGTGTGATACTTACTTTTTGGAATATAATACTTACTTTTTGCAGTATTTGAAACTAGCACTTATATTCGATATGACAACGTGTGATTGGTAAAGAAACCAGAAAGTACAGAGAACAATAACAGCTATACAAACAATAAAACCAAGTTTTTACTACTGCACACCATGTTTTAGAGTATTCCAAATTAGTTAACACTTTGTATGTCTACATCTACATCTACATACATCCTGCAAGTCACTGTGTGGTGTTTAGCGGTGGGTGCTCTGTGCCACTACTAATCACTTCTTTTCCTGTTTCAATCGCAAAAAGGGCAAGAGGAAAATGATTGTCTATATGTTTCTGTATGAGCACTGATTTCTTGTATCTTATCTCTATGGTCCTTACATGAAGCATATGTTGATGGCAGTAGAACTGTTCTGCTTACTGTCGAGGACACTGTACTGGATTCTATTACTTAAGAACCTAAGAACTTAAGAATACTTACATGTCTGGGAACCTATTCCATATGCTCATACCTTCATTAATGGTCTGTAATGGGACTCCATGTCAAATGCTTTTTGGAAATCTAAAAATATGGAATCTGCACTTGCCCAACCATCCAACGTTCACATCATATCATGTTATAAAAAGGCAAGCTGAGTTTTGTATGAGCTCTGCTTTTAAAACCATGCTGATTTGTGGACAGAAACTTTTTGGTCTCAAGAAAATTTGTTATAATTGAACTCGGAATATGTTGAAGAACTGTGCAGCAAACCGATGTTAAGGATATTACATTGTAATATTGTGGGTTCCTTTTTTTATCCTTCTTAGAAAAAGGAGTCACCTAAGCTTTCTTCCATTTGCTTGTGACTTTTGTGCTGTGTTAGAGATATGCAATAAATGCATGCTAAGTAAGAGGCCAGTAACACAGAGTACTCTCTGTAAAAGCAATTTGGGATTCTATCTGGACTTAGCAACTTACTTGTTTTCAACACTTTCAGTTGTTTGTCTACTCCAGGAATTCCTTTTACTATGTCGCTAGTCTGTGCAATGGTCAAACGACAGTATGTTTGTATGATTTTCCTCTGTGAACGATTTCCTAAATGAAAAATTTTGTAACTTCAGCTTTTCTTTCGCTATCTTTTACTGTTACAGTAGACTGGCCAACGAGCAATTGGATGGAAGCCTTACAGCCACATAGTGATTTTACATAGGACCAGAATTTTCTCTGGTTCATGCCCAGATCTTTTGATAATACACTCCTGGAAATGGAAAAAAGAACACATTGACACCAGTGTGTCAGACACACCATACTTGCTCCGGACACTGCGAGAGGGCTGTACAAGCAATGATCACACGCACGGTACAGCGGACACACCAGGAACCGCGGTGTTGGCCGTCGTATGGCGCTAGCTGCGCAGCATTTGTGCACCGCCGCCGTCAGTGTCAGCCAGTTTGCCGTGGCATACGGAGCTCCATCGCAGTCTTTAGCACTGGTAGCATGCCGCGACAGCGTGGATGTGAACCATATGTGCAGTTGACGGACTTTGAGCGAGGGCGTATAGTGGGAATGCGGGAGGCCGGGTGGACGTACCGCCGAATTGCTCAACACGTGGGGCGTGAGGTCTCCACAGTACATCGATGTTGTCGCCAGTGGTCGGCGGAAGGTGCACATGCCCGTCGACCTGGGACCGGACCGCAGCGACGCACAGATGCACGCCAAGACCGTAGGATCCTACGCAGTGCCGTAGGGGACCGCACCGCCACTTCCCAGCAAATTAGGGACACTGTTGCTCCTGGGGTATCGGCGAGGACCATTCGCAACCGTCTCCATGAAGCTGGGCTATGGTCCCGCACACCATTAGGCCGTCTTCCGCTCACGCCCCAACATCGTGCAGCCCGCCTCCAGTGGTGTCGCGACAGGCGTGAATGGAGGGACGAATGGAGACGTGTCATCTTCAGCGATTAGAGTCGCTTCTGCCTTGGTGCCAATGATGGTCGTATGTGTGTTTGGCGCCGTGCAGGTGAGCGCCACAATCAGGACTGCATACGACCGAGGCACACAGGGCCAACACCCGGCATCATGGTGTGGGGAGCGATCTCCTACACTGGCCGTACACCTCTGGTGATCGTCGAAGGGACACTGAATAGTGCACGGTACATCCAAACCGTCATTGAACCCATCGTTCTACCATTCCTAGACCGGCAAGGGAACTTGCTGTTCCAACAGGACAATGCATGTCCGCATGTATCCCATGCCACCCAACGTGCTCTAGAAGGTGTAAGTCAACTACCCTGGCCAGCAAGATCTCCGGATCTGTCCCCCATTGAGCATGTTTGGGACTGGATGAAGCGTCGTCTCACGCGGTCTGCACGTCCAGCACGAACGCTGGTCCAACTGAGGCGCCAGGTGGAAATGGCATGGCAAGCCGTTCCACAGGACTACATCCAGCATCTCTACGATCGTCTCCATGGGAGAATATCAGCCTGCATTGCTGCGAAAGGTGGATATACACTGTACTAGTGCCGACATTGTGCATGGTCTGTTGCCTGTGTCTATGTGCCTGTTGTTCTGTCAGTGTGATCATGTGATGTATCTGACCCCAGGAATGTGTCAATAAAGTTTCCCCTTCCTGGGACAATGAATTCACGGTGTTCTTATTTCAATTTCCAGGAGTGTATATAATGGTGGCAGTTGCTGTGTGCTTTATGTACAGATCTTTTTACAGACTCGGGAATCTCTGCTAACCTTTGCCTATTGTTGTTTGTGCATTCGTATTTGAACCAAGAGTTCAACAGCCTTTGCTCCCTCAGCATTTTCAGAATTCCATTGTTAAACCATAGTTGGTGTTTTCCATCAATAATCCACATGTTAGGCAAGCACTGTTCCAGAGCACTGATTCAGGGGTCTGTGCAATGGTCAGACACAGGTATGTTTGTATGATGCTCCTGTGTGAACAATTTCCTGAACATGAAATTTTGAAACTTTGGCTTTTTTTTTGTCTCCTTCTGTCATTTACTGCCACCCCTCACTAGTCAATATGAGTGACTGCATGAAAGTTTCAGACCCTCTTAAGGATTTTACAAAGGACCAGAATTTTCTCTGGTTTCCTGCTAGATCTTTTGCTAAGGTATGGTGGTAGTTGTATGCTTTAGTGCACAGATCTTTTTACAGGCACATTCTGCTGGAGAACACTTCACAATGTTTTGTTCATTTTCTCAGCCACATGACCACAAGCTCATCCTAATTTACTCTGCTCTTGTTGCACTATATCCAGGTTGTCACACAGCCAAGTACGAGCAGTTTCCAGTATTGTGATGGCTTTTGGTACCACTGAAAAGGTGGCGTTGGTGTATGCCAAGTTTCCAGACAAGGTATCTGTAAAGACTTCTTTCACAGTTTTGATAGCATTTGATTCATCACTGTCAATCTCACAGAAGATGGCATTTATTTTGGTGTAGTTGGCACAGTAATACTTAGTAGCATTAAGCCAAGAAGACCATAAGTAAGGATGGTCTGAGGGGGGGAGGGGGAGTGTAGGTGCTTTTTCCTTGAATTTCTCCATATGTAGCATAGCTTTCACATAAATTTTCTTGCCACAGGAAATTAATTTGCAACAGCAGGGAAATTTGATTGCACCCCTTGTGCAACTCTGTGTAACATATGTGCAAGGCAAATGAAGCACAACATATTGGGATATAGAATCTGAAGCCCCTTGGCTGCTTTAGCCTTATATGAAGCACCATCTGATAATAGCAGAAACTGTTATGTCTGTTCACACCGTCCACAGTAACTTCATTGAGTTGTCAAAATGACAGTTTTCAAATTGTTTACTCTCTCAGAAGCTTCATATGTTAGGAGGAACATTTTCCAGGCCTGTCAACTTATAGAACAGCAACAATAACATTTGTGCCATTATGCCCTCCCACATTGTTGGTTTCATCTGTGGACACCCAGACCTTTTCATCAGCAACACTAATTTGTATTTAGTTGAGCACCTCCTCATATCAGATGTAGAAATAGTTCTTTCTCAATGTAGATTCATTTGGTATTGGATATGTTACATACTTATCCAAGAACTATCTGAAGCATGGACTTTTTGGCAAAAGTCTACATCAGAACCAGCAGCAGTTACAGCTGTGCTTATTTGCCACTCATAGGTTAGCAACACATCAGTTTGCATAGCAAATGGGATGATTCTTTACATAACAAATGACAGGCAATGTATTTCTAGCACCAAAATTGAAACTATTGTCTTGTTTGCTGTTTTTTGGTATGTTAATGAGTTTTGAGAGAAATATTTTGTGATTATGGTAGTGAGTGCTATAAAATGGGCTGATTTAAATGATTTAGTTTTACATGGCAACATTGCTGATTGATCCATGTCCCAAGGATTAATTGCAGAGATGCAAACATGTATTGATTGTGGTTGTGAAGTGCTTTCAAACCCTCATCTGGCTATGCTGATTTAGGTTTTCCATGATTTCCTTATTTCGCTTCAGCAAATGCTCAGATGGTTGCTTTGAAAGGGCACAGCTGATTTCCTTCCCCATACTTGCCTAATCCAAGCTTGTGTTCTGTCTCTAATGACCTTGCTGGCAATGGGAGACAAAAACACTAATATCTTTGACGAAATGACTACTTCGTCAATCTGCACAAGCACATTGAGTAAGTGGATCAGTGTTTTTTAATTAAATCATGGGAGAAGGTAGATGGATCAGTGTTCATTAATAATAAAACCACAGGTTATATTACTAAACATTGAGCCGTCTACTTCCTCCTATGATTTAATTTTTGAGTCACATAATCAGTGTGCTTGCACAGGTCAATTGTATAGCAAAACAGATCAGAGAAATGTGTCACTGCTTTTTCCGAATATATCATGGGTTGCAATGCTGTCCTGGGTTTGCAGATAATAGCACAGTTTCGTGACTCAAACAATTACATTTATAATCCTTGTTTCCAAGGGGTTCTCATCCTTTCTTCCAAATGTATTACTTTAAAACACATTGTCTGCCTGCTGCTCTTTCATTGGCTGTGTAACACAAACAGCAGAAGCACCTTCTTTTGTTCCCATCATACCTTACAGCAGGTGCTGACAACATTGCTGCACAAAACGTGTGAGTATGCCACTGGTCACTTTTACCTATTCTTCAGTTTCCCAGTGGGGCATTGCAAGACACTATCATCTCACACAAATACTTGAAGAATAATGTACAGTTAAAGATGGCCTTGTCTGCTCAAATGACAGCATTTGTCTGTTGTCATTTTCAGCACTCCTCCTCGCACAACTGTTTTATTTGGTGCTGTTACAGTGTTGTCGCCCATTAAAGTGCTTTTATGCACTTACTTGAATTTCACATAGTTTACAAAATAAAATTTCTCTGTCATTGCTGAAGAACTTCTATCCAAAACCATGAGCAGATCCCTGAAGCATCAGGCTGTTGGAGCACTTTACCTTCAGCATGTTGAACCAGACTGAGTTTTTATTTAAACTGAATAGTGTGTGCAATGTTTATTACATCAGAAGCCACCTTTGTCGGTTCTGAGAGCATGTTGTTGACTCCCACACGACAGTGTCTTACATCAGTGCACCAAGCAGTGTTATCCTGCCTGTGTGCTGTTGTGCTGAGAAATAAAGCTTTGTAATACATGTTTTGTTTGTTTGTAACATCACCTGAAACATTTTCATCTTGTTCTTATGTCCTTATTAAAGATATGACAGGTACATGCATTTTTGGCAAAAGTTGGCTGAAGTGTGATGTATTACTATAAAAGGTGTAAATACAACTTTATGTGTACAATAAAAATACATTTTTCTATGCTACAATACCTGGATTCATGCATACATTGTTGTAAAATTCGTTTCAGAGTTAAGGAAAGAAACATAAGTTGTCATTAAAATCCAGCCCTAACAGAGACATATTGTATTTCACAGACTACAAGGTGCTACAGATTGTAAGACACACCTTAATTTTTAAGCAATTTTTTTAAAAAAAGTATCATTTTTACAATTTTTGTTATTAGATTACAAAAAAATCTTAGTTTATGAAACTGATATGACCTTTAAATCCCTGAAACTTGTCATCTGAACTTTCTTCTTGTTTTTTTCATTTTGAAACTAGATACTAACAAAAGTTTTGAGCTGTTACCGGTAACGCTAATCACCTTCAGCTCAAGTTCACTGGCACCGTAGACTGCAATGATGTGTCATAGGCTAGACAATCATTCTGGACTTGTGATAGTAGGATGGGAGATAGACAATATTAGCAAGCTTGTGAATCCCCACTATTCATGTTCGTCACATCAGTGCACTGCTGCTGCAACTTGAATCCAGTGTTGGCAGATTATATATAAAAAAACAGTGCCAAATAGGTACAACATCCTATACTGAATTAGATATGTGGATGATATCTTGTGTCTTCTAGATGAACCAAACAATAAAATTGACCAGTTACACACAGACATAAATTCTGTTCATGATAAGATACATTTTACAATAGAGAAAGAGCAAATTAGACAGTTAAATTTCTTGGACATCTTCATAAAGATTCAAAACAACCAACACACATTTCCCATATACCGAAAACCGACAACAACAGACACAATTATACACGAGACATCACAACACCCCAATTCTCAAAAGCAGGCATCACTTAGATACACGCTCCACAGACTGACCACAGTACCATTAGATACAGACAATTACAAAAAAGAAATGAATACTATAATACAAATAGCCACAAACAATGGATACAGAGGGAACTTTGTAACAAAGCCGAACAATAAAATGTAGAAAGAGAAAAGAACGAACACCCAACTGTCACGAACACAAGGACAAAATCACACACAAAGAAAGACATAAAATACAAGAATAGAAACAACACAAAGTGTGAAAGAAACAGAAAGTAAAAGATGGTACACAATGAAGTACAACCACAAATACACACACAGAGTATCCAATATTTTCAAAAAACAAGGCATAAAAATAACACACCAAACCAACCATTGAATTCCCAAAAAACAACAGGAAAAACTGATCTGTATCAGAAATCAGCAATATACCAACTGAAATGCATTAAGTGAAACCAGGAGGACATTTGACACAAGATACAAAGAATATGCAAGAGCATGGAAGTATACGACAAATCATTCAACAACTTTTGCAAAACGCTTACACCAACACCAAAACGCTTACACCAACACCAACATCAAATTACAACCAGAGACACAGACATGGAAATCATAAGGATAAACAACGACAAAAAACACCACCTCACCTTACAAGTAAACTACCACATCCAAAAATACCATAACAGAAACAACTCATAAATGATCAGATCAACTTGACAAACCACACACTCTTTAAATTGATGACCACTTAATATAACATTAAAAGTACAAATATACCTACAGGCTCCATTTACCACTACCATTTCCTCCCAGATCTGTCCCATAATCACTGTCCAGGCCATCCCTGTCATTCTTCTGCCCCCTCCCCCCCCCTCCCTCGAAAAAAATAGAGAAAGAAAAACACACACACACACACACACACACACACACACACACACACACACCACAACCACTCTCATATCTCTGTCTACATACAGGAAAACAAAACAATTTCACTAACACACTCTCCCCCCCTCTCTCCCTCCTCTCTCCCCCCTCTCTCCCCCCTCTCTCCCCCCTCTCTCCCCCCTCTCTCTCCCCCTCTCTCTCCCCCCTCTCTCTCCCCTCTCTCTCTCCCCCCTCTCTCTCCCCCCTCTCTCTCCCCCCTCTCTCTCCCCCTCTCTCTCCCCCCTCTCTCTCCCCCCTCTCTCTCCCCCCTCTCTCTCCCCCCTCTCTCTCCCCCCTCTCTCTCCCCCCTCTCTCTCCCCCTCTCTCTCCCCCCTCTCTCTCCCCCCTCTCTCTCCCCCCTCTCTCTCCCCCCTCTCTCCCCCTCTCTCCCCCTCCCTCTCCCCCTCCCTCTCTCCCTCCCCCTCCCCCTCACCCTCCCTCTCCCCCTCCCCCTCCCTCACTCTCACTCTCACTCTCACTCTCACTCTCACTCTCACTCACACACACACACACACCCACACAAAAATCGTTTTGGAGGTTGCCGACACTCACAATGAGAACGACAAATAAGCATAAACACTATAGCAGTGATGAATGAAAAACAGTTAAGAAAGTCAATTATAAATAGTGCAGTGCAGAAAATAATGCAAAATGCCGAAGACTGCAGATGTGAAATGAAGCCTGTCGACATAAACCGGTGGTAGCAAGAGGGGAAAGTGCAGACTATGTAAAGAAACACCGTAAGAAGCTTACAGACTAACTTCATAAAGAAAACACTGTTTTTAACCCAAAAGAATAAAAAAAATGTACAAACGTGTGTATCCAATGTACAGAATGCTTTGTAAATAAAAGCGAAACACGTCTGGTGTAATTCTTTTTAATTACATTGTAGTCAGCTCAAGACAGATACCCTATAATAACAGATGTTAACAACTGCTGCGGAAGATGGCCACACAAACAAACGTAAAACCTATGGCATCAAGTTGTTTCGTAGGGTCGAGCAAATGCCCCTGCATTTTAGTGTCCAGCACTGCCTTTGGCAGCATTTCCAGGCATTACATGTTGCCAACGCGGAGGTATGTCATGCTCTTTTCTTGTCTTGGATATCTCCCTTGCTGTATCAAGTTTTGCGGCAGCTAGCGCTGTTGCAGGAACCCTCGTCCATGTCTTTTGACGCATTGTGTTCCTTGCTGTCTTCATATTATCGCCGCTGCACGCATGTTGTGGCGGCTAGCGTCCAGTTCTATCAATGCAAGAAACAGCTCCATCAGTCTTACCGGGCATGAGTCGTACCCTGCACGGTCTTAGTCGCAAGTGTCATTTTGTCACAGAGCAGTCGCGAGAGTTGTATGCCCACATTATGGTGCATGACGTCATAGTTTCTTTCAGCCCCTGACAGGGAGGTCTGGCAATGGGCCCTGCAGTTGGAAGACCCTTTCCTTGAGGAAGTCCTGTCCATTGCTCAATCGTATGAAGTCTCTCTCACCGCAGGTCAACAGTTGGAAGCGTGGTGTGATGTCGCGGCGGTTCAGGGCAGCACGGCCGCGTCCACTGTGTCCGAGGTGGACGACGTGTGAGCGGTACAATCCGGCCGTTACGGCCACTCCCGCACGGCGCATAAACAGAGTTGCAGCTGCCGACCCCTGTTATAGTCCTGTGCATCGTGCTATATACATCATGATCGGTCAGAGTGCCCCCAGCATCGGGCCGTTTGTCACAGATGTCATAAAAAAGGACACATTGCTAAAGTTTGCCGCTCAGCCTCAAATGAATCGAAGGAAGCAGGTACAGAGGACATGGACATTGACATTCAGGAAGTTTCATCGGGCCAGGCTCCCGCTGCATCGGCACACAAACTCTTTATCGAGGTGTTGGTTCGGTCGCACCGATTACAACTACAAGTAGATACCAGCGCGGCAGTTTCCTTGTTGAATACACAAACTTACTCTGACCTAGGATCACCCCCGTTGGCACCAGTTTACCGGCGTCTCCGCGGTTATGGTAAACAGTTCATTCCCCTACTGGGTCAATTCACTACCGACGTTACTTACAGATCAGTCACTTGGCCTCTTACTTTTATTGTTGTCAGTGATGCGAACTCCGCTAACCTTTTTGGATTGGATGCCTTTCAAGTTTTCGGTTTTTCTATCGCAGACACCCAACAGTTGGTCTCCGAAGACGTTCCCTATCAATCATTGGAATCATTGATCTCTGACTATAAGGATATCTTTGACTAGGGCCTGGGGGCGTGTTTCAGACTTTGAAGCTCACTTAACAATGAAGCTCACTTAACAATGAAGCTCACTTAACAATGAAGCTCACTTAACAATGAAGCTCACTTAACAATGAAGCTCACTTAACAATGAAGCTCACTTAACAATGAAGCTCACTTAACAATGAAGCTCACTTAACAATGAAGCTCACTTAACAATGAAGCTCACTTAACAATGAAGCTCACTTAACATTGAAGGTGTCGGCTCGCCCGCATTTTCTACGCGCGTGGCAGATCCCCTTGGCTCTCCGCCTTCAGGTAAAAGCAGAGGTAGACCGGCTGACAGCCCTCGGGGTCATTCTTCCCATTTCTTCTAGTGAGTGGGCTTCGCCCCTCATTATTGTCAGGAAACCCTCTGGAAAATTACGTCTTTGTGGTGATTTCAAGGCCACCATTAATTCCCAATTGGTGGTGGACAACCATCCCTTGCCTCGTTCTGATGAATTGTTCTCCGCCATGGCGAGAAGCCAATATTTTTCGAAAATCAAAAATCTTTCGGAGGCTTATCATCAGATACCACTTGATGAGGCCTCCAAACAGCTGGCGGTTGTCAACACCCCATTTGGCCTTTACCAATACCAGCTGTTAGCCTTCGGAATATCCAGTGGCCCGGCGATATTTTAGCGTTATCTTGAGCACGTCACGTCTACAATATCTCAATGTATTAATTACCTGTACGATGTAATTGTCACAGGCCGCAGCATGAAGGAACACAACCTTCAAACGCTCTTTCTCAAATTCAGGCTTGTGGGCCTGCGTTGCAACCTGCGTAAGTCAAACTTCTTCCAACCATCCATTGAGTATGTGGGCTACACCATCTCTCAGCACGGCGTCCAGCCGCTGGGAAGTTTGGTCCAAGGTATCGACGCCTGCTTTGCCGAAGGAGTTACAAGCTTTTTTAGGCAAGATTGCCTATTACCACCGGTTCATTCCCATGGCTCCATAATAGCCCATCCCCTGCACTGCCTTCTGCGCAAGGGTGTTCCTTTTGATTGATCGCCTGCACGCGAGCGAGCATTTACCTCGTTGAAGGGCCTCCTCATATCAGCGCCTTGTTTGGCTACTTTTGACCCCCATAAGCCGTTGGTCCTGGCTACAGATACTTTGCAGTATGGGGTGGGGGCAGTCCTGGCCCATCGCAATGCGGATGGCTCTGAGCAGCCACTGGCATTTGCGTCTAAAACTCTTAGTCTTGTGCATGCCCATTACACCCAGGTGGACAGAGAGGCTTTGGCCATTGTCTGCGCTGCTACCAAATTTCACCCTTTCTTGTATGGCACCAAGTTTCAGTTAATCACTGATCATAAGCCATTAATATCGTTATTTGGCCCCGCCTCTCAGATTCCAGATAGGGCGGCCCACAGACTGCAGCACTGAGCCTTGTTCCTTTCTTAGTACCATTATGACATTTATTTTCACCCTACCGGACAGCATTCCAACACCGACGCTCTTTCCCGTCTTCCCGTGGGCCCGGATCCTAAGTTCGATCGGGAGGAGATTATGTGTTTTCATTTGGATGTGTCATCCCGCCAAACGATCTTTCTAGTGCCTACTCCAGTTATCAAATCTGCAAAGAAACTTTGAACAATCTGCTATCCTAAGACATCAGCACACAGTGGTGAGCAATGCAGCCTAATGGTACTCCTTAAGGATACTTTTCTGTCAACATCGTTACGGCTGCCTTCATGTTTGGAGCATTGTCGGCAATAGACACCAAAAACGTATCAGGACCATACTTCTCGATGACAGATCTAATGATCTCTGCCAGGTATTTGGCATTATGTCTCTTGGTTTTGCTCATTTTGAAATCTACAAAGAATCGTTCTGGCTTCGAAATCACACAATTAATTATAGACTCGTTCTTGATATTACTCCAACCATCACATTGAAGATGTAATTATTTTGTTTACTGAATTATTTTTGTTATTTCTTCTTTCATTTCTTATACTGAGCCTCAAGATAAGTTGTAGACATTATAAATCTTGACAGTAATAGGTCTCAATTTTTGGAGAAAATCTATATGCTGTGGGTGCTCTATCAAAGACTATTTTTTACTTTATTTCAAATCCCAATTAAAAACTATTAAAAAAATCAGTTTATGACAGTTACACCTACATTGTACAGAATTAAAATATTTCTATTCTACAGAAGACACACTACACACTGCATTGTAAACCATTATGAGATTCGAAAGAGCAGTTGCAATGTAGGCCTACTACTCCTAAAGGCGAAAACAGTTATTTGTCAAAGGAGAAGTGAAGCCATATTCTATTATCATGAGGGTTCAGTCCGAAAAACTAACCTACTTTTGCTAACAAACTTTTGTTTTACAAACTTCTTTTATTTTACAAACTGTAGCTAACCAACTTTTGTTACTGTGGTATTTAAATGGTGGGAAATAATTAGGCTAGGAGATGCTAATATATCTTTTTGATAGGGTTAAGGAAAATCACTAGAGTTTCCAATTTGGGTGTTGGTTTGTAATTTGCCTTCTTAATACAATGGAATATGTCCAACATTTTTACTGTTTAACACCACAAAAACAATTTAGGCCTCCAATATAATAGGCTGCAAAAAAGACTACAATAAACCACCCATTTTCATATCAAAGAATAGTAAGTCTTAAATGATTTAAACTTACATTTGTTTGGTTATCCTTGCGATCCAAAAATGCAGTTGTTCCTCTTGATGAACCTGGACTGTAAACTGGTATAGTTGCAGATCCCAAACTAGAAGAGTGTTCAGATAGGGGACTTGGCCAAGGCTTTGGTGGAGGTGGTGTTGGTGATTTGAAAGGAGGTGTAGCTGAATTTAGACCAGCCAAGGTTAATAAAGCTTGACCTTCCATTTGAATGTGCATCCACTGTTAATAACTGAGTGATGTCTGTTGTGGTTGAGGGTCTAGGTGTTGGTTTACTGACAGTGAGAATATTTTTCTATCCTTCAGGACATTTGATACATTTTTATGCGCTTTTCCATTTTAACTGAATTACCTTACTTGTATTCTTGAGTACAATACTTACAAGCAACACCTTTTCCTTTAATATTAAAGAAGTCCAGACTACCCCTTTTTCTTGACCATTTGCAACAATGAATGGAAACACAACAATGAACAAACAGGAAGCAGGCCTACTCAAAGTTATTTGATTCATTCACCACTTAAATGTTACAATCTCACACACTCATTTCACACAAAGTTCTAATGAAACTGGTTCTTTAGCTTGCAAACACAACTACCAACTGAAAAAACAATATGGCTGTCTATGCAGTGATGCAGTTATCAAGGGGGCGGGGGGGGGGGGGGGGGGGGGGAAATTACCTCTTTTGTCATGTACGACCTAAATTTCCCCATTACACATAACTTTAATTAATTTACCCTTAAGACCTAAACCATGGTTATGATCAACTTAATTAGCCTCTTAAAAAAAAAAAAATGAGTACTTCTACATTCTATTTTAAATTATAAATAAAATATTTGGGTAGTTTTATGTTTAGGTTTATATCGATCTGGACTTAACCTCACTGTTCGAAATACACATTTTTTGGTTGTCGATGTTTTAAATGTCTAAGAATTAGCCCTAGAACTGCCAAGCATCAAAATTTACGACTCTTAAATTTCCTAGAACTGCCAACATTGAAATAATCAACCTTTAGAAAAACCAAGTTTATAATATTGATATGCCATCTAGTGAGTAACTAAATTTAACTAAAATACACAGGGAAGTTTGCTTATTCGACTTGTTAAGTTTTCTGTCAATGTTAGAG
This sequence comes from Schistocerca gregaria, assembly GCF_023897955.1. Classification (NCBI taxonomy): domain Eukaryota; kingdom Metazoa; phylum Arthropoda; class Insecta; order Orthoptera; family Acrididae; genus Schistocerca; species Schistocerca gregaria. The sequence continues at coordinate 561,864,453 of NC_064923.1, forward strand.
GTATTTTATTCTGTAAAGTTTGTTTTAAACTCATGTGAGTTTTGTAAACATCAGTCATTGAAAATGGCATTTCACCGAAAATTTAACCAAATAAACTCTCAGAGATTTATGATGTACTTGAAAATACAAGTGATTTTATTGACATAGAACATGGTAAAATATTAATTAATGATTCTGAAAGTGAAAGTGATAGTGATATTTCGGAAAATAAATTTATAAATCATAATTCATCACAGGAAATGAGGAGTCTTGAATTCTGAAAGTGAAACACCTCTCGTCATTCGTTTGGAAAATTTAAAAAAATACTACAGATGACAGCTTGTTGAGAATTATGCCTCCAGAGAAATGTTTTGAGAATTATGCATCCAGAGAAATGTTTTGGAAGTTTATGTTTCACCCAGAGTAATGAGGGGTTCGACTTGCCTAAAAATATTATGCCTAGCAAATATTTTAAATTATTTTTTCCTCCAGACTTATGGTAAATGATATTTTGCATGGAATTTGCAAGGAAGAAATTGCATGGAATGATAAAGCTTGGATTAAAATGTATGCATTTATTTAGTTAACCTAGTTTTAAAGTTATTTAACTGTTAATAAGTGTTAAAACATCTAAAAATTTTCATCAATTCCCAATTTTTGGGAATCTTCCCGGGCCAAAGAAGTATTCCCAGCAATATTCCCATTTTATAAGTTCCCTCCCACTGGGAATGTACCCGGGCCACACCACTACTTATCAAGTCAAAAGTAAAGCAAATTTGGAACAGCAAAGTAGAGATTGTAAAAACAAGCCAAGGGGGCCTGTCTTGAGTTTGTAATGTTATGATAAAACAACTGTTTGACACTTTTAATTTGAAGTATAGACTAAAAGACTGTAAATGCCAGTGGGCAGAACACATCAGATTAATGAAGTCTATGAGACTGATTACAAAATTCTGCTGTACACACAGAGGATGCCCAGATAAACAATACAGGATAACCTTTGAGAGGTAAGAGGCTGGCCTACCCATGTAGAAAAGTTGGAATGAAGTAGTAGTTTCATATAAGATTGTGTGTGTGCTCAGTTATGATCTATTGAAGCTATTTTGTTACTAGTAACCTTTCAGTTAGTGGACATATATGATCTCCTCAGTTCACTAAATTATTTTGTGCTACTGTATCAACAGAAATATATTTTTGTTGATTTAGGAATGTTCATAATATGTCCATTATTTATACTTCAGTGTATTGGGTGTTTTTTACCAGCAATTTTTGCATTATATGTTTTACATATCTGTGTTCAGAAACTGAAGTTTATGCAACATTTCCAGTTAATGTTTTTAATAAGAAAAACTAGCAGTAAATTTTTGTATATACTTTCAGGACAGACCGTGTCCGACGCTGGCCCTGATGCTCTTAGTGGCTTATGTAATCCTGACAACAGCATTCTTCAGTGCTGCCTACAACAAATGGGACTGGGCCGCAAAGTGGTAATATGTCATAGTTGGTTTGTTTTAGTCAGGAATTACATTATGCTGTAGAAGGTGCATATCAGTTAAAGACCTTTGTGTATGTGTATCATTTCTGGTTTGTTCTAATTGTACTTATTTCCAGCCCAGAAAGACATAATTGTATCCTTCATGAACAGTAGGTTGTAAATGTGTTTTGTAGATGTCCCATGCAGATCAAGCCATGGTGATAGTAGGCCATTTTAAGCACAAGAAAACTGATTTGACATTGCTTCAGGACAGCACAATTTTCAGATTCCTGTAGAAAATGGCTTCAATACAATAACTGAATCTAGTTATGAAGTAAAACAAAGAACTTTTTAAAAATTGGAGTGGATATTCATTAATTCAGTAACGGCTGTGGAGCAGCAACACTCCGAATGTGAGAAACTTAACACAGGGAAACTGTTGAAATATGATGAAGTTTTCAGTGTTAATCCTCACTCATTATTGTTATAGTTTAACTTTCATACATACTGTGCACAAAGGTAAGGACATCATAGAATACAAGATTTCACAGCCAGTATTTGCGTTATTGATGAGGCTTACCATAATTATCAGAGTAAAAGATGATGCTGATTTCTTTCAAGAAGCTTCCTGAGAAAAAATTATTTTTAACCTATTCTGACACATCAAAATTACAAACTGTTTTATTGACATAAAATATCTGCCTAAAAAGTTAACATTATAACTATTCTAAATTTGTGCCGTTTATTGATTGTCTACATTTTGATAACACAAGGAGAAATAAAATAAACGAAAAGAAATGGTTTATGTTGATCATTTTCTTTTCTACATTTTTCGCATACTTACCCTGTCATCCGTGGTACCACTATTTTCAGCCATCATCCTAGTAGCAGAGTTGTGCAATTTATGTTGTCATTGTCTTAAATATTTGACTGTGGCTCATGAATATGTTGCAATTTTTGAGGTTGTGGTTACTGTGGGACTTGAGAACACAGCTGTTTTTATCCAGATACATATTGGATTTTGCATCTGTACTGAAATGAAAATGTTGCAATTTCTCCTGCTTCCAAACGCATTGCTTGTATGCCGCTCTTTCATTGGCGGGTAGGATCAGCAGCTGACACACCCCCTTTTGTTCACGTTATGTCCCGGTAAGTCTCAACAACATTGAAGCATAAAACTCTGGCCCCTATGTAGACTTTTCTCATCTCCTGCAGAAATGAATACTGTTGTTGAGTATTTTTCACATTTTAAAGTCATTTTAATTTCAACTACAAATGGATTAAGGAAAACTGTAGTTTAAATATGGTGGATTTTCTGAGAAAGCCAGAGTACGCGATGTAGATTCCAATGGTTGGTAACATGATTTAATTTACTGTCCACTCACTACTCCAATCCTTGATCTCATCTGATGCTCAGCCAAGCTGGTATCACCATTCCCTATCCGACCATTCTGTAGTGCTGTGCTTGAAACAGGACTGGAATATCTTCTAGTGTGCAAGTCGTATGTAACAACAGCCACTAATACATAAATAAAAGATTGCAATTGTGATTCAGTCCAATTCTTGAACTTGGCACATCCTACTATCTACTGACGTCTGTTGGTACTATTTCCATGATGGGTCTTGCTGCTGTAATTTATTCACATGACAACAATTGCAGTTTGATGTGATTCATTTTGTTTGTCAGACAGCTCATGCTGGATTAATTTTCCTCTTGCTACATCCGAATATTACAGTCATACGGTAACATTTTTATCCAGTGTTCTAATACTTGAACAGTGACCAAACTTCTCATTTACAGCCCCCTGAGTAAATCATTACAATCATTCATAGTCAAACAAAATGTGATCTGGGTTCAGAATCAAGTACTGTTTTTTTAAGGCCAACATTCCTGCTTTTGACCGTTACCCTTACTTAACCTCCTAACTTCCTTTTTTTTCCCTTTTTTTACAAATCGATTTCATAATATATATATATATATATATATATATATATATATATATATATATATATATATATATATATATATATATATATATATATAAAAATAGAAAGAAACTTCCACATGGGAAAAATATAATAAAAACAAAGATTCGAAGACTTACCAAGCGGGAAACCGCCGGCAGACAGGCACATGAACAAGACACACACACAGAATTGCTAGCTTTCGCAACCGATGGTTGCTTCTTCAGGAAGGAGAGGGAAAGACAAAAGGATATATATATGAAAACAAAGATTCCAAGACTTACCAAGCGGGAAAGTGCCGGCAGACAGGCACAATGAACAAAACACACAAACACACACACATAATTACTAGCTTTCGCAACCGATGGTTGCTTTTTCAGGAAGGAGAGGGAAAGACGAAAGGATGTGGGTTTTAAGGGAGAGGGTAAGGAGTCATTCCAATCCTGGGAGCGGAAAGACTTCCCTTAGGTGCAGTCTGTGAATATAAGATGCCCCAGCGTTTCCTGAATAGGGACTTTTGCTAAAAAATCTTGTCTTATAACTGAAATGACTAGATAAAAAATCTACTCACCAAGCCGCAGCAGGTGAACATGCACACAAAAGGATTTAAATTTTTTACAAGCTTTCTTCTGGCAGAAGAGTTGAATGGGAAGGAAGAGGGTGAAGGAAAACAACGGGAGAGGTTTAGGGAAAGGGGTACAGTTCAGAAAAGTCACCCAGAACCCCGGGTCAACGGAGTTTTGACGGACAGGATGAGAAGGAAAGACTTGTTGTTGGGGACTGCATCAGATGAGGTTTGAAAACCTGAGAGCTTAAAGGTGAAAGTCAGGGTAATATGCAAGACAGAGATCACTACTAAAACATCGTGCACGAGTTAATAAGAGTGAAAAGCTAAGTGCATTGTATGTATTGTATGTATTGTAAGTCCAAAAATGAAAGATGTAGGAAACTAAAATTGATTGAAGAAAGGAGTACTTACTATGAACAAATGCTGAGACAGAAGGCATTAATGTAAATTAAGGCCAGGTGGGTGGTAAGAACCAAGGCCATGTTGTTGTGCTACTTCCCACGTGCGTAGTTCTGAGAAACTGGTGTCAGGGGGAAGAATCCAGATGGCGCGTGTAGTGAAACAAGCACCGAGGTCATGACTGTTAGGTTGTGCAGTATTCTCTGCAACAGGATATTGTGTGACACCAGTATACATGCTCTGCCTATGCCCATTCATCATGACTGATAACTGGTTGGTCTCCCTTTGATAGTTTGTTTTGCCAGTTACAGCACTGGGATAGGTGGTGGTAGGAGGGAGTATAGGGCAAGTCTTGCAGCATGGACAGTCACTGGGGTAGGAGCCAGAGGGTAGGGAGATATGTGCAGAAGGAACATAGGGTCTGACAAGAATATTGCAGTGATTGGGTGGGTGACGAAAAGCTATTCAAGGTGTCGTGGGCAGAATCTCAGACAGAATGGATCTCGTTTCAGGGCATGACCTTGCCAAAGTAGCTGATTGATACATTCTATGTCAAACATTCCCTCCATACAGTCTTGGCATTCAACGCAAATGTATTTGATCGGATATAGACTCTTTACATAAATACATCACAACTCTCACTTCAACCTTCACTGGACATAATTATCCCAACAGCTTAGGTAAAAAGCAAATTTCCCGGGCCATCACATCCAATCCTGGTACTGTTGATCCCTCCAAAAAAACAACCTTGGAGCACAACATTTGTTACCTGGTATTATCCTGTCTTGAATGTATCAATCAGCTACTTCGACATGGCACCCATCTCTCTACCTTATGGCGCCAACCACTGCGACCATCCTCACTGCAAACCTTGTCCTGCGCACCCTCCTACCACCACCTATTGCAGCCCTGTAACCGGAAAAAAATATACTATCAAAGGGAGAGCCACCTGTGAAACGACACGTCATATACCAGCTGTTATGTAAACATTGTTCGGCCTTTTACATCAGCATGACTACCACCCAGTTATCAGTCAGGTTGAATGGGCGTAGGCAGAGTGTGAACACTGGTAACACACAATATGCTGTTCCAGAGCATGTTGCACAGCATGACAGTCATGACCTCGGTGCTTGCTTCACTACAAGCACCATCTGGATTCTTCCCCCAGACACCAATTTCTCAGAACTCCGCAGTTGGGAACTAGCGCTACAATACGTCCTCAGTTCTCGCCACCCACCTGGCCTTAATTTACATTAATGCCTTCTGTCTCAGCATTTGTTCACAGTAAGTACTCTTTTCTTCACTCCATTTTGGTTCCCTACATCATTCATTTTCTGAGTTATCAATTTTTTGCCCTCCACCCTCTCACCTCTGTTACATACAGTGCACTTAGCTTTTCACTCTTATTAACTCGTATATGATGTTTTAGTAGTGACCTCTCTTGCATTATTACCCTGTCTTTCACCTTTAAGCTCTCAGGTTTTCAAATCTTGTCTGGTGGAGTCCCCAACAATAAGTCTTTCTTTCTAATCCCTTCTGGTATGTCTCCCCTGACGTGGAGTTCTGAGTGATTTTCTGATCTGTACACCTTTCCCTAAGCCTCACCAGTCGTTTTCCTTTACCCCACTTCCTTCCTCCTCAAGTCTTCTGCCAGAAGGAGGAGGCACTGGCTAAGAAAGCCTGTAAAAATTTAAATCCTTTGAGCTGATTTTTTTATCTATCTGTTTATATAATATTACAAGACTTACAAAGCGGGAAAGCACCGGTAGACAGGTCTGTGTGTGTGTGTGTGTGTGTGTGTGTGTGTGTGTGTGTGTGTGTGTGTGTGTGTGTGTGTGTGTGTGTGTGTGTGTGTGTGCGTGCGAGCCAGCGATTATATACCTATCCTTTTTTCCCCCTAAGGTAAGTCTTTCCACTCCCGGGATTGGAATGACTCCTTACCCTGTCCCTTAAAACCCACATCCTTTCGTCTTTCCCTCTCCTTCCCTCTTTCCTGAAGAAGCAACCGTTGGTTGCGAAAGCTAGAAATTTTGTGTGTTTGTGTGTTATTTTATTGTGCCTGTCTACCGGCTTTTTCCCACTTGGTAAGTCTTGGAATCTTTGTTTTTAATATATTTTTCCCATGTGGAAGTTTCTTTCTATTTTGTTTATATAATATTATCAATAATTGATTATTTGTATTGTTACATTAGCTCATGTGGCCATCATTCCTTCTTATGTAACCCTCTTGTCAGTCTTGGTCGTCGTCTGTCTTGTTGAAACTATAATCTGCTTTCTGCCTCCTGTGCTAGTATTCTGATCCTTTTTTTATCTTTTATTTATCTGTACTGTCCAGATTAATCAACACTTTGCCCCCACAACTTTTCTAGTACCAGTTCTCATGCATGTAGACAGGCCCATTGTTGTTTTCGAATTTGCGTATAAGAATTCCACTGCAGTTCACTATACTGCTGGGAATTCTCCTGATCATCTCTTGCTGATTTATTTTCAGATTTGACAGCTATTTTTTTCCTTGCCCTCCACTTACCTTATTTATACACAATTCTTTCACATTTTTGTGTGTTTGTTTCTCCCCAGACTGTTCTGATTGATTGACTTTTACTGCTGTCTCCTACACTACCTTATTTGCCAAGCAATGTTGTCTACGTTATCTCCTGTGACTTTATTTTACTGTATGGCCAGTTTTTAAAATTTCATCTCCTTTCACGATTGTCCCTATCGACTTTTTTTTCAATCAATTTTTCGGATCATATAGATTACTCTTGTGGCGAGATGTTCTCGCCCACTCATTGCCTCTTGTTAACTGTTGCTTGATCTCATGATATTGGTGCGACTTTTTTGATTTTTTCGAAATTTTTTCCCTGCAGTTTTTCTGTTTTTCTACCTTTTCCCAACCTGTGCCACACTTTTTGCCACTGTCACTATTTCCAACACTCCAAACTGTTCTCTCTTGCCATGATGCATCCCATCCCATATTACATCCATTCTTTATGAAAACATGGTTTTGCACTACGTAAATTAAGGTTCCACATTCTGTTTCCTGAAACTTACTTGCCCCTTGGAGTTACCCCCAAAGTCCTAATATTGAAAGTCGCTGTTTCTGGGTGTAATCCTACTCTACACCAGCCTCTTTTACAGTTTCAAAAACAGCAATCTCTTGCACTTACCCGACTAATCTGTGACCTCTATGCCTCATCTGCTAGTTTCCACTCCACCAGACTTCTCTCCTACAAAATCCTGCAGTTTTCTGCCTCTCATGTTTCCTTAGATAGTATCAGCTGCCAGGCCAACTTCAGACTGCAATAACATGCCAGACTTCACCTCAAAAAGCTATCCTCCCTTCTCCTAAACTACCTCCCTCTTCAGCTCCCCAAACAGCCACACCATCAACCACCACTCCTCTCCCACAAACCGAGCTTGGCCAAACTCCTTAACGTCCCACAGCCTTTACCACTGCCTCCCAGACCTGTAATAACTCATTACAAAAACCAGTCACAATAATACAGTGTTCTCAACCTCTCATCCAAAGGACTCTCTCCCCCAGAATTATCTGTATTATCCATGGGTCTAACTTTGAGCCCTAAACCTTCATTTAACCTTGCTGCTTTTGTGAAGGACCTACTTTCCTTTTCACATAATGTCAACTGGAAGTATCACGTCGCAACCCAATCCCAATAACTTTTGAACAGCAATCCTGATACTGAACCCTGCCTTGAACAGTTACGACCACAATCCCAACTTGATCCACCATCACTACCTCAGAATCATCCTTTAGAAGCCTTCCAAGAATTACCGAGTGAGGTAGCGCAGTGGTTAGACACTGGGCTCGCATTCAGGAGGACGACGGTTCAATCCCGCGTCCGGCCATCCTGATTTAGGTTTTCTGTGATTTCCCTAAATCACTCCAGGTAAATGCCGGGATGGTTCCTCTGGAAGGGCACGGCCGACTTCCTTCCCCATCCTTCCCTAATCCGATGAGACCGATGACCACGTTGTCTGGTCTCCTTCCCCAAACAACCAACCAACTTTCCAAGAATTCATCACATCTAACATTGCCTCACAACCCTTCCTCAGGTCCCTACAACATGACCCCAACCTGTTCTTTGCAGAACTCCAGGCTCTATATTCCCTTAAAGCTGATGACTCCTAACATTGCCTCACAACCCTTCCTCAGGTCCCTACAACATGACCCCAACCTGTTCTTTGCAGAACTCCAGGCTCTATATTCCCTTAAAGCTGATGACTCCGTCATTATCCTCCCAGCAGACAAAGGATCTACAACTGTAGTACTTGACTGAAAGGAATATGTTGGTGAAAGCAGACAAAGGATCTACGACTGTAGTACTTGACTGAAAGGAATATGTTGGTGAAAGCCTACGCCAGCTGCATGACACCCTTACATACAGCGTCTGCCATCAAGATCCCATCCCTGTGATTCAAACTGACCTGCAGTCTCTTCTTAAAACCCCAGGCCCCTCACAAGGACTAACACCTGAATCCATGGAACTTCTCACCCCACCCAAACCAAGCTCCCCTACCGCTTACCTTCTTCCTAAGATTGACAAGCCCAATCATACTGGCTGTACTATAGTTGATGGCTTCACAGCACCCACCGAACATATCCCACTCCCACCACACACCTTACTTGTAACCATTGATGCCACCTCCCTCTATACCAACATCCCCCATGTACACAGTCTGTGTGCTGCTGAACATTTCCTCTGTCAGTGTCCACTTGATTCCAAACGTGTGAAATCCTGTCTACTCACCTTAATCAACATTATACTTACCAGCAACTGCTTTGCCTTTGAAAGGCAGACATTCAGTCATATCAGAAGTATGGCCATGGGAACAAGGATGGCACCTTCCTGTGCCAATCTTTTCATGGGTCGCTTGGAAGAGGCTTTCCTGGGATCCATAAATCTTCAGCCCGTGATATGGTTTAGATATATACACTCCTGGAAATTGAAATAAGAACACCGTGAATTCATTGTCCCGGGAAGGGGAAACTTTATTGACACATTCCTGGGGTCAGATACATCACATGATCACACTGACAGAACCACAGGCACATAGACACAGGCAACAGAGCATGCACAATGTCGGCACTAGTAGAGTGTATATCCGCCTTTCGCAGCAATGCAGGCTGCTATTCTCCCATGGAGACAATCGTAGAGATGCTGGATGTAGTCCTGTGGAACGGCTTGCCATGCCATTTCCACCTGGCGCCTCAGTTGGACCAGCGTTCGTGCTGGACGTGCAGACCGCGTGAGACGACGCTTCATCCAGTCCCAAACATGCTCAATGGGGAACAGATCCGGAGATCTTGCTGGCCAGGGTAGTTGACTTACACCTTCTAGAGCACGTTGGGTGGCACGGGATACATGCGGACGTGCATTGTCCTGTTGGAACAGCAAGTTCCCTTGCCGGTCTAGGAATGGTAGAACGATGGGTTTGATGACGGTTTGGATGTACCGTGCACTATTCAGTGTCCCCTCGACGATCACCAGAGGTGTACGGTCAGTGTAGAAGATCGCTCCCCACACCATGATGCCGGGTGTTGGCCCTGTGTGCCTCGGTTGTATGCAGTCCTGATTGTGGCGCTCACCTGCATGGCGCCAAACACGCATACGACCATCATTGGCACCAAGGCAGAACCGACTCTCATCGCTGAAGACGACACGTCTCCATTCGTCCCTCCATTCACGCCTGTCGTGACACCACTGGAGGCGGGCTGCACGATGTTGGGGCGTGAGCGGAAGACGGCCTAACGGAGTGCGGGACCGTAGCCCAGCTTCATGGAGACGGTTGCGAATGGTCCTCGCCGATACCCCAGGAGCAACAGTGTCCCTAATTTGCTGGGAAGTGGCGGTGCGGTCCCCTACGGCACTGCGTAGGATCCTACGGTGTTGGCGTACATCCGTGCGTCGCTGCGGTCCGGTCCCAGGTCGACGGGCATGTGCACCTTCCGCCGACCACTGGCGACAACATCGATGTACTGTAGAGACCTCACGCCCCACGTGTTGAGCAATTCGGCAGTACGTCCACCCGGCCTCCCGCATGCCCACTATACGCCCTCGCTCAAAGTCCGTCAACTGCACATACAGTTCACGTCCACGCTGTCGCGGCATGCTACCAGTGTTAAAGACTGCGATGGAGCTCCGTATGCCACGGCAAACTGGCTGACACTGACGGCGGCGGTGCACAAATGCTGCGCAGCTAGGCCATTCGACGGTCAACACCGCGGTTCCTGGTGTGTGTGTTGTGCCGTGCGTGTGATCATTGCTTGTACAGCCCTCTCGCGTTGTCCGGAGCAAGTATGGTGGGTCTGACACACCGGTGTCAGTGTGTTCTTTTTTCCATTTCCAGGAGTGTAGATGACATCTTTACCATATGGACCAGTGTGGCCTGAGCCCCCAGTTGGTGCACATCGACAGCGCAGAAAGATACGTATATAGCTTCTTTTCTGTGTTTACTTTGTAGATTCTTACTTAAATTGCATGCGAGTTTTGTATAGGAGGTGTAATTACGACTTTTAGTTACTGTAATTGTAAATTCAGGCAGATTGTAGTGCAGTCGTTAGGCATTTGTACAAGTTAGTTCATACATTCTTTGCGTGTTTCCCTTGCAGTTTCCAGGCACGGACTCGTGTTTCAGTAACTGTTGTTCAACATAGATTAGAATGGACAAGGACTGTAATTGCTGTGTTCGGATGAGGGCTGACTTGGTATTCCTTCGCTCACAGCTGCAGACGGCGCTGACTTTGGTCGCGTAGCTTGAGGCTGTTGCCAATTGGCACCAGTGTGGGGACTCGGACTTGGGTATCACGGGGATGTCAACCACGTCCCATCTGTCCCCAGATCGGTCTGCCGCTGTAGTAGCCCGGTTGCTGCCTGCAGTGGGGCTGAGCCCTCGCCTGTGGTTGATTGGGAGGTCATTCCAAGGTGTGGTAGGCAGCGAAAGACTCCCCCGGAGGCTGATCAGAAAGCCTCCCCGGTGTGTCTGACAAACAGGTTTCAGGCACTGTCTCTGGCTGAGCCAGATGCAGCTGCCTGCCCTGTTTCAGAGGATGATTCTCAGCCTTGTAGGTCCGGGCAATCGCAGAGGGTGGACTTATTGGTAGTTGGGAGCTCCAATGTTAGGCGTGTAATGGGGACCCTTAGGGATATGGCGGCTAAGGAGGGGAAGAAATCCAGTGTGCACTCCATATGCATTCCGGGAGGAGTCATTCCTGATGTGGAAAGGGCCCTTCCGGATGCCATGAAGAGCACAGGGTGCAGGCAGCTGCAGGTGGTGGCACATGTCGGTACTAATGACGCGTGTTGCTTTGGATCTGAGGAAATTTTCTCTGGATTCCAGCAGCTATCTGATTTCGAGAAGGCTGCCAGTCTTGCCTACGAGATGAAGGTAGAGCTCATCATCTGCAGCATCATTGACAGAACCGACTGCAGACCTTTGGTGCAGAGCTGGGTGGAGGGTCTGAATCAGAGGCTCAGAAGATTTTGCGACCGTGTTGGCTGCAGATTCCTTGACTTGTGCCATAGGGTGGTGGGGTTTCGGGTTCCACTGAATAGGTCAGGAGTTCACTACACTCAGCTGGCTGCTACACAGATAGTGGAGGCTGTGTGGCAAGGACTGGGCGGTTTTTTAGGTTAGAAGGCCTCGGGAAAGTACAGGGTGGGCTGCAATGTCAAAGGGTACATGGCAAATACAGGACGCTTGGATCAAGGAACAGTCGGAATTGTAGTTGTAAATTGTAGTTGTGCTGGGAAAGTCCCTGAGCTTCAAGCATTAACAGAAAGCACAGAAGTGGAAATCGTTATAGGTACAGAAAGCTGGCTAACGCCTGAAAAAGTTCTGCAGAAATTTTTACGAAGCCTCAGATGGTGTTCAGGAAAGATAGATTAGGCAGAATTGGTGGTGGAGTGTTTGTGTCTGTCAGTAGTGGTTTATCTTGTAGTGAAGTTGAAGTAGATACTCCGTTCGAACTGGTATGGGTGGAGGTTATACTTGACAGCCAAACTAAGTTAATAATTGGCTCCTCCTACTGACCCCCAGACTCCGATGATATAGTTGCTGAACAGTTCAGAGAAAATTTGAGTCTCGTACCAAATAAATACCCCACTCATACGGTTATAGTTGGTGGGGACTTCAACCTTCCCTCAATATATTGGCAAAAATACTTGTTCAAAACCGGTGTTAGGCAGAAAATATCTTCCGAGATTGTCCTAAATGCTTTCTCCGAAAATTATTTCGAGGAGTTAGTCCACGAACCCACGCAAATTGTAAATGGTTGCGAAAACACACTTCACCTCTTAGCCACAAACAATCCAGAGCTAATAGAGAGCATCATGACTGATACAGGGATGACTGATCACAAGGTCGTTGTAGATAGGCTCAATACCGTTTCTTCCACCAGAAACAAACGCAAAATAATTTTATTTAAAAAAGCGGACAAAGTGTCACTAGAAGCCTTCCTAAGACACAATCTCCTTCCGAACTGACTATGCAAATGTAGACGAGATGTGGCTCAAATTCAAAGATATAGTAGCAACAGCAGTTGAGAGTTTCATACCACATAAATTGGTAAGAGATGGAACTGATTTCCCATGGTACACAAACAGGTCCGAACGCTGTTACAGAGGCAATGAAAAAAGCATGTGAAGTTCAGACGAACGCGAAATCCTGAAGATTGGCTAAAATTTACAGAGACGTAAAATTTAGCACAGACTTCAATGCGAGATGCCTTTAAGGGGACATAGTCGCGAACAGGCTCAAAAAAATCGATTTTTTTTAAAGTCTTAATCTATGCTCCAATTATTTGGCTACAAAATGCTGTTTGTTTCATACAAATCTGATTATTAGATTCGGAGTTATTAATTTGTTCGTGAAGCATGGTAACTAGTGCCACGTCCATTCTTGCTGTTTCTTGCGCAGTAGTCAGCATTGACTATAGTACAACAATCATTTATGTTTCATGGATATAAATACTCTTTATTTGGGTTGCAAGAGATAATTGTTATTTTGATGTTTGCCAGCCTGTCTGCATTGTCGACTATCGTTTGTCAGTTTCTTCATCCTAGTTGTTTACGTTTTGGTGATACAAATGTAATGATTTTGTGAAATGATATAACACAATGGGTAGAATAAGAAAGTTTGGATATAAGCCTAAGTTTCGTGGAAATAAATATGTAAAAATAAACCGCGAAACTGCTAGTTTTGAACAGAGGGCAGAAAATAATATTGAAAGTGAAGTCAGTGCTCTTGTCAGTGCTACAAGCAAGAAGCTTCTAGGTGCTGCCGGTTAGGTTATTACGTGAACTTATCAAAAAACACACAAATTGTGAAAACTGTGGTGGAAACATTACTTTGCACGAAGATGTGGTGAAAACCAAGGGAATTGTTTGTAATTTAGTTTTGACATGTTTGGAATATAGCTGTAATGCCAATACAATGTCATCCCACATAACAAGAAGCAGATTGTATGAAAACAATATAAGATTATTGTATGCACTTAGATCTATTGGAAAAAGGCGAAGTGCAGGTGCTGTTCTTTGTGCAGTGATGAACATTCCTCTACCTCCAAAAAAGTTTGATGTTTACAACAAGACTATTGGTGCAGTTGTAGCTGAGGTAAGTGAATCTACAATGTTGAAAGGAGCCAAAGAAGCAGTTCAGTTGAATGATACGAAATCTGACCCAAGGCAAATTTCTGCTGGTTTTGATGGCAGTTGGCAGAAATGTGGGCATACATCCCTAAATGGCACTGTGTCAGCAACTTCTTTTGATACTGGGAAGATTCTGGATATTGAAATTATTACTAAGTTTTGTGACATCTGTAGCAAAAATCCCACTATACAACATATGTGCAAAAAGGACTATGATGGTTCTAGTGGAGGCATGGAAGTGGCTGGTGTTGCTAACATTTTCAAAAGGTCTGTGCAGTCAAGAGGTATCCTCTATACAGACTATCTTGGGGACGGGGACAGTAAGGCTTATCAGAAAGTGGTAGAAGATAAACCTTATGGACCTAGAGTCAAAATTAATAAACTGGAATGTATAGGACATGTACAGAAAAGAATGGGATCACGATTTTAAAGATATGTAAGGAAAAAAAGTTAGGTGGTAAAGGGGGCCTGACAAAGGCTGAAATAGACAGGATCCAGACTTATTATGGTATGGAAATTAGAAATAACTGCAACAATGTAGAATCAATGAGGAGAGCCATCTGGGCTATATTCTTTCATAAAATTTCAACAGCTGAGGAACCACAACATAACCTTTGCCCATGGGAACCTGACAGCTGGTGCAAATTCAACAACCCAGCTACATCTTCCAGCTATAAGCACAATATTCAGTTCCAGAAAAAATCTTTCTAGCTGTGAAACCCATTTTCAGAGACCTTAGCCAACAAGAGCTCTTGAAAAGGTGTCTCCATGGAAAATCTCAAAACCCAAATGAAAGTTTGAATTCTGTCATTTGGACAAGGTCACCAAAAACAGTTTTCATTAGAAAAGCAACACTAAAATTTGGTGTTCATGATGCAGCAATGTGCTTAAATGCTGGTGTGTCAAATAAGACTTACGTATTAAGACTCTTGGGAACAAAGGATGGTATCAATACTGAAAGGAGACTGATAAAGATTGACATGGACCATATCCGTTATGCTGATATTTCTGCAGGAAATGCTACCAAGGAGGCCAGGATAGCCAGAAGATCAAAGAAAAGAAGATAAATATCAAGAAGCTGAGCCACAGTATAGCCCTTGAATGTTTTAAAAGTGTGTCTGTATGACATTATACATTACTTTCTTGCATGTAAAACTTTAATACCATTTTTCTCAAAACTACATTTTTTGACCTTCTGGTACACTTTTCTCAAAAACTATGACTGCTACAGACATCAGACTTACAGTATCTCCTGTTAATACAACGATGATTAATTAGATTAAAAAATAGACCAGTAGTGATAAAAAGAACAGATTTACAAGCTCCAAGGTGTTTAGAAAAGTTTTAATTTTTTGTCTTATAGAACAAAAAAATGATTACTCATGAAATATATAAAATACATTAACCATTTTTTATGTGATTTGAGAATGATGTTTCAGCTGTACACTGTAAAAGTTTCAGGTCTTTATCTCCATTAGTTACTTCAGAAAGTGTAACTGACGTTTGCTTGTTTTAGCATTGATTCCTTATGGGAGTTCCCTCGCGACTGTGTCCCCTTAGTAGGTTCCACAACGAAACATTGTCTCGAAATTTGGTACAAAATCTGAAGAAATTCTGGTCGTATGTAAAGTACACGAGCGGCAAGACGCAGTCAATACATTCGCTGCGCAGTGCCGATGGGACTGTAACTGATGACTTTGCCGCTAAAGCGGAGTTATTGAACGCAGTTTTCCGAAATTCCTACACCAGGGAAGACGAATGGAATATTCCAGAATTTGAAACACAAACAGCTGCTAGCATGAGTTTCCTAGAAGTAGATACCTTAGGAGTTGCAAAGGAACTCAAATCGCTTGATACAGGCAAGTCTTCAGGTCCAGATTGTATACCGATTAGGTTCCTTTCAGATTACGCTGATACAATAGCTCCCTACTTAGCAATCATATACAACCGCTCGCTCACCAATAGATCTGTACCTACAGATTGGAAAATTTGCAAAGGTTGCACAAGTGTTTAAGAAGGGTAGTAGGAGTAATCCATCTAACTACAGACCTATATCATTGACGTCGGTTTGCAGTAGGGATTTTGGAGCATATAATGTTTTCAAACATTATGAATCACCTCAAAGGGAATGATCTGTTGATACGTAATTAGCATGGTTTCAGAAAACATCGTTCTTGTGCAATGCAGCTAGTTCTTTATCCGCACGAAGTAATGGCCGCTATTGACAGGGGATCTCAAGTTGATACCGTATTTCTAGGTAGCTTTTGACACCGTTCCTCACAAGCAACTTCTAACCAAGCTGTGGGCCTATGGGGTATCGTCTCAGTTGTGCGACTGGATTCATGATTTCCTGTCAGGAAGGTCGCAGTTCGTGGTAATAGACGACAAATCATCAAGTAAAACTGAAGGGATAACAGGTGTTCCCCAGGGAAGCATCCTGGGACCTCTGCTGTTCCTGATCTATATAAATGACCTGGGTGACAATCTGAGCAGTTCTCTTAGGTTGTTTGCAGATGATGCTGTAATTTACCGTCTAATAAGGTCATCCGAAGACCAGCATCAATTGCAAAGCGATTTAGAAAAGATTGCTGTATGGTGTGGCAAGTGGCAGTTGACACTAAATAACGAAAAGTGTTAGGTGATCCACATGAGTTCCAGAAGAAATCCGTTGGAATTCGATTACTCAATAAATAGTACAATTCTCAAGTCTGTCAATTCAGCTAAGTACCTGGGTGTTAAAATTACAAACAACTTCAGTTGGAAAGATCACATAGATAATATTGTGGGAAAGGTGAGCCGAAGGTTGCATTTTATTGGCAGGACACTTAGAAGATGCAACAAGTCCACTAAAGAGACAGCTTACACTACACTCGTTCATCCTCTGTTAGAATATTGCTGCACGATGTGGGATCCTTACCAGGTGGGATTGATGGAGGACATCGAAAGGGTGCAAAAAAGAGCAGCTCGTTTTGTATTATCACATAATAGGTGAGAGAGTGTGGCAGATATGATATGCGAGTTGGGGTGGAAGTCATTAAAGCAAAGACATTTTTCGTCGCGACGAGACCTATTTATGAAATTTCAGTCTCCAACTTTCTCTTCCGAATGCGAAAATATTTTATTGAGCCCAACCTACATAGGTAGGAATGATCATCAAAATAAAATAAATCAGAGCTCAAACTGAAAGGTTTAGGTGTTCGTTTTACCTGCACGCTGTTCGGGAGTGGAATGGTAGAGAGATAGTATGATTGTGCTTCGATGAACCCTCTGCCAAGCACTGAAATGTGAATTGCAGAGTAATCATGTAGATGTAGATGTAGATGGACTCATGGTGAGGCTGACCTGCTAAACTTCGTGGAATCTCTGAATACCTTCTCCCAATTAAATTTCACATAGTCCTATTCTGAATCCAGTTTTGTTGATGTTGATCTAGTCCTCACCGAAGGCCAGCTACGCACTTCCGTCCACATTAAACCTACCAACAAACAACAGTACTTACTTTTTGACAGTTGCCATCCTTTCCATATCAAACGTTCCCTCGCATGCAGCCTAGACATCCGAGGCAAACATATTTGTTCTAATGCAGACTCTTTACAGCAGTACACCACCATTCTCACCTCAGTCTTCACCAGACGTAATTACCCCACCAGTCTATTTACAAAGCAGGTTTCCTGGGCCATCACATACAATTCTGGTACAGCTGATCCCTCCGCGAAACAGCTTCGGACCACACCATTGGTGACTCAGTATTATACAGGTCTGGAATGTGTCAGTCAGCTACATTGATAGAGCCATGATTTACTAAAATCCTGCCCTGAAGTGAGATCCATTCTATCTAAAATTTTGCCCACGACACCTAGAACAGATTTCCGTTGTCCTCCCAATCTCTGCAATATTCTTGTCAGAGCGTATGCTCCTTCTGCACCCATCTCCGTACCGTATGGCTCCTACCCCTGTGACCACCCCCACTGAAAGACTTGCACCATGCGCCCTCCTACCACTTGCTATTCCAGCCCTATAACCGGAAAAACATATACTATCAAAGGGAGTCACCTGTGAAATGACACATCTACATCTACATCTACATTCATACTCCGCAAGCCACCCAACGGTGTGTAAACACTGTTTGGGCTTTTACAGCAGCATGACTACCACCCAGTTATCAGTCAGGGTGAATGGGCATAGGCAGAGCATGTATAATGGCAACACACAATATCCTGTTGCAGAGAATGCTGCACAACATAACAGTCATGACCTCATTGCTTGTTTCACTACATGCACCATCTGGATTCTTCCCCCTGATACTAGTTTCTCAGAATTCCGCTGGTGGGAACTAGCACTACAACATGTCATTGGGTCTTGCCACCCACCTGGCCCTTATTTACATTAATGCCTTCCGTCTCAGCATCTGTTCACAGTAAGTACTCTTTTCTTCACTCCATTTTGGTTCCCTACATCTTTCATTTTCTGACTTGTCTATTTTTCATTGTGCCCGCTCCCACATCTGTTACATACTTAGCTTTTCACACTTATTAACTTGTGCATGATGTTTTAGTAGTGATCTCTGTCTTGCATATTACACTGTCTTTCATCTTAACGCTCTCAGGTTTTCAAATCTTGTCTGGTGGAGTCTCCAAAAATAAGTCTTTCCTTCTCATCCCATCTGGTAAGTTTCCCCTGACCCAACGTTCTGGGTGACTTTTCTGAACTGTACCCCTTTCCCTTAACCTCTCCCATTGTTTTCCTTCACCCCTCTTCCTTCCCCTTCAACTCTTCTGCTAGAAGAAAGAGCCACTGGCTCTGAAAGCTTGTAAAAATTTATATCCTTGTGTGTATGTGTTTACCTGCTGCCACTAATTGATTATTTTAGTTTTCTTATAATTGGATAAATACAGTAATCCTCTGACTGACATCTCATCTTCCAGTGCCAGAAACATTTGCATTGGCTTTAATGTCCTAGAAAGCCGTTAGATCCTCAAACAACCTCAGCAAGCCAAACTCCTTATAAGTAGCCACTCAATGGTCAGTTTGTGATATCACGAGATCATTGCCTAGGTTCGTGGAGTTGCACCGACATATGTTATGGAGCTTGTAGTGGGGAGGGATTCACACTGTTTGTTTTATTTACTATACTTTATACTAAGGCTCACAAATTGACAAATTTCAGTCCTTCTTTTCCGTAAAAAGTATTTTTTTGTGGTTTTGAATGTCTATGATGTCTATGTAATTTGTAGCATAGTAGTGATCAGATGTTGATAAATCTGCAGTGTCAAAAAAATGAATTTGGTGATTCCCTGACCCCAGTGTGTGATTTGCCACTGCCGATTTATCCATATTTCCCAGCCGACAGTTGTTTTTGTGCTCCTTATCTCTCCAAGTCCCAATAATATATAATTTTTTTGTAATTTTCCAGAAAATGGCCTTTGTAATTATAGTAAACAATAAATACAATAAGGAACTGGCAAAAAGTAAACAGTTAATTATTGTTAAGGAAGTGGTTTAACTTTGGAATATAATTTTAAAATTTTTCGGAAAGTTACCTATATCATAGTAAGCAATGAGTACAAGAACAGTCAGTTTTTTTAAAGGAGATGGTTTCTTTTTGGAACCACTATGACATTCAATTGTCAACAGTGCATCATTTCATGAGATATATTTGAAAGTAATTTCGCATTTTTCTTAGACACACTCCCACTTCTCAAAACTTCCATGAACTCATAATACGTAAAACAAATTATAGTCCACATAACAAACAAAAATGGGCCTAAAATTCAATAAATTCATATCAGAAGTATGTACTGTCCAGTGCTTTCATTTTAAAACTGCTCTTAAAAGCTGTAGTCCAAAGTCAGATTTGTGTAACAATGGCTTGAGTGATTCTTACTTTCATAGTCACTGATCACTTCAGTATGATAGCTAAAAAGAGAAAAAAACATGATAATCCCTTCAGTCATGGTGCACAGTCTTCTTGCGGACAGTTGCTTTGAACATTGTAAGTGACTGCTACAGTGCACTACAGTCATAGAAGTACCTCATTGTACCACTAGGTGGCACTGTCTTGCAGTAGCACCAGTGGCTTCATGCAAAGGGCACTAACATTTTTTTAAAAAGTGGTGGCAGAAACCACTGGTAATAAGGGAACAAGATGGGTGTTAATGCTTTTTTGTAGTTTCTGTAGAGGCACAAGAGCAATTGTTCTCTGTAGAATATGGATAAATCAGCAAGCCATGCAATAAGACTAGCGACCACCAAATTTGTTCCTCTGATACTGTAGTTTTCTCTCAATTTAATCACTACTGTGTTAGGATGTACAGTCAGGCCGCAGAAATTCAAAAGTGCAAAACCAACTTTAACCAAAAAGAAAAGGGATTAAAATTAGACAAGTTGTGGGCCTTAATACTAAATAAAACAGCACCAACTCTTTGCCATTATAAGCTCCATAACGTAACTTGGTGTGACTGCACGATCATAGACAGTAATCTGATGACATCATGAACCATCTATTGCAAGGATGCTTATAAACACATAGGCTTGCTGAGCTCATTACAGACTGTAACTGCTTTCTAAGTTGTTAAAGTCTCCGAAGATGTCTCCCACATTGAAAAACCAAACATTCAGGAATCATACCTTGGACCACAGCCTAATCTCCATAAAACAAAGAACACCAATAAAGGTAAGAACATTTTGACAGCTGTTCTTCAGTACAACATGGCCCAGAGACAACATTTGGATGATTTCACACCCTCCCATCTCTGTTCCATATAATGCACTTAGCTTTTCACTCTTTTTAACTCATGCTCTATGTTGTAATACACTCCTGGAAATGGAAAAAAGAACACATTGACACCGGTGTGTCAGACCCACCATACTTGCTCCGGACACTGCGAGAGAGCTGTACAAGCAATGATCACACGCACAGCACAGTGGACACACCAGGAACTGCGGTGTTGGCCGTCGAATGGCGCTAGCTGTGCAGCATTTGTGCACTGCCGCCGTCAGTGTCAGCCAGTTTGCCGTGGCATACGGAGCTCCATCTCAGTCTTTAACACTGGTAGCATGCCGCGACAGCGTGGACGTGAACCGTATGTGCAGTTGACGGACTTTGAGCGAGGGCGTATAGTGGGCATGCGGGAGGCCGGGTGGACGTACTGCCGAATTGCTCAACACGTGGGACGTGATGTCTCTACAGTACATCGATGTTGTCGCCAGTGGTCGGCGGAAGGTGCACGTGCCCGTCGACCTGGGACCGGACCGCAGTAACGCATGGATGCACGCCAAGACCATAGGATCCTACGCAGTGCCGTAGGGGACCGCACCGCCACTTCCCAGCAAATTAGGGACACTGTTGCTCCTGGGGTATCGGCGAGGACCATTCGCAACCGTCTCCATGAAGCTGGGCTACGGTCCCGCACACCGTTAGGCCGTCTTCCGCTCACGCTCCAACATCGTGCAGCCCGCCTCCAGTGTTGTTGCGACGGGCGTGAATGGAGGGACGAACAGAGACGTGTCATCTTCAGCGATGAGAGTCGCTTCTGCCTTGGTGCCAATGATGGTCGTATGCGTGATTGGTGCTGTGCAGGTGAGCGCCACAATCAGGACTGCATACAACCGAGGCACACAGGGCCAACACCCGGCATCATGGTGTGGGGAGCGATCTTCTACACTGGCCGTACACCTCTGGTGATCGTTGAGGGGACACTGAATAGTGCACGGTACATCCAAACCGTCATCAAACCCATCGTTCTACCATTCCTAGACCGGCAAGGGAACTTGCTGTTCCAACAGGACAATGCACGTCCGCATGTATCCCGTGCCACCCAACGTGCTCTAGAAGGTGTAAGTCAACTACCCTGGCCAGCAAGATCTCCGGGATCTGTTCCCCATTGAGCATGTTTGGGACTGGATGAGGCGTCGTCTCACGCGGTCTGCACGTCCAGCACGAACGCTGGTCCAACTGAGGCGCCAGGTGGAAATGGCATGGCAAGCCGTTCCACAGGACTACATCCAGCATCTCTACGATCGTCTCCATGGGAGAATAGCAGCCTGCATTGCTGCGAAAGGTGGATATACACTGTACTAGTGCCGACATTGTGCATGGTCTGTTGCCTGTGTCTATGTGCCTGTTGTTCTGTCAGTGTGATCATGTGATGTATCTGACCCCAGGAATGTGTCAATAAAGTTTCCCCTTCCCGGGACAATGAATTCACGGTGTTCTTATTTCAATTTCCAGGAGTGTAGTAATATCTGTCTTGCATTATTACCCTATCTTCCACCTTTAAGCTCTCGGGTTTTCGAATCTTATCTGGTGCATTCCCAGCAATCAGTCCTTCCTTCTCATCCCGTCCGGCAAGTCTTCCCTGACTCGGGGTTCTGGGTAACTTTTCTGAATTATACTCATTTCCCTAAAACTCTTCAGTCCTTTTGTCCTCTTGATTCGCCCTTCTTCCTTCCCCTTCAACTCTTTTGCCGGGAGAAGGAGCCACTCGCTCTGAAAGCTTGTAAAAGTTAAACTCTTTTGTGTTCCCCTGCTGCCACTTTGTGAGTAGATTTTTTTTATCTCTCCACATACATTATATTATCAGTAATTGATTATTTTCAGAGTTACTGGTTGGTTTGCATTCATTGACCTACTGTTGCTCCTCCTGTTTTGCACAATTGAAAGATGTTACAGTACACCACTCTTACATGTCTAATAAGAATATATGATAATTAATAAAAAATCCTTACCATTCTGACAGTACATTTAATTTTATTTCTCAGGTGCTGCTTAGTGATGACAAGAATTTGCAGAATAAATGTATGGTAAATGGAATTGATGCGGTTGGCAAAAGTGATTTAAAGAATTACTTAGAAAAATTGAGTAAACAGAATAAAAATAAGCCAGAAGCGGCAAAGACACTTACTTCCAGTAAGTATAAAGAAATCAGTATTGTTATGTTTTGTTATAATTATGATTTGCATTACCACAATACAGATATATCTGATACTAGGTTCCATGCTTTCATATAAGCCATTATTATAATATGAATATAAATGTGCCTTTGATGATCACAAGTGAAAAAATTGATTAAATTCAAGGTAAAGAGAGAGACTGAAATTCACACACAGAGTCTTCCTGTCAGATAGAATGGACATATGCATGATTGCAAACTTGATAGATAAACCAAAATTAAAATTGTTTTATGATCTTAATCCACAAGATATATTGGAAGTACTTGTGATTTTACACTTTATTTTCTGGGAAAAATGTTTTCCTGTATTAGAACTCCACTTAATGTGTTGCATTAAATTTCAATTGTGGTCCATTCATCACTGTCTGTGCAAAACTTACTGTTTACACCAAAATTAGATCTGTGGTAAGTTAGTCACCAGCTGCACAATTGAAATAGTTTTTTGCACTTTACTGGATTCAACAAGTTAATCTGTCATCTTCAGAAGTTCAGTATTGGCTTATGACACTGATATGCAGATGTCAATATCTCCTTAATACCATGACAGTTTACCAAATGTGCATAATTGGTGTGATAATTATAATCATTGATTCACAAGCTAGATTATACGTGAGTCAAGTTGCTGAAAAAGTAACAGCTATGAATGAGATCATAAAAATTCTTTTGTTTTAATGTGCTATAACTGTAGCATCAACAGCGCCACATGTTTTCACAGTACACAGAGAACCCACACCATAAGCAGCACAATTCACTATCAAACCATCCATTAAAACACAAAAAAGCAAGCAAGTAAGCTTCAGATTCATTCTTCACAGAATAAACAGAATACCACAAACAAACAGAACTAAACACAAGATCTAAATACATCGAAACAAAAAGCAATAGAGATTTATTATGATACCCAAATCATAGAGAAACCAAACCAAAAAATATGTGAAAGGACAGAGAATGAACAAGGTACATTCACATGAGATATTTCACAACAACACAGAAGAACTTGAATAACAGATAGTGGCCATACACAGAACACAACAGAGCAAGAACCCAGACACAAAACAAAATGACCTTTACTCACCTCATTTTAAAGAAACTGGGATCTCAACTAAGACACACAATAGAAAATGCAACATAGAAAAAAATGAGAATACAGGAAACACCCACAGATAAATTCAACAGACCAGCAACACATTAGGCATGCACGAACTTAACAAGCAACTCTTGTCAGTCAGTGTACATAAGGCAAACAAACATGCAGGAATTTTAATACTAGATATTCAGAAACCTCAAAACTGTAAAAAGTAATAGCTCCATAGCACATTTTCTGACCAATTAATAGCCCATAACCATTACTCAACCTGAAACAGAAATATATTCAACCACAGTCTATGCTATAAACTTACAGTAGAAGAAAACTTCCTTGTAGTGAAGGTATTAGCAGAAGGAAAACCAGCTATAAAAGACTTTACTACACCATACAATTGTACACTATTCAACTAATTAAAGAAGCTGCACAGAATAGATGAGACACACACACACACAAGCGGAGAGAGAGTAGGCAACGTTCAGGTGCAAAGTGATATGAGAACAAGCGAACATCAACAGTGACTGAACGCACAACAGCAAAGTTGTTTACTGCTTGCTAGTGACCATTGATGCCTTCTTCTTGTACACCAAGATACCCCACATATATGGTCTGCCTTATGTGGAATATACACGCCTACCGATAGCAAATTTATGAGCTCCTTCATTACACAGTTTTATACTTGCTTATAAACCTTTTTGACTAACTATTTCATCTTCAGCTGTTGGTATGAATTTCATTGCAATAAACTCCAGAACCATGGACCTTGCGGTTGGTGGAGAGACTTGCGCGCCTCAGTGATACAGATAACCGTACCACAATGGAGGGGTATCTGTTGAGAGGCCAGACAAACGTGTGGTTCCTGAAGAGGGGCAGCAGCCTTTTCAGTAGTTGCAGGGGCAATAGCCTGGATGATTGACTGGATGGTTGACTGATTTGGCCTTGTAACATTAAGCAAAACGGCCTTGCTGTGCTGGTACTGTGAACAGCTGAAAGCAAGGGGAAACTATAGCCGTAATTTTTCCTGAGGGCATGAAGCTGTACTGTGTGGTTAAATGACGGTGATGTCCTCTTGGGTAAAATATTCCAGAGGTAAAATAGTCCCCATTCGGATCCTCAGGCAGGGACTGCTCAGAAGGATGTCGTTTTCAGGAGAAACAAAACTGGCATTCTATGGATTGGGGCGTGGAATGTCAGGTCCCTTAATCGGGCTGGTAGGTTAGGGTTAGAAAATGGATAGGCTGAAGTTAGATATAGTGGGTATTAGTGAAGTTCAGTGGCAAGAGGAACAAGACTTCTGGTCAGGTGAGTACAGAATTATACATACAAAATTAAATAGGGGTAATGCAGCAGTAGGTTTCATAATGAATAAAAAAATAGGTGTGCGGGTAGCATAGTGAACACATTATTGTGGCCAAGATAGACACGAAGCCCATGCCCACCACAGTAGTACAGGTTTATATGCCAGCTAGCTCTGCAGATGATGAAGAGATTGAACAAATATATAATGAGATGAAAGAAATTATTCAGATAGTGAAGGGAAATGAAAATTTAATAGTCATGTGGGATTGGAGTTTGATAGTAGGAAAAGGAAGAGAAGGAAAAGTACTAGATGAATATGGAATTGGAGTAAGGATTGAAAGAGGAAGCCACCTAGTAGAATTTTGCACAGATCATAACTTAATCATAACTAACACTTGGTTTAACAATCATGCAAGAAGAGTGTATACATGGAAGAGACCTGGATAGACTGGAAAGTTCCTGGATACACTGGAAGGTTTCAGATAGATTATATAATGGTAAGACAGAGATTTAGGAACCAGGTTTCAAATTGTAAGACATTTGCAGGGACAGGTGTGGATTCTGACCACATCGATTGGTTATGAACTATAGATTAAAACTGAAGAAACTTCAAAAAGGTGGGAATTTAAGGAGAGGGGACCTGGATAAACTGAAAGAACCAGCAGTTGTAGAGAGTTTCAGATAGATTGTTAGGGAATGATTGACAAAAACAGGGGAAAGAAATACAGTAGAAGAATGGGTAGCTTTGAGAGATGAAATAGTGAAGGTAGCAAAGGATCAATTAGGTAAAAAGATGAGGGCTAGTAGAAATCCTTGGGTAACAGAAGAAATATTTAATTTAATTGATGAAAGGAGAAATAGATAAAAATGCAGTAAATGAAGCAACCAAAATGAATACAAAGTTTCAAAAATGAGATTGACAGGAAGTGCAAAGTGGCTAAGCAGGGATGGCGTGAGAAAAAATGTAAGGATATAGAGGCATACATCACTAGGGGTAAGACAAATACCACTTACAGGAAAATTAAAGAGACCTTTGGAGAAAAGAGAACCACTTGTATAAATATCAAGACCTAAGATGGACAACCAGTTCCAAGCAAAGAAGGGAAAGCAGAAAGGTGGAAGGAGTATATAGAGGGTCTATACAGGGGCAATGTAGTTGAGGGCAATATTATGGAAATGGAAGAGGACGTAGATGAAGATGAAATGGGAGATATGATACTGCGTGAAGACTTTGACAGAGAACTGGAAGACGTAAGTCGAAATAAGGCCGTGGGAGTAGACAACATTCCATTAGAACTACTAATAGCCTTGGGAGGCAAGAGTCTTCCATCTGGTGAGCAAGATACATGAGACATGTAAAATACCCTCAGACTCCAAGAAGAGTATGATAATTCCAATCCCAAAGAAAGCAGGTGTGACAGGTGTGAAAACTATCAGTTTTATAAGTCATGCCTGTGAAATGCTGACACAAATTCTTTACAGACAAATGGAAAAACTGGTAGAAGCCAATCTTGGGGAAAATCAGTTTGAATTCTGTAGAAATGTTGTAACACGTGAGACAATATTGACCCTACAACCTATCTTAGAAGATAGATTAAGGAGAGGCAAACCTATGTTTGCAGCATTTGTAGACTTAGAGAAAGCTTTTGACATACAGAAACCATATGGCAGTTGTAAGAGTCAAGGGGCATGAAAGGGAAGCAGTGGTTGGGAAGAGAGTGAGACAGGGTTGGAGAAGAAAAAAAAAACTTTTGGGGTTTACCTATGACATAGTAATTCCATCAGATATAGCAAAGGACCTGGAAGAGCAGTTGAACTGATGCTGAAGGAATTAGATTAGGTAACAGATGAGTTTCGTTATTTGGGGAGCAAAATAACTGATGGTGGTCAAAGTAGGGAGGATATGAAATGTAGACTGGCAATGGCAAGAAAAGCATTTCTGAAGGCGAGAAATTTGTTAACATTGAGTACAAATTTAGGTGTCAGGAATGTTTTCTCATAGCATTTGTATGGAGTGTAGCTATGTACGGATGTGAAATGTCGGCAATAAATAGTTTAGACAAGAAGAGAATAGAAGCTTTTGAAATGGGATGCTACAGAAGAATGCTGAAGATTAGATGGGTAAATCATGTAACTAATGAGGAGGTACTGAAAGGAGAGAAAAGGAATTTGTGGCACAACTTGTCTAGGAGGAGGGATCGGTTGGTAGGACATGCTCTGAAGCATCAAGTGATCACCAATTTAGTATCAGAGGGCAGCTTGGAGGGTAAAAATCGTAGAGGGAGACCAAGAGATGAATACATTACGCAGATTCATAAGGATGTAGGTTGCAGTAAATGAAGAAGCCTGTAGGGGATAGAGTACCATGGACAACTGCATCAAACCAGTCTCTGGACTGAAGACCAGAGCCCGCATCTCGTGGTCGTGCGGTAGCGTTCTCACTTCCCACGCCCGGGTTCCCGGGTTCGATTCCCAGTGGGGTCAGGGATTTTCTCTGCCTCGTGATGGCTGGGTGTTGTGTGATGCCCTTAGGTTAGTTAGGTTTAAGTAGTTCTAAGTTCTAGGGCACTGATGACCTAAGATGTTAAGTCCCATAGTGCTCAGAGCCATTTGAGCCTGAAGACCAGAACAACAACAACAACAACAAACTCCAGAAAATTTCAAACAGTTAGCCTAGCTTAACTACTGTTCCGTATTTTCATCTAGTACTTGTGTGCTACTTGACTGTTCAGCCAAACTGTGCCAATAGGTCTAAAAAGACAATGATTGGGTGCTTTTAGATTTATGAAATCTTTTTCTTCATGTGATGGCATGAGAATGGTCTTTTCTGTATTTGTAAATTTATGTTTTGTTTCAGATCAGGGAGAGTCATCATTCGAAGAATCTGATGTAAAAGTTAATATTTTAGTCACAAACCTGATGCACTGTGCAAAAGAAGTACTTTCAAAGGTAATATTTTCCCCATCCATGGCCAACTTATTTGTGTTTCTTATCTCATCTTCACGATGTTTTATTCCTTATGGTTTGACTTCACATGTATGCTGTTTCAAAGATATCCTATTGACCACTTTCACTAATTTCAAGAATGTCCAACTGAATAAAACTACTGCATTAAAATTTACAGATTTATTTTAAAGACATTCTGGTTTAATTTTAATTGTTGTAACAAAACACTCCCAAAATCTGTACTATTGATTCAGTAATTTTTTCCATAAGCATTCTAAAATATTATTTGAACTTTTTATGTCAAAATTGTATTGTTACTTGGTTTCCAGAATTATGTGCCAAAATTGAGTGCAGGATTGTCAGTGATCATTAACACTTAATACTGGAAGTATGTTTATTATATAAACACAGTAGTGGTACACGTGAAGTTGAACTCTCTCATGAACTGAGAACATTCTTATTTACACGTTAAAGTATAGTGTGTCTCAAAAGAAAGTTTATATTTGAAGAGCTCTTTGTGCATGCACAACAAATCAGAGGAGCAGAGGAGAGTGGGGGTTATGTTCTTCGCTTGCTTGGTCTTTAGCAATTCAGTTGAAGTGGAGTGATTTTCGGGAGCGGACTGCGTTTTATGTACAAGAATTTTACAAAAACTGTGATTCGGTGGCTACAATATGGAGAAAATTTTGCAGTGATCAAGGATTGCATAATGTAAATGATGCTCCAAGTGTTACAATTATCAGGAAATGAATCAAAACATATGAGGAGACTGATATAACACTGGCCAAACTGAAATCTGGGCACTTGAGGTCATCAGTAGTGAGTGAACCCATGGAGAGTGTAAATCAGTCTAACCTCTCCATTTGTAATCATGCAAGTTCTGTAAATGCACGTAGATCATCACTACAGTGATTTCTGGAAAAAGACCTTAAATTGCACACTTACAAAATCTAGCAAGAATTAAACCCTTACAATGCCAGACATAGGCTACAGTTCTCTAATGATGTGACTGACGGCCCTTCATTTAACAACATCTTGTTTTCTAATGAGGCTCATTTTCACCTAAACGGCCATTCACTAAGCAAAACTGCCGCTACTGGAGTGCAATGAATTCTAAACAGAAGCGTGAGAAACCCCTTTAGTCACCAATAGTTACTCTATGGGCTATGATGTCGGTTTGAGGAATAATTGGCCCGTACTTTTACAGGGACAGGAGGGCTCATGCAGTTACAGTGAATTCAGAACATTATGTGACTATCTTAAATAACTTTTTGTTACGCGAATTGCAAAACTTTCCTGGCTATAACCAAAGAATATGATTTCAGCGAGACGGCAGATTGATTTCCAGGGAGGGTGACATAAATTGGCCCCCATGCAGTCCATATTTGAGCCCCATGGAGTTTTTCTTATGGGGATATGTCAGATGTAATGTTTATGTAAATAATCCAACTTATGTGGAGCAATTGAAAGAAAATATCCATAGCAAAGAGGCAGCCATCCCAGTGTCTACATGCCAAGCTGTCATGCAAATTTTGTTCTTCGCTTAAATGAGTCCCATAGGAGTGCTCTATTGCTTTTAAATGTTGTTATTCTTAAAAAGTAAATTCCTAAACTGTTATAGTTTAATAATAAATAAAAATTTTATCGATAGACTTCAACCTCTATTTTATTTTGACACATCAAAATTTCTTTTGAGACATCCTTTATATAGAACTAGTGTACCCAACAGTGGCCCGCAATTGCTAAATATGCTTGGGAACTGGATATAAACCCAAATGTCCACCTGCCCCGCCCCCCCTCCCGTAGCTGGCCATCTCCCCCCCCCCCCCCCCCACCTTCCCCCTGTCCGTCGCATTCGGGTGCGCCCTCCCTCTCTTTCTCTCCATCTCCACCCTACTGTCATTGTCCATTTACTCATTCTCCCTCTCCCTCTATCCATCTTCTCTTTCTCCCCCTCTATTTCCATTTCCTCCAGCTCCCCTCCTTGTCCACCTCCTCCTCCCGCCCTCTCCCCCTTCTCTCTCTGAACTTGAGCCCTAATTATTGCTGTTGCCAATGGTACTTTGATTAGGAATTGAAGTTGCATAAAATGAATGGGCAAATTGGGCGTAATCATTGGTATACTTGGTATGAGAGACCTCTGCCATTGCTGGATCTATGTGAATAGTATCTTCAATGAAAGTGTTTCACATAGATTAAATCTGTGAACAGTGACAGTATTTCTCAAAGATTTAATCTGTGAACATGTTAGACTACAAACTGACAGACAGTTCAGATTCCACTGTAATATTCTAATCATAAGCCGATAAGCCATAAATACTACTTTTCTGTTTTATATTAAAACAATGCAGTGTATAGTTGTATATCTGACAGACCCTCATCTAACTAAATTTCAAGGAACCAAAAAATAACCAATTTGGTTTAACCAAAGTTGACTTAACAAAGTATTTGTAAACAATATATGACCATTGACTTCTCTTTTTGTCTTGTTTTTGGGTACCATTGAATGAGAGGGCATTATCTTCATGACCTCCTAGAAAAAAAATGAAAATAGCTACACTCTATATGTACAATAGTATTTGTGGTTGACAAAGTATGTGTACATGTATTGATGACGATGTAAATAAAACAGAAAGAAACTTCCACATGGGAAAAATAAAGATTCCAATATGTCAAAAATAAAGATTCCAATATGTCTGCTTGTGTCTGTGTATGTGTGGATGGATATGTGTGTGTGTGTGTGTGTGCGAGTGTATACCTGTCCTTTTTTTTTTTTTTTTCCCCTAAGGGAAGTCTTTCCGCTCCCGGGATTGGAATGACTCCTTACCCTCTCCCTTAAAACCCACACCCTTTCATTTTTCCCTCTCCTTCCTTCCTTCCTGACGAAGCAACTGCCAGTTGCGAAAGCTTGTAATTCTGTGTGTGTGTTTGTGTGTTTTGTTCATGTGCCTGTCTGCCGGCGCTTTCCCGCTTGGTAAGTCTTGGAATCTTTATTTGTACATGTATTGAAATGTTTTTCATCTTTTTTTTTAAATGATACACTTACATAAATATTGTGAAACAATGTTGTTGTTGTGGTCTTCAGTCCTGAGACTGGTTTGATGCAGCTCTCCATGCTACTCTATCCTGTGCACGCTTATTCATCTCCCAGTACCTACTGCAACCTACATTCTTCTGAATCTGCTTGGTGTATTCATCTCTTGGTCTCCCTCTACGATTTTTACCCTCCACGCTGCCCTCCAATACTAAATTGGTGATCCCTTGATGCCTCAGAACATATCCTACCAACCGATCCCATCTACTAGTCAAGTTGTGCCACAAACTTCTCTTCTCCCCAATCCTATTCAATATTTCCTCATTAGTTATATGATCTACCCATCTAATATTCAGCATTCTTCTGTAGCACCACATTTCTCAAGCTTCTATTCTCTTCTTGTCCACACTAGTAATCGTACATGTTTCACTTCCATACATGGCTACGCTCCATAAAAATACTTTCAGAAACGACTTCCTGACACTTAAATCTATACTCTATGTTAACAAATTTCTCTTCTTCAGAAACACTTTCCTTACCATTGCCAGTCTACAGTTGATATCCTCTCTACTTTGACCATCGTCAGTTATTTTTGCTCCCCAAATAGCAAAACTCCTTTACAACTTTAAGTGTCTCATTTCCTAATCTAATTCCCTCAGCATCACCCGACTCAATTCAACTACGTTCCATTATCCTCGTTTTGCTTTTGTTGATGTTCATCTTATACCCTCCTTTCATGACACTGTCCATTCCGTTCAACTGCTCTTCCAAGTCCTTTGCTGACTCTGACATAAATACAATGTCATCGGCGAACTTCAAAGTTTTTATTTCTTCTCCATGGATTTTAATACCTACTCCGAATTTTTCTTTTGTTTCCTTTACTGCTTGCTCAATATACAGATTAAATAACATTGGGGAGAGGCTACAACCCTGTCTCACTCCCTCCCCAACCACTGCTTCTCTTTCATGCCCTTCGACTCTTATAACTGCCATCCGGTTTCTGTACAAATTGTAAATAGCCTTTCGCTCCCTGAATTTTATCCCTGCCACCTTCATAATTTGAAAGAGAATATTCCAGTCAACATTGTCAAAAGCTTTCTCTAAGACTACAGATGCTAGAAACATAGGTTTGCCTTTCCTTAATCTTTCTTCTAAGATAAGTCGTAGGGTCAGTATTGCCTCACGTGTTCCAACATTTCTACGGAATCCAAACTGACCTTCCCCGAGGTCTCCTCCTACAAGTTTTTCCATTTATCTGTAAAGAATTCGCTTTAGTATTTTGCAGCTGTGACTTATTAAACTGATAGTTCGGTAATTTTCACATCTGTCAACACCTGCCTTCTTTGGGATTGGAGTTATTATATTCTCCTTGAAGTCTGACGGTATTTTGCCTGTCTCATACATTTTGCTCACCAAATGGTAGAGTTTTGTCAGGACTGGCTCTCCCAAGGCCGTCAGTAGTTCTAATGGAATGTTGTCTACTCCCAGGGCCTTGTTTCGACTCTGGTCTTTCAGTGCTCTGTCAAACTATTCACACAGTATCGTATCTCCCATTTCATGTACATCCTCTTCCATTTCCATAATATTGTCCTCAAGTACATCACCCTTGTATAGACCCTCTATATACTCCTTCCACCTTTCTGCTTTCCCTTCTTTGCTTAGAACAGGGTTTCCATCTGAGCTCTTGATATTCATACAAGTGGTTCTCTTCTCTCCAAAGGTCTCTTTAATTTTCCTGTAGGCAGTATCTATCTTACCGGTAGTGAGATAATCCTCTACATCCTTACATATGTCCTCTAGCCATCCCTGCTTAGCCATTTTGAACTTCCTGCCGATCTCATTTTTGAGACGTTTGTATTCCTATTTGCCTGCTTCATTTACTGCATTTCTATATTTTCTCCTTTCATCAATTAAATTCAATATTTCTTCTGTTTCTACTAGCTTTCGTCTTTTTACGTAGTAGATCCTCTGCTGCCTTCACTACTTCATCTCTCGAAGCTACCCATTCTTCTTCTACTGTATTTCTTTACCCCATTCCTGTCAATTGTTCCCTTATGCTCTTCCTGAAACTCTGTACAACCTCTGGTTCTTTCTGTTTATCCAGGTCCCATCTCCTTAAATTCCCCCCTTTTTGCTGTTTCTTCAGTTTTAATCTACAGTTCACAACCACTAGATTGTGATCAGAGTCCACATCTGCCCCTGGAAATGTCTTACAACTTAAAACCTGGTTCCTAAATATGTCTGCTTGTGTCTGTGTATGTGCGGATGGATATGTGTGTGTGTGCGAGTGTACACCTGTCCTTTTTTTCCCCTAAGGGAAGTCTTTCCGCTCCCGGGATTGGAATGACTCCTTACCCTCTCCCTTAAAACCCACATCCTTTCGTCTTTCCCTCTCCTTCCTGAAGAAGCAACCATCGGTTGCGAAAGCTAGTAATTCTGTGTGTGTGTTTGTGTGTTTTGTTCATGTGCCTGTCTGCCGGCGCTTTCCCGCTTGGTAAGTCTTGGAATCTTTGTTTTTAACAACCTTCTTTTATGATTCTTGAACCATGTGTTAGCTATGATTAAGTTGTGCTCTGTGCAAAATTCTATCAGGCGACTTCCTCTTTCATTTCTTAGCCCCAACCGATATTTACCTACTATGTTTCCTTCTCTCCCTTTTTCTACTACTGAATTCCCGTCACCCATGACTATTAAATTTTCGCCTCCCTTCACTATCTGAATAATTTATTTTATTTCATCATACATTTCTTCAATTCCTTTATCATCTGCAGAGCTAGTTGGCGTATAAACTAGTACTACTGTAGTAGGTGTGGGCTTCGTGTCTATCTTGGCCACAATAATGCGTTCACTATGCTGCTTGTAGCAGCTTACCCGCACTCCTATCTTTTTGTTCATTATTAAACTGACTCCTGCGTTACCCCTATTTGATTTTGTGTTTATGAACCTGTATTCGCCTGACCAAAAGTCTTGTTCCTCCTGCCAGCGAACTTCACTAATTCCTACTATATCTAACTTTAACCTATCCATTTCCCTTTTTAAATTTTCTAAGCTACCTACTCGATTAAGGGTTCTGACATTCCATACTCTGATCCGTAGAACGCCAGTTTTCTTTCTCCTTATAACGCTGTCCTCCTGAGTAGTCCTCACCTGGAGATCCGAATGGGGGACTATTTTACCTCCAGAATATTTTACCCAAGAGGACGCCATCACCATTTAACCATACAGGAAAGCTGCATGCTAATTGTATCCATTGAATTAGTGCGTCATGTCATACAACAAATGATAATCTTAACAAATATTTTTTTGTATTCTTCTTTAACGCACCAAGTTTCAATCAGAACACATGTTTTAGTTTACAACAGTGCTTATCCATTATATATTTTACTTCTGTACATTAATTTGAAAAAAATCATTAATTGTTGTTTGCCAGACTGTTATTAGTTTTGGGCACTCTCTGAAGATAAGACGCCCTGAGCAGCCCATGGAGATATTAGAAGCAGCGGAAAATCTCTCAAGAACAGCTATTGCAGCTGCAACTTTCGCACAGGATGTTGGTGTCATATCTTCATCTCTCTCCTCAGAATGACAGTCATGCATTATCTTGTGTATCATCAGCAGAAATCGTGACTGTTTCTTCAGCAGCATAGATGTTGTAATCTTCCTTATTGACAATACACTAGGGCACCAACCAATGCAAGCCTGTAGAAGAGCAGTAGCAGAATCCAAGGTGTATCCACATTTATGAGTCAGTTCAGATGCAGGCTCATGAGTTTCCTCTTCAGTTTCAGTGGTTTTATCAGTTGCTGGCTGTTGTAACTTTGTCCCAAGCAGCAGATGTGTTGCGGATAGCTCATAGTAGATTCCTATGTGGAACAGTTTCTTGTAGTTTAAGTGCACTGATGGCAGCCTTAACAAGTTGGCGTCTCTAATAACACTCCATTGAGATGTTTATTCCTTCATCCTGTAGCTGCAGATAGCTTGTGGTGTTAACTGGTAAGAAGATAATTTTGATCTTCACAAGTTGCATGTCATTGAACTGATGTGTTGAGCTGGAGTCCAAAGTTAGCAAAATATTTTGCTTCTTCACTGCCATTTGTTGTTGAACTTTCAAGAGCAGCTATAGAAGACTGATTTGGTCATCTGAGCTTTTTTGTGATTCTCGTAATGACATGGCAAGTTGAATAGGCTAACATTTTTAAAACAACATGAATTTTGGTATTTTCCAAACCCTTACTGTTTGAGCTACTTAGAACCATCTGAATTACAACTCAAGTCCACCATCACTCTCTCATTGCTGCACTTTTCTCCATGACATTTTTTGCCCTTAACATGTTGCATTTTTTCAAGCATGAAGTTATAGAAAAAGCCAGCTTCATCCATATTCAGCACATCTCTTGGGTGATACAAATGAAAGATCTTGGATTGAAATTTATGTGCCCACTCATTGGCATCTTCATTGTTTACTCTATTGTGCTCTCCCACAGACACTGACAGCAACAATTTTATGCCTCTTCTGCAAATGCCATAGCCAGCCCTCAGAACACTCAAAGCCTTGAAATTGCCTTTTTATGGACAATTTCACAAGCCTTTTTTTTTTGAAATGTGGAGCCGGTCAACAGAATTTACGATGAGCATATGTGTTGGAATCATTCAAACAGCGAATCCTCCACTTTGTCATCTTTGGCTGTCCTTGTGCATTTTCTATGTCCATTGAATGTACAGCTTGCCAGACTTGCCACTATTTTCTGTCTTGTACTACTTATAATTGAGAGTAGACTTCAGGATCTGGAAGTGTTCTGCAACCTATGTTTTGGTCTTCTTTCCACTGTCAACCATGCTGCTGCTTTTTTTGTCAGGGCATTATGAGCTCGTTTCTGTTTTGGCAGCATATTACAAGTGATGAAGAGAAAGAGGGGGGGGGGGGGGGGGGGGGAGAACACATTCACTGTTCTCTTTCATGTGCCGTGTGCAATCTGGTGGCCAACCCCTCTTTTCCTCCACCATTGCTTCCTATGCTGTAAAAGTAATATGTGAGCAGCAAGCAAGCAATTGGACCATGGTTGCAAAACTACAGTACAGTACATTATTGTGGAAAATTATGTTGAATGCATTGTAGAAAATACCGTAGTACGCTGTACTATGTATGTACGTAATAATCCAGTTTAGGTGAAGAATAAGATATGCAACATGTAATGTGTTGACCAAATTTTAGTTTGCAGCACAAATTATCTGAAATTCAGTTGAAGCAGTAGATTTTTCAGTGTAATTTGTTAGGGCTGAACAGCTATTATGAGTTAAGTGAGTTTTCGGTTTATCTGATTTCAAAATAATGAGGATATACTATGTGAGGTTTGTGTGTGTGTGTGTGTGTGTGTGTGTGTGTGTGTGTGGTGTTTTCTCTCTCATTACAGTACCGTTTAAAAGCTTGAAGTAAATCGGTTCAAGAATTTTTTGACAACTTGTCCCCATATAGTAGTAGAGATAATCATATTTTTCTTTTTTAAAAAGCCCAAAGATTTTGGATTTTTTAGAATTCAAAAATACTACATTAAAAGTTTGAACAGATGTTGGAAACAAACTTAATACCTGCATTTGGCAGTTAGTGACCAAAATCATTGTACCATGTTTGATAACACACAGGATGCAATAAGATTGTCTGCATGAACCTCTTCCAGAGATATTATTAGCGATCTACACGTTATCTTACATTACGTACCATATTTTAGCCTGTCACACTTGTGGTGGTACTGTGTCAGTAGCTACTATGTGTACTTCAACGGCTCAATTTTGTTTCTGCGCTGTTGTTGATAGTTGTTATGATGCTGACAGAAGGGCGAGTATAAAACTCAGTGCCAGTAGATGATCTCTTTTTGATTAAACACCATTGGAATCAATGACCTTAACATTCCTATCCAGCAAAGCTGTCTTACATGTTGCCGTGGAGAGATATGGAATTTAATTCAACACGTTGCTACACAGGATGGCCAGCAAAAATATGCCTCCTCCATTGACAATTATGCATTGTGAAAGAACTTTTTATCAAAATACAAATTTATTTACTGTGTTACAATTTTTTCCTCCACCTATATTGTTTTAAATTGTTATGAGTGATCATTAATTGAATACTCTTTCACTCTGGACATTTAAGCCTTGAAACCTTCCTTAGGCTGTTGTTAAGTCATTTTCTCTAGAATTCCTTTACAATGCAGACACCTGCATGGTCAGCTGAAATCCTGTGAGAAGGTTGGAATTTGGAAAGGACTCAGAAACTCAGAGGCAGGTTGAAATTGAGAACTGATGAGGCCTGCTGGAATGATGTAGCTGTATGTCAGTCAGACACAAAATGCAGATATCTGAGTTCGAATGCTGGTCTTGTTTACAGTTTTTCCAGACCATTAGTAATGAGTTTACAGACTTCTTTTTTTTGTATGTTGTCTACTAATAGCCATCAAAATCAGTATTTTATTATAAAAGTAAGTGTATAGTGTGCATGCTGCTAAAACTCAGAAACAAGTCCTGGTATGATCACGGGAGGTGTATGTTGGTAGACCTCTATTTCCCATCCGTGAAGAAGATTCCCATTTTTACCTGAATGGCATGCATTTGAAGATATAAGAGGTGGGAAGTTTCGCCCTCTAGAAATTTCTAGAACATTCCAGAGGAACTCACAATGTTCCAGAATGTTCCGTATTGACCTGGGATGTTGTGGAATGTTCGAGAATAGTCTGGAACATGTGGGAAAATTCTAGAATGTTCGGGAGCAACCCGGAACATTCCAGATCATTGTGGAACATTCCAGAACACTGTTGAATGTTGTGGAATGTTCTGGAACATTGTGGACCATTGAAAGCCTTTTTGATATGTTCTGGAATTCACCACTGTTGGGGCTACCCATTGGTAGGAATACATAAAACAAGACTTGTCATAGGGCTAATTCTAACAAAGTGTAGCCCTTTGCAAAAACAGACATAATGTCTTATGGGATAACAGCAATCAGTGATTTCATAATGTTACTTAAAATCCGTCTTGATTGCAAATTTTTTTTGTTTATATGACTGGTTTTGGTTCATTCAGAACCATCTTCAGATCTGTAAAAATAATGACATTAATTTACTATTTCACGGAAGCAAATCTTTTTCATCCTATGTAATCAACATAAAATGTACCAGAACGTACTTGATATTTCAGTTACAGGAGTAACCCGTCCAAATCCAGGAACTTTCACATGCTATGTCACAAAAAATTAGTTGGCAGAGTGCACATCATTTATATTAATTAAAACACTATTACCAACACGTGGCGTCTGGTACATTTATTACATTCCATTTGCACATACTGTTTTCAGTAGACCTTTTATATATATATATATATATATATATACACTTAATTAAAATATGTAGATGTCAAGGTTAAAATCTATACTTATTAGAATTAAAAAACAGTAAAATTATCATTTTTATATGATCTAAAAAACAAAGGGCGCTTTATATATCTATGGTGCTGGTGTGAACTTGTTTTCCTCAACGAGGGACGGTTTCTTAACATTTTGGAAGAAATTGAAATATACACCAACAAAAATATAGATCCGGATTTAATCCTCAACGAGCAAAGCGAATTCAATCATAACGCCTATTTTAGCATTTATGACGACCTACTAAGCTGACAACTGTTGCGTGTGGAGATCCAGGCCGAGGGATGAGAGATGGTGCGTGGTGGAGAAGCCGGAAGACGCGTGCAGCGCCTGGCGTCGTTGACGGGGCCCCCCTGTGTGGCCCTCTTGCCCGTGGCGATGGACGTCAGACGACTGAGTGGACTGCGGCACAACACCGAAATGGCGGGAACCACGGAAGCAGACCATAGAGGAATACAAGTTCACACCAGCACCATAGATACATAAATCGCCCTATGTTTTTTAGATCGTACAAAAATGATAATTTTACTGTTTTTTAATTCTGATAAGTACAGATTTTAACCTTGACATCTTCATATTTTAATTAAGTATCTACTGAATACAGTATGTGCAAATGGAATGTAACAAATGTACCAGACGCCACCTGTCAGTAATAGTGTTATAAGTAATATAAATGACGTGCACTCTGCCAACTAATTTTATGTGACGTAGCATGTGAAAGTTGCTGGATTTGGACGGGTTACTCCTGTAAGTGAAATATCAGGTATGTTCTGGTACATTTTATGTTGATTAGATCAGATGAAAAAGATTTGCTTCCGTGAAATAGTAAATTAGTGTCATTATTTTTACAGATCTGAAGATGGTTCTGAATGAAACGAAACCGGTCATATGAATAAAAAAATTTGCAATCAAGACGGATTTTAAGTAACATTATAAAATGTAACCCATCAAATCCAAAACAGCTATGGGACTCCTTCAAACAGAGTATGGGTGATGATGTACTGTACCAAATTTGATAAGCATATCGTGAACTGACCAATGAATTCTCTGAAGACATCAGTGTGCTAAACTTTGAAATTATGAAGGAAAAAATCTACAATGTCAACAAACTATTTCAATAGATGCTCACAACAAACCACTCCACAGTGACAAACAAAAGGAAATTTACAACATTATCTTGGACTGGATCGACAAAACACTGGTGGAGTTATTTGCTCGGATGCACCAGGTGGCACCGGGAAAATATTTCTAATAAATCTATTGTGAGCGGAAATATGTGCTAAACAACACACACACATCACCCTTGCACTGATGTCATCCGGTATTGCAGCCACACTTATGGAAGAAGGACGAAATGTCCATCCGCCCTGCTACTACTGTTGAATGTACCCAAAGAATAATTCCTGGTATGTAAAATCTCAAGGGAATCTGGATAGGGTGAACTTGTAAAGCAAGCTAAAATTATCTTCTGGGACAAATTCACAATGGCACATAAAAAATCACTGGTAGCCATGGACAGAATATTACAAGACTTACAAGGAAACTATGGTGACCAATCGAGGCCCCTCTAAGTGGTCTCCAGGTATCCCAGATTCAGAATGTGGTCCCCAAAGTGCTCCTCCAGAACATGATACACTCTCCTGCTTGGTTGGGGTCGATCTCTGTTTTGCATGAACCACATCTTGTCGAAATCAGGGTCACTTTGGATAATGGGGATGAAATCATCGTCTGAAACCTCCACCTACTGCTTGGTAGTCACCGTGCCATCAAGGAGTATCGCACTGATTATTCTGTGACTGGACATTGCACACCACACAGGCACCGCTGAGGGTGAAGAGACTTCTCAGTTGTGAACTGCGGATTCTCATTCCCCCAAATGCACCAATTTTGATTATTGTTTAATCCGTACAATTGAAAGTGGGCTTCTTCACTAAACCAAACCATATGTGCATACTAATTCCCATTATGCCCTGCAGCCAACTGCACAGTTTGAACATCCTTAAGCAAACTGTTCAGAAGTTATGACGATTTTATTTCATATAGTTCAATAATTGTCACCCTGTACCTTAGTGGGCAGCCATTTATGAGCAATTAACAAGAAATAATTTCCTATGATCCACTACATGACTAAAGCCACAACAACAGTGGTTATTGTCATGATATAAGTTTTACTTCTGGTGGTTTTTAATTTTGAATTTTCTATAAGAACTGATGGAATAAGTTGCAGCAAGCACCATTATTCAACATGAAGCTATCAATTACAATTAATAATGCTGAAAGGCTTTGTTACTTTCCTAGACATGAATACATAGCAGCTGAGAGCTGGTATGGCAGCCAATAGATGGCATTGTTAATGCCTCTGGGAACATAAATATACAAGTGAGACAAGTATAGTGCCAGCATTGCTTGATGTGAGCGAGCCTTGTTCCCAGCTCACCCCTCAGCAGCCTATGTGAAGGGTGGAGGGAGGGAGCTTCCTCCACTCCCCTCTTGACCCTCAGAATTCATTCTTCTTCTGGTGAGCAAACTGTACTACTTCTTCTTCTTCTTCTCTCTTCCCTCCCCCCCCCCCCCCCTTTACTATCCATTCCATTAAACATGTCTTTCAAGCCCTTTGTCATCCTAGATGGAATTACAGTGACATAGCCGAACTTTTATATTTTTATTTCGTCTCCTTGAACTTCAATTCCCTTTTCAAATTTTTCTTTGGTTTCCATTAGGAGTTGCTCTTTGTACAGATTGAATAACATTGGAGATAGCCTGCAATCTTGTTTCAGTACCTTCTCAACTATTGCTTTTTATTCATGTCATTCAGTTCATATAACTGCTGTTTGGTCCCTGTACAAAATAGGAGGTAACCCTTTCTTTGCTGTATTTTGTCACTGCTACCTTCAGAATGTCAAAGAGAGTGTTCCAGTCAAGATTTTCAAAAGTTACCATTAACTCTACAATTGCTTTAAATGTAGTTTTGCTTGAATGATCATCTAAGATAAGTAACAAGGAGAGGTCCTTAGTGGTAGGGCCAACATTTTGAAACCATCTGTACTAGTGGTAGGGCCAACATTTTGAAACCATCTGTACGGTAATGTAGGTTAAGATCCCAGGCATCACAAGTTGCAGTCATTCACCCTGGTGGGCAATCATTTGTGAAAAACAAAAAAGTTTTGAACTTTTGTGTGGCACTCAATACCATGAAAATAGGTATATTACATAGACTCATTCTGGGGTGTAATGGGTGTAATGGCTTCATGTATAAGAACTTGTGGGCCCGAATCTTGTCAGATGCTACAGTTTTTTTATTTTTAAATCTGTATCGAAATGACTTTGATCACCATTTTTGTTCAATTGATTGTTTTAAACATAATTTTTTATTTCCCTTCCTCTGTCATGTCATTTTAATTGTAATATCAATTTCTCCATTTGCTCTCATTTTTCTTCCTATCATTCTTTTTCCACTTGAAATCTTTGTTCATGTGTTTTTAATTAATTTTATTTATTAGTTTCAGTATAATTTCATTAGGTCTTACCATCATATTTCTTCATTCAGTTTACTGCAGTCATTATATCTTGTATTTTGTTTTACTTATTACCCCTGCTTTTGTTTTACTTATAACCCCTGCTTTCATTTAAACCTTCATCTGTGTTATTTTGTCCAGAGTGCAGTAGGAACTTAGGCTACGTTTTAAATGTTACTTAGGACAATTACCATGCAAAAAAAAAAATTGCACATCTTGTAACGATAAATAAATTTTCGCACCATTGCACAGTCAACATAAGTAGATTATTTTATCTTTTGTTTTTCAACCAATAGATCAGAAATTTCAAATAATTGAATATTGTAGTAGATAAATATAATTAAATTTTCATGCAAAAAATTCCAGGTGGACAAAGAATGATATCAAGAAAAAAATGAAACAAATGAAAAAGTTCATTCAGTAATGAGAATGGAATAGGAATAGAAAATTATGTTTAAGTCAATTAATTGGATAAAAATAATGATCAAAGTAATTTTGATTAAGATTTAAAAGTAAAGAAATTTAATTTTCCGTTGGTGGGGGGCTTGTGTGCCTCAGCGACATAGGTGGCGGTACCGTAGGTGCAACTGCAACGGAGGGGTATCTGTTGAGAGGCCAGACAAACGTGTGGTTCCTGAAGAGGGGCAGCAGCCTTTTCAGTAGTTGCAGGGGCAACAGTCTGGATGATTGACTGATCTGGCCTTGTAACACTAACCAAAACAGCCTTGCTGTGCTGGTACTGCAAACGGCTGAAAGCGAGGGGAAACTACAGCCATAATTTTTCCCGAGGGCATGCAGCTTTACTGTATGGTTAAATGATGATGGCATCCTCTTGGGTAAAATATTCCAAAGGTAAAATAGTCTGCCATTCGGATCTCTGGGCGGTGACTACTCAGGAGGACATCGTTATCAGGAGAAAGAAAACTGGCATTCTACAGATCAGAGCGTGGAATGTCAGATCCCTTAATCGGGCAGGTAGGTTAGAAAATTTAAAAAGGGAAATGGATAGGTTAAAGTTAGATATAGTGGGAATTAGCGAAGTTTGGTGGCAGGAGGAAAAAGACTTTTGGTCAGGTGAATACAGGGTTATAAATACAAAATCAAATACGGGTAATGCAGGAGTAGGTTTAATAATGAATAAAAAAAATAGGAGTGCATGTAAGCAACTACAAACAGCATAGTGAATGCATTATTTTGCCCAAGATAGACACTAAGCCTACACCTACTACAGTACTACACGTTTATATGTCAACTAGCTCTGCAAATGATGGAGAAATTGATGAAATATATCATGAGATAAAAGAAATTATTCAGGTAGTCAAGGGAGACGAAAATTTAATAGTCATGCGGGACTGGAATTTGATAGTAGGAAAAGGAAGAGAAGGAAAAGTACTAGATGAATATGCAATTGGAGTAAGGAATGAAAGAGGAAGCCGTCTGGTAGAATTTTGCACAGGGCATAACTTAATCATAGCTAACACTTGGTTCAAGAATCATGAAAGAAGGTTGTATATTTGGAAGAAGCCTGGAGATACTGACACGTTTCAGGCAGATTTATATAATGGTAAGACAGAGGTTTAGGAACCAGGTTTTAAATTGTAAGACATTTCCAGGGGCTGATGTGGATTCTGGCCGCAATCTATTGGTTATGAGCTGTAGATTAAAACTGAAGAAACTGCAAACATGTGGGAATTTAAGGAGATGGGACCTGGATAAACAGAAAGAACCAGAGGTTGTACAGAGTTTGAAGGAGAGCATATGGGAACAATTGACAGGAATGGGGGAAAGAAGTACAGTAGAAGAAGAATGGGTAGCTCTGAGGGATGAAGTAGTGAAGGCAGCAAAGGATCAAGTAGGTAAAAAGACAAGGGCCAGTAGAAAACCTTGGGTAACAGAAGAAATATTGAAGTTAATTGATGAAAGGAGAAAATATAAAAATGCAGTAAATGAAGCAGGCAAAAAGGAATACAAACGTCTCAAAAATGAGATTGACAGGAAGTGCAAAATGGCTAAGCAGGGACGGCTAGAGGACAAATGTAAGGATGTAGAGGCTTTTCTCACCAGGGGTAAGAAAGATACTGCCTACAGGAGGGTAAAAGTCATAGAGGGAGACCAAGAGATGAATACACTAAACAAATTCAGAAGGATGTAGGTTGCAGTAAGTACTGGGAGGTGAAGAAGCTTGCACAGGATAGAGTAGCATGGAGAGCTGCATCAAACCAGTCTCAGAAGTGAAGACAACAACAACAACAACAACAATTTACCTGCCGACACTGGAACCCACAACCTCTTATGTGTGAAACCAATGATTTAATGCTACTGATTGTTATGCAAAATTCTAAAAATTTTTTCGTCAGTTACTCATAAACAAGGACCTACCAGGGTGAATGGCTGCGGGATGTCTCGTCTGGGATTTTAACCTACATAACCATACTTTTGGTTTCAGATAGTCTGTCCTACTACTGGAGCCTTTCCTTGTAAAGTTTGAAGGGGGGGGGGGGGGGGTAGAAACAGCGAATTTTTTTACGTAATAAATATAATATTGGAATACTATGATTCAAGAAATATGAGATGATATAAAGTGTATCAGAGGGAAAACTCACTTGAGAAGAATAAAAATAGAGACAAAATTGCTGGCCGTCACTACCTTCAGTAGGTGAAATATCATTATTGCTGAC
Source organism: Schistocerca gregaria (assembly GCF_023897955.1). Taxonomy (NCBI): domain Eukaryota; kingdom Metazoa; phylum Arthropoda; class Insecta; order Orthoptera; family Acrididae; genus Schistocerca; species Schistocerca gregaria. The sequence continues at coordinate 561,909,424 of NC_064923.1, forward strand.
AGACACACGTGAAAATATATAACACTATCATAGCTTTCAGAAGTAACTAGCTCCTTCCATAGGGAGGAGAGAGGGATACATTAGGTAAGTTTAACAAGGAAAGCCAGGTCACTCAGACCCCAGAATGAGAAGACCTGCCTGTTCTGATGGCAAAAGGAGTGTGTTAGTTAATGAAGTACTGGTTTTTCATCTGTAATGATCCAATGACATCTAAGCCTAACAGCGGAAGATGAATGGTGGTATTGTGAATGAAGTACTGGTTTTTCATGTGTAATGGTCCAATGACATCTAAGCATAACAGTAGAAGATGAATGGTGGTGTTGTGAAAATCTGTTTATATATTCATGTATGCTAATGGGGGAATGATGGCTGCCTTTGATGATGACTGACTACATTAAATGTATAGATTAGAAAGGAGGAGGAGATTTAGTGTTTAACGTCCCATCAACAACGAGGTCATTAGAGACAGAGCGCAAGTTCGGGTTAGGGAAGGATGGGGAAGGAAATCGGCCATGCCCTTTCAAAGGATCCATCCTGGCATTTGACTGAAGCGATTTAGGGAAATCGTTGAAAACCTAAATCGGGATGGCCGGGGACAGGATTGAACAGTCATCCTCCCGAATGCGAGTCCAGTGTGCTAACTATAGATTAGAGAATTTGAGATTTACACTGTTTCCTTCTCTCGTTCTAATTAGCACCTAAACTATTTTTATGTATAAATTTTTTACAGATTATTGTGCAAGAAATGGGAAGTGCATATGGTGACAAGTGGATTGATGTTATTTGTGTGAAGCCACCTTTTTCTCTCAATGATATTTTTACCTGTCTGATGCAGCACTGGATGGCTGTGTTCGGACTGGTAATGAGCAAAAACAGCTTGGCTACAGTGAAGGAACTCAGAAAACTGTGTGAATCTCCTCGTGAAAAGAATCAAGGTGATGTGTGTTTACCAAATTTTGCATGACTTGTAACATTCACCTCAGTTTTTTTCTGTAGTGTTTCCATCTGTAAATTTCATTTTTTAACTGTAGTGTCAAGTACTCAGAATTAATTGAATTATTGTTTTAGTGTTCCTTACTTTCACTCTAACAACACAATGGAAAATACTGCAGCATTGTTCTCTTTTTGGTTATAGCTTTTCCTTGCTATTATATACTAGCATATAGTATCTGTAGAAAAATAATTTATGATGTGGCGTTACAACAGTTATAAATATTATTGTCTGCATTGACATGTTGAACTGCAGTTCCTTTCATTAGTGATTAGCTTGTCAGAAATATCAGCAAGTGGTGGGAGTTCGGCGTCTGCTTAGCCATTACAAATATTTGCAAATTCTGCCTTACCTGTGTAAATAAGGTTACATTTTCCACATAAGCAGTTTGAAATATCTTGTGGGATGCGACAGTATGAGAAGAGTAAAGACGAACAACACTGGCTATGAGATTAAATAATAAAAAATTGCAGTGCGCTGAGTTCACCATTGTTTACCTGAATTACTGCTCACTGACTTTTGATTAAATAAAAAAGTTTTGGTAGAAAATGATGAGATAAATTTTATATTCTTGAGAATCGTCATATTACTTCATTATTATTACAAGCAAAGTGAGCTTCTAATAGAAGCCTCAATGAAGTGTTGACTCTCAGTATGTTCTGATGCAGCCATCAGCCAAGCAGTATTTATGGGCTATTGATAATGACTAGACAGTCGAAGTTGATATTCTTCTTCTTTTTTATTTTTAGAAGGGTGAGCCATACCCCTGCAGCCACAGCTTCCTCTCTTCAGCGGTACTCTTCATCTTCATGTGGGAAGAGCATCCCACCTCACTGATCATATTTTTCATTTTTCTGTCAGTCCAGATAGTTCTTGTAGTTCTCCTCCAGAACCACAATTCCATAGCTTCGAGGTGAGCTTTCCACGTTACTTATTTGTGTGTCAGGATATACCACATGAAGGTCTTTACAAATATTTTATTAGTATGGAAGCTGATGTGCTTGTCCAATAGAAGGTTGTTCTTATTTTAGAACGCATTCTTGGCCACAGATATTTTTCTCTTAAATTCCTTGAGACATCTGTTGTTTTCCTCCACCATGCTGCTGAAATAGCGAAATTTGATTACGTCCTCACATTGTTCTCTGTCTATTTTTATGAAAGTCTTACTTCCACCTCCCTTCTTGTCTGTAACCATGACCTCTGTCTTCTTGGTTTTTGGTTTTTTTATCTTTTGATTTAAGACCTTAAGTGTTATTTCTTTTTCTGAGAATTTTATGACTGTTGACTGAAATAACTTCACTAGTGGAAAAATACTCCTATTGGAGCACAAAAAAGCCAATATGCTCTTGTTTAAAAGACTGACTGAAAAGTGGATTACCAGCTACCTCATTCTACCTTCCTTGGCACCTTAAAAAATCTTCCCAAAATTTTTGGCATGCATATGTGTACGTGCTTTTTTATGTTGACAGAGGAGGAGACAGTGTCACTGGGAAAGAGATGTCTTGTTTAAAAGACTGACTGAAAAGTGGATTACCAGCTACCTCATTCTACCTTCCTTGGCACCTTAAAAAATCTTCCCAAAATTTTTGGCATGCATATGTGTACGTGCTTTTTTATGTTGACAGAGGAGGAGACAGTGTCACTGGGAAAGAGATGGAAAAATAATAAGTGTTTATGGATAGTATAGAAAGAGTGAAGAAGACAGTGGTAGTGTGAGAGAAAGAGAGGAATAGAATGACAGTGAATCATTGTTGACAGTGACAGAACAGTGCTAGGGAAATAGTAAAGGAGGCAGCATCAATGGAGAGGACTAAAGAGAAGGAGAAAATAGAAGTTGATGAGAGTTAGTGATAATGAGAGGCAGAGTATATGATGATGATGATGACATGGAAGAGAAAGTTAGTGTCACTGGGAAGAGACAGCAGCAGTAGAAATGAATGAATGAGATAGTAGAAGTAAGTGGAAGACAGTCAGAGTGACAGGAGACAGTAGTAGTTGGACAGAATGAAGGAGACTGTGGCTGTGAGGCAGGAGACAGTGACAGTTCGAGAGACGCAATGAGATAACAGTAATGAGTTTAGGACTATGAGTGAGTGAGAATGAGCAAGTAGGAGTGGATGGGTAACATATTCACCTTTTTTGGGCTCCATTAGGAGGATTTTTCCACTTACTATCTTCTTTTCCCTGCTACAGCACTCATATGAAAAGAACTTTATGAGGTAGAAGAGAATGGTTGTATTCCATTCCTGGACATACTGATCAGGAAGAAAGCGGATGGCACGCTGGGCCATTCAGTATATAGAAAAAAGACGCACACAGACCTGTACCTCCATGCAACCAGCTGCCACCATCCGGCGCAACGCCAGTCAGTACTGACCACATTGGTACATAGGGCGCATGTCATTTGTGACAAAGAAAGCCTCTCAGACGAATTACACCACCTAAGAGAGGTATTTCGGAAAAACGGGTACAGTGAAAAACAGATTGGTAGGGCCTTTAAGAGGAGACAGGCTCACAAATTTCAGGAAGAGGAAGAGGAAGTTAACAAGAGACTCGCCTTTCTTCCATATTTGGGACCCATATCAGCCATAATCGGGACTATTGAGAAAATCCAACATAAATACCGTCTTCCGACCACCGCCGAAGACGAAAGATCTGCTGGGCTCAGCTAAAGACCCACTCAAACTAAACACACCTGGTATATACAGCATTGCCTGTGAATGTAGTGTGCAGTACATTGGTCAAACGCAGCGCTGCATCTCTAAAAGGTGTGAGGAACACATCAGGCATGTTCGACTTGAACAGATAGAGAAATCTGCTATAGCTGAACATTGCACCAAAGAAAACCACACCTTTGATTTCGAAAACACCAGGGTGCTGTGCCGAGCCGGGAGCTATTGGGATAGTGTCATTAAAGAATCCATAGAAATATGGGTCCATGAGAATTTTGTGAACAGGGACGAAGGCTATCAACTGAGCACAGCCTGGAATCCAGCATTAGCCGCAATATGCCAGGAACGCACCAAGAACCGTCCAGCTCTCGAGACACGATCAGAATGCTGTGACGAAGACACGAACAGCGCATCTGCTTCCCCCTCCACCCCGCCCGCCGGCTCCTCTGGACCCAGCCTCCTGCGGCCAGGTGGTGGGGAGCACACCGCAGGTATAAAGGGACCGGCATCCGCAAAGTCTCGGCACTTCGGCAGAAGGTGATGAGTATGTCACTCGTTGAAACGTCGCAGTTTGAAGACACCGCCACCCGGCTGGAAGCGCGAGAACTCTTCGCCAGTTAATTTGTATGTTTGCACTGGGTTTTCTTATAACACTGCGAGGTCATCAGCCAATGCCAGGCAGTTGACAATTTTTCCACTGGCAGGTTAGATTTTCCGTCAATCTCCAGACCTGAATTGCATATTGCACTAGTGTGTTTTTTAATAGGAATGGTGGAAGGCTATCACTTTGTCTCGTTCTAGTCTTAATTTTGGAGGGACAAGAGAACTGGCCTGTGATATTTATCTTGGAAGTTTTATTTGCTAGGGTCTGTGTGGCTGTATGCACTAGCTTGTTTTGATTCCAAAGTCCTGCTATTGGTATCTCTGCACACTGTATTGAGTACAGTCTTTGAAAGACTGTAATTTTCTTATTACTCAGCTTTTTGTGGCAGATTAATGATTGTAATATTAAAAACAAAAAAGAAAAAAAAATTCTTCTTAATGGTCTGCAAAATTGTATCTGTTTGGTCATGATGGGCTTTTGGCTTCTCAGACCATCTTCAGGGGGCAACTGAATGTCCCAAGTACAGATAAACATGATGTGCCACATATACAGATATTTTTGTACAAAAGATACAAAAATGGCAGAGAGTTTACATAGGAAAATATTATGTTTTTGTCACATAGAAATAATTACATTAACTAAAAAAATTTTCATGGACAATTTTGAACAAATTTGCTTACACAGTGTGTATACGCCCCGTAACAACCGGGAGATCAGGGGAAAAACCTGGGAATTTTTTCATCCGGGAGAAAACCGGGAAATACCCAAGAATTTTTTAGAATTCCGGGATTTTTTTGGTTTTAGTTTTCACTTAAATTTTTGTCATTTTGACTGGTAAGAAATAATATTCAAACAAAGGATATTACTGTATCCCGCTACTGCAGAATAATACTGCAGCAATAAACCATGAACGAGAGAAAAAAACTGAAATAAAACTTAAGTTGCAAAGGACATGTGTCATGTACAACAACAAAACACAGTGCTCATACAAGCATCTGCCAGCAGCAAAATGTGTCAGAGGCTTTAGGAAGACTATGCAATGCTTCATAACAACAAATTGCCCCCGATCAGCATGACGTCGCAACTGTTTACATTAGATTCGGGTGGGCGGTTGCATGTGGGCCCATGCGCATGCGCAGTTGTGTTGCGTGTGTGTAGTACCTTCTCCCGCTTCTGGCTACTAAAGTGTGCCTGTTACCTATATATGAATAGCAGCAAGATGCTATTCGGAAAAATTTTACTGTGCGCGCAAACTGCCTTACTCACTAGGAGCGAACTGGGGTACCTGCCCTGGGCGGCAATTTCAGTCAAGCATTAATCACCTTGCAGAACAATGAAGTTATTTTTGTCTGTTTCCTAAAGAAAAGTGGTTTTTATTAATCTTTTCTGCTGAAGCAGTCAATTTATTTGTAATGAAATGCTTAATTCCACACTATTGGCTAGTTTCAACTGTTCTCTGCATTTCAAAAGAGCATGTTTACGTCTTCTTGCAAGTATGGCATTATGCCATAAGAAAGAACCAAAAATGAAATACTACAGTACTGGTATGTCAAGAAAATTTACAACTGAATCTGGACATACGAATGTGTACTTTAAACTGAATTATGCACGTTATTATGGTTCACGAAATTCCGATGCTCTTGGAATATTTGCTGATGTGTTGTTTCTTTTATGACATAACGTAAGATCTTTCAATGTTTTACACGTACGAAGATACAGGCTTCTTGTGTTATCGTAGCTGCGCAAGCGGTGTGACGCCTGTAATTGGCACTCTCTGGCAACTGCTGAAACGAACCTCTTTCTAACAAGTCGCAGGAAAACATTGCAAATGATTGAGAAAAGCGTTACTAACAAAGTAAATTTCCTTGTACCCAATATGAACTATGTGTGATGAATTTCTTTAATCACAGAGCGTTTGACTCTCATTTAAAAATCAACTCTTTGAGAATGACCATTTAGAAAAATTTCGAGCCCAGAAAATCATACATTTATGTCTTTATTAAAAATTTTACGGGCACATTTGTGTGATGTATCTTAAAGTGTAACACGCCCAAAGAAGATCAACGTTATACGTGAGAGTAAAGCTTCTCTTGCAGCTTATCAATCATTGATACCAATATTGTATGTGAAAGCTTTGCTTTTCTTGTAGCAGCAATATGTATATTAATTTAAACCATTAACTTTTCCTATTTGTGTGTACGTGCTACTTAACAGTGATAATGCTATTGGCTGACGACATGACGTGTCCTTTGCTTTGAATATCCGCTGTATCGGCTGGCGATATCACGTGACTTGAACTACGACTGGCTTACAAAAGCGCATTGCAATCTCTATAAATTGATGAGTTTTACAGTTGCAAGGAAAAGTATACTGTCACTTAACATGGAAAAGTGTATTTTCATCCGGGAGAAAGTGTATTTTTAACCAGGAAATCTGGGAATTTTTTTTCCTTGTCCACGTATACACCCTGTTACAGAAATAGTCATTAAATTCATTGAATTGCAAAATTAAGTACTGATTCAGATATGTTGACAATTTGCTGTGTTTGTGGACCGGTACTATTTGACAATTAGATAGATTACTACAGTGTTTAAACTCACGACATAAGCAAATTCAGTTTACAGTAGAGTTGGGAGGCTCTTCCATAACTTTCTTGGATCTTAATGAAATGGCTGAAAATCCAGGATGGAATGTAACAATATTGTGAAAATTAAGTTGCTACTCACCTTATAACAGAGACACTGAGTCACAGATAGGCACAACAAAAGACTGTCACAAATATAGCTTTCGGCTAGTAAGGCCTTCGTCAAAATTAGATAACAAACATACCCATTCACACTCCCGCCAACACAGCTCGCGCCCACATGACTGCAATCTTGGGCAACTGAGTCCACATTATTGGATCTTAATATAGATATTAGTGCAAGAAGGCATTTGCTTAGCATTTACAGAAAAAAACATAGCTACTTATATGGTAATCCCTGTAAGCTCCCAGCATCCACACAGGTGCAAACATGTAGCTTTCCATTCACTGGTGCATTGCCTCTTATCTGTTCCATTATCCAGCGATGGCTATAGCTCTGCTGTGATTGGTAATACGCTACTAAAAAAGGAAAGGCAGAAAATTACACCACTTCTGTATGCTGGCCAACAGCAGTCACTCAGTAGCTACCAAGCCTGGTGCAAAATCTCATTTTGGCAACATTTTAGGCAGCCTTGCAAAAGAGTTAAAGTCTTGCTACTACAGACCTGCATTTTATAATACCAATAGCACATAAAATTTTGTGTTCATTAGTAAATACAGATTGCGACCCTTGGTACTTGCAAGCAGTATGGGAAACTGTATATTGGTCCTTTAGGCAGAACTTTGAGGTTATGCTATGTGAACATGAGGAAAGTGGGAGCTTAAGAAAAGAAGAAAGTGACCTTACTGGAAATGAACAAACACAAGACCCAAACGCCAGACTAGTATAAATGATCACTCTCAGTTCCTGATTTCACCTTTGTTAAATTGAGTTTTCATTACAAATACTAGATTCAGGCTGTAAATTCTTCTTATTTCTCATTAATTGTTAAATGTATCTCCACATAAATGCTTCATTTATCCCTCTTTTTTAATTAATGTAATTATTTCTATGTGGCCAAAAATGTTCTGATTTCCTATTTAAACACTCTGTCATTTTTGTGTCATCTTTACAAATAGTATTAGTGGAATTTGCACATAATGTTTATCTGTTTTTGTGATATTCAGTTGTCACCAAATAGATATAATTCTGCAGAACAATAGGAAATGTTTTTCATTTTAAATATTATTATAATGTTCTGAGAAGCACTGACAAAGAAGCTGCCACACCCATCCACTCAGATACCCATCCATGGAGCGCATTGTCATAGATATGGGTGATTTTTTTAGGTCTCTGTCTCAATTTGTGTGTGAGAATGGGTATTTAAACTGTGAAAAGGAGTGTTAGCTTGAAAACTATTGAAATTATGTGTGTTGTCTGTGTGTCACATAACAATCAGCTGGGGACGAGAGATCACTAATTCTAAACTTTGGTTACTGTTCCCACTAGGGATTTCCATTATCCAAATATTAATAGTATTGTGTCAGAAGAGGAACATCTTTACAGACTGTCAAATTAGGAACACATTGATTAGAACCAACATAGTATTACATTTTGAAACACATTTAAATCTCTGGACTTTGAAATATTAAGAAAAATGTCTGCAGCCAGGTACAAACTTAGGAAAAAACTCTAAGTCTTGGATATATACGCTACTGGCCATTAAAATTGCTACACGAAGAAGAAATGCAGATGATAAACGGGTATTCATTGGACAAATATATTATACTAGAACTGACATGTGATTACATTTTCAGGCAATGTGGGTGCATAGATCCTGAGAAATCAGTACCCAGAACAACCACCTGTGGCCATAATAACGGCCTTGATACACCTGGGCGTCAAATCAAACAGAGCTTGGATGGCGTGTACAGATACAGCTGCCCATGCAGATTCAACATGATATCACAGCTCATCAAGAGTAGTGACTGGCGTATTGTGATGAGCCAGTTGCTCGGCCACCATTGACTAGACGTTTTCAATTGATGAGAGATCTGGAGAATGTGCTGGCCAGGGCAGCAGTTGAACATTTTCTGTATCCAGAAAGGCCCGTACAGAACCTGCAACATGCGGTTATGCATTATCCTGCTGAAATGTAGGGTTTCACAGGGATCGAATGAAAGGTAGAGCCACGGGTTGTAACACATCTGAAATGTAACGTCCACTGTTCAAAGTGCCATCAATGCAAACAAGAGGTGACCGAGACGTGTAATCAGTGGCACCCCATACCATCACATCGGGTGATGCGCCAGTATGCTAATGACGAATACACTCTTCCAATGTGCGTTCATTGCGATGTCGCCAAACACAGATGTGACCATCATGATGCTGTAAACAAAACCTGGATTCATTCGAAAAAATGACATTTTGCCATTCGTGCATCCAGGTTCGTTGTTGAGTACACCATCGCAGTACTCCTGCCTCTGATGCAGTGTCAAGGGTAACTGCAGCCATGGTCTCCAAGCTGATAGTCCATGCGGCTGCAAACATCGTCGAACTGTTCATGCAGATGGTTGTTGTCTTGCAAATGTCCCCATCTATTGACTCAGGGATCGAGACGTGGCTGCACAATCCGTTACAGCCATGCGGATAAGCTGCCTGTCATCTTGACTGCTAATGATACGAGGTCGTTGGGGTCCAGCACGGCGTTCCATATTACCATCCTGAACTCACCGATTCCATACTCTGCAAACAGTCATAGGATCTCGACCGACTCGAGCAGCAATGCCACGATACGATAAACCACAATCGTGGTAGGCTACAACCCGACCTCTATCAAAGTCAGAAATGTGATGGTACGCATTTCCTCTCCTTGCACAAGTCATCACAACAACGTTTCACCAGGCAATACCGGTCAACAGCTGTTTATGTATGAGAAATCGGTTGGAAACTTTCCTCATGTCAGCACATTGTAGGTGTCGCCACTGGTGCCAACCTTGTGTGAATGCTCTGAAAAGCTAATCATTTGCATATCACAGCATCTTCTTCCAGTGGTTAAATTTCGCATCTGTAGCACATCATCTTCATGGTGTAGCAATTTTAGTAGCCAGTAGTGTATATGTGAAAGGTGTAGCAAATTATTCTACATCTATAGTTAGGTAACAGCGAAGATTAAAACTTTTACCCTGAATGAAATTTTCACTCTGTAGCAGAGTGTGCGCTAATACCAAACTTCCAGGCAGATTAAAATTGTGAGCTGGACCGAGACTCGAACTTCACAGAAGCTCTCCTGTGAAACATTTCGCATTAGAGCTTCTGTGAAGTCTGGAAGGTAGGAGATGAGGTACTGGTGGAAGTGAAACTGTGAGGATGGTTTGTAAGTCGTACTTTGGGAGCTCAGATGGTAGAGCACCTGCCCGCAAAAGGCAAAGGTCCTTAGTTCGAGTGTCGATCCAGCACACAAGTTTTAATCTGCCACAGGTTTCGGATCTCACCTCTTTGTCAATTGATGCATTTGAATAGTCTCCTGCACAAGCTTACTCTCCATATTCAGTATTTAGAGCAATTTTTGCTTTCCTTCAGAACCAATAGATCTTATCATTTATTCCTGCTCCTCTCCTGTCAAAAGGCTTGTTTAAAAAAAAATACAATAGCTAGTGAAACAACAGTGTTTTTAAAAAGGTGTATCTAGAAACCTTGTTCCAATCATTACTGTTTTACCAGTCTATAAATTGATATTCCTCATCTGTCACAAATATTTAAAATATTGAGTATTATACTTATTTTCAGTCTTTTTTTTTCAAAACAGGTTGTAGAATATCCATAGAAGATGTGAAGAACATTGCAATCAGATTTGCACGCCTTACTTCTGAGTTTGTGAAACCACTCTACAGTAAATTGATAAAAGAAGCACAGTTGTACTTAGAGGTATTTTGTCACAACTTTATGCTTAAACACTAATCAATAAGTAGTTAATGGCACTTCTTATAAATGTTAAATAAATTATTTTAGTTAATTGGGCACACTTAATACTACCTGCGATTTTCTATATGAGGATATTAGATTAGTAGTTAGTGTATTTTGGGTTGTTAATGTTTTTCATTGTATAAAATGACTGTTGTTGAAGGAGCACGAAGCTTCATCTGGAGTTAATCAACATGGACTAGTCCACGTCTTATACATATTATAAATTAAAGTCCCCCATCACATTTTTCTGTCTATATGACAGAGCTATTCTCAGGAATTAATGTAGGGATTTTGACATGGTTTTCACTAATAAATAGACTGGTTCAGGAGGAAGGGTTGTGTATATCACTACGTATTATAAGCGAGTCATCTGACCATAGATACTTAGTGCTATCCATGTGAAATCTGAGTGGCTTGCTAGTTCAGTGTAGATTATTTCAAGCTATTAGTAGTTATTGTGTAACAATAGTATAAGAACAAAGGGCAACACACACTATGGGAGAAGCATCGAGCAGTAGATACATATTTTAACAAAAAATTCCATATTCTGGTTCATTTTCTGAACTAACATTTTTCTTTAGGACACATTAATACAGCACAAAGATACTATCTCATACTGTTACTTGACTGGTGTCGGTGGTTGTCTTGGACTGAGTGAATATGTTGAATGTGGAAAGGGTGTGGGGTCGAAAGGAGGGGTTAGGGAATTTCGTCTAACTGCAGCCAGGTTTAATGGTATTTTGTACATGAAAGCAATGGGGATGGAATTTTGGGAGGGAGTGGTGGATTAATGAGCCAGAAGGATAAGCTAAGAAAACAGTGGCGAAGGTATACATGGCCAAGCAATGTATGAAAATCATGGGGCCATATGAAGCTTTAGGGGGAAGAATGCAGTAGGAAATAAGATTTGAACAGTACTAGGGATGAAGCTTTAGAGGGAAGAGTGCAGCAGAAAATAAGGTTTGAGCAGTACTGGGGACTAGGAAGGGGACAAAGGTATATTGAGAAAGCATTAGTGAGTTTCAAGGTGAGTTGAATTTGTGGACCAAATAATGTATGTAAGGACAGTTTCCATCTTCACAATTGAGAAAAGTTGATTTTGAGAGGAGGAGGTAGGAGAATCTGTATGACAGGGACTGAAGCATCATTGGAGTCAATCAAGTTGTGCCAAGTAACGTGCTCTACAATTTTGTGACTAAACTTTCCCTTGACTACAATTTAGTGATGTTAATTCAACAAGTGGTCAACTCCTCATTTTAGGATGCAATGAAATAAAGTTGTTTACTACTGGAGGATGTGGAACAGTCGTTTCGTTTCAGGGAGGTATTGTGTACTAAGGGAGTGGTTGTTTCTGACTGGTTATAATGTGTGGTTGTAGTATTAGAGCATGGGAATTTTATCTTTAGACATAATTGAGGGGAAACAGCTGTGGATATTTGAGAGAGACATTCACCATATCAAGAGAAGAATCACTATAGAAGTGTCATTCACAGATGGAAGGAGGACATCTTTATATCTGTGGTACAAGAAAGTAGCGAACTTCTGGCACTCTTTGTTCTTGGTTGGCCTTATATGAAACTGAACTATATGAGAAGTTTAGGATTCTGAGCAACTTGTACGGATTCTGCTGGATGGTCCGCCTCCATGTTTCTAGATGAGGAAATCCATGGTGTTGAAATCCATGTTTGAACATCCAGTTTAGGTTTTTCATTGATTCTGTAAATCAGCCAAGGCAGAAGCCAGGTACATTTCATTGAATAATCTGCAGTTTATTTCCTGTCCCATCCTTGTCAAATCTGAACATGTGTTAATCTGTAATGATCTCATTATTAATGAGAGCTTCAAATCTAATCATCTTGCCTACTTGTTTGTAGATTTGTCTTCAAAGGAGAAGTAGTTTTGAGCGAGGATAGAGGTGTTCATATGAACCAAGAATGGTTGCAAAAAGGTGTCTTCTAGGTACTGGGAGCAGAGTGACTAAAATTTTAGTGGGGATTGAGGGGATCGGACATGTTAGACTCTTGTGTCTAATCTAGACAATCATGTTATGCAGCTGTTACACATAAAGTAACCATCTTTATGGATCATCTTGTGAGTTATCCGATATGTGAGAGCTCTTCATCTACATGCACAAAAGAACACATGGTGAGTCAATGTTTGTAACTGTCATATATATGAGTCACATATAAACTTACAGCTAAAAACCAATATTGACTTAAGGTCTCTTACTTCCACGTATACAGCATGTGAATGGTCACAGTAAACCTGATCTCAGAGGTTTAAAATCAGTCAGGCCTGGGATGAGAGGGGTGTGAGAATAGCTCTGCTAAGATTTAATGTTGTTGTAGTCATTTTTGCTCTGGTTAGCTACAAGTGTGCCATAGCAAGATTTACAATGGACCTACTGCTACGAAAGAGATCCTAAGACATCAGTATTCTACCCTAGATGGAATAGTGATGTGAGGAAACATATCTACTTCTACATTTATACTCTGCAAGCCACCCAACGGTGTGTGGTGGAGGGCACTTTACGTGCCACTGTCATTACCTCCCTTTCCTGTTCCAGTCGTGTATGGTTTGTGGGAAGAACAACTGCCAGAAAGCCTCCGTGCATGCTCGAATATTACATTCATGATATCCTCGGGATGTATAAGTAGAGGGAAGCAATATATTCGATACCTTATCCAGAAACGCACCCTCTCGAAACATGGACAGCAAGCTACACTGTGATGCAGAGCGCCTCTCTTGTAGAGCCTGCCACTTGAGTTTGCTAAACATCTCCGTAAAGCTATCACGCTTACCAAATAACCCTGTGATGAAACACGCTGCTCTTCTTTGGATCTTTTCTATCTCCTCTGTCAACCCGATCTGGTGCGGATCCCACACTGATGAGCAATACTCAAGTATATGTCGAATGAGTGTTTTGTGAGCCACCTCCTTTGTTGATGAACTACATTTTCTAAGGACTCTCCCAATGAATCTCAACCAGATACCCGCCTTACCAACAATTAATTTTATATGATCATTCCACACGCATACTCCCTAATATTTTACAGAAGTAACTGCTACCAGTGTTTGTTCCGCTATTATATAATCATACAATAAAGTATCCTTCTTTCTATGTATTCGCAGTACATTACATTAATCTATATTAAGAGTCAGTTGCCACACCCTGCACCAAGTCCCTATCCGTTGCAGATCTTCCTGCATTTCACCACAATCTTCCAATGCTGCAACTTGCCTATATACTACAGCATCATCTGCAATAACCTGCATGGAACTTTCGACACTATTTACTAGGTCATTTATATATATTGTGAAAAGCAATGGTCCCATAACACTCCCCTGTGGCACGCCAGAGGCTACTTTAACATCTGTAAACGTCTCTCCATTGAGAACAACATGCTGTGTTCTGTTTGCTAAAAACTCTTCAATCCAGCCACACAACTGGTCTGATATTCTAAAGGCTCTTACTTTGTTTATCAGGCGACAGTGCGGAACTGTATCGAACGCTTTCTGGAAGTCAAGGAAAATAGCATCCACCTGGGAGCCTGTATCTAATATTTTCTGAGTTTCAGGAACAATTAAAGTGAGTTGGGTCTCACACGATTGCTGTTTCCGGAATCCATGTTGATTCCTACAGAGTAGATTCTGGGTTTCCAGAAATGACATGATACGCGAGCAAACAACATGTTCTAAAATTCTACAACAGATCGACGTCAGAGATATAGGTCTATAGTTTTGCGCATCTGCTCGACGACCCTTCTTGAAGACTGGAACTACCTGTGCTCTTTTCCAATCATTTGGCACCTTCCGTTCCTCTAGAGACTTGCAGTACATGGCTGTTAGAAGGGGGGGGGGGGGGGGGGGGGGGCAAGTTCTTTCGCGTACTCTGTGTAGAATCTAATTGGTATCCCGATCAGGTCCAGTGGACTTTCCTCTGTTGAGTGATTCCAGTTGCTTTTCTATTCCTTGGACACTTATTTCGATGTCAGCCATTTTTTCGTTTGTGCGAGGATTTAGAGAAGGAACTGCAGTGGGGTCTTCCTCTGTGAAACGGCTTTGGAAAAAGGTCTTTAGTATTTCAGCTTTACGCGTGTCATCCTCTGTTTCAATGCCATCATCATCCCGGAGTATCTGGATATGCTGTTTCGAGCCACTTACTGATTTTTCGTAAGACCAGAACTTCCTAGGATTTTCTGTGAAGTCGGTACATAGAATTTTACTTTCGAATTCACTGAACGCTTCACACATAGCCCTCCTTACGCTAAGTTTCACATCGTTTAGCTTCTGTTTGTCTGAGAGGTTTTGGCTGCATTTAAATTTGCAGTGAACCCTTTTTTGCTTTTGCAGTAGTTTCCTAACTTTGTTGTTGAACCATGGTGGGTTTCTCCCGTCCCTCACAGTTTTACTCGGCACGTACCAGTCTAAAACGCATTTTACGATTGCCTTGAACTTTTTCCATAAACACTCAACATTGTCAGTATCGGAACAGAAATTTTTGTTTTGATCTGTTAGGTAGTCTGAAATCTGCCTTCTATTACACTTGCTAAACAGATAAACCTTCCTCCCTTTCTTTATATTCCTATTTACTTCCATATTCAGGGATGCTGCAATGGCCTTATGATCACTGATTCCCTGTTATGTGCTTACAGAGTCGAAAAGTTCGGGTCTGTTTGTTATCAGTAGGACCAAGATGTTATCTCCACAACTCGGTTCTCTGTTTAATTGCTCGAGGTAATTTTTGGATAGTGCATTCAGTATAATGTCACTCGATGCTCTGTCCCTACCACCCATCCTAAACATCTGAGTGTCCCAGTCTGTATCTGGTAAATTGAAGTCTCCATCTAAGACTATAACATGCTGAGAAAATTTATGTGAGATGCATTCCAGATTTTCTCTCAGTTGTTCTGCCACTAATGCTGCTGAGTTGGGAGGTTGGTAAAAGGAGCCAATTATTAACCTACCTCGGTTGTTGAGTGTAACCTCCGCCCATAGTAATTCACAGGAACTATCCACTTCTACTTCACTACAGGATAAACTACTACTAACAGCGACAAACACGCCACCACTGCTTGCATGCAATCTATCCTTTCTAAAGACTGTTGGTGCCTTTGTAAAAATTTCAGCAGAGTTTGTCTCTGGCTTCAGCCAGCTTTCCGCACCTATAACGATTTCAGCTTCGGTGCTTTCTATCAGTGCTTGAAGTTCCGGTACTTTACCAATGCAGCTTCGACAGTTTGCAATTACAATACTGATTGCCGCTTGTTCCCCGCAGGTCCTGACTTTGCCCCACACCCTTGGAGGCTGTCGCCCTTTCTGTACTTGCTCGAGACCATCTAACCTAAAAAACCTCCCAGTCCACGCCACACAACCCTTGCTACGCATGTAGCCGCCTGCTGCTTGTAGTGGACTCCTGACCCATCCAGCGGAACCCGAAACCCCACAACCCTATGGCGCAAGTCGAGGAATCTGCAGCCCACACAATCGCAGAACCGTCTAAGCCTCTGATTCAGACCCTCCACTTGGCTCTGTACCAAAGGTCCGCAGTCAGCCCTGTTGACGATGCGATGCGATGGTTCTTACCTATGACCTTCCCCAAATTCTTCTGTGAATGTGCCTGCCGTATGAAATTTGGTTAAATGAACAACCAAGCTGCCTCCTCTACATTTTATTGGCGGACAGTAAATTGCATACCTTTATGACCCAAAGATGGTTCAGTGGAGATGGAAGAGGAAATAACAATATCAAGTGTATCAATATTACAGTAGAGTTATCACAAGTGTTGCAATAGAATGAAGGTTAAACAAAAGTAAAACCAGGAAATATATTTTAACCATTATCAGTGCAGGGAAGAGATTGGGGTGTAGTCTTTATTTAAATAAGAAAATAAAATACAGTATTACAGACATATAAGGAACCTGAATACAGGATAACTAGACTAAGGAACAATGTATGCAACAATTTGCTCTCCTTTTAGGTAGAATACCTCTACAAAGAGCATCAGAAACTGATAAACCACAGTAAATCAAATAACTAGATGATGGTGGAAGATTTCAGTCCAGAATTAGGATTGAAACTAGAGGGAAACATGGAGTAGCGCACCAGATTTGATAGAGGCAGAATCTGCTAAGAAAACAGCAGGTCCATCCTTAACACTTTCTTTCAGAAGAAAACAAAGAGGAAACAATCTTCTCAAACATGGAAATAACAAAAAAGTGTTGCAGGTATGTGGAGGGTAAACAACAAAAGTAAAAGAATGTGAAACAAAGCAACAGGTACAGGTTTCAAGAAAATTATAAGAGTGTCAAAAAATAACATTCTGAACTGAACCACTTTAAAATGTCTATAAGACTATATGAAAAGCAAAAATGGGAGACCTGTGAACTTAAATGATTAAAACAAGTGGAGTATCGAGGGAGGGGAGGGGGAACTTATGTGTGGAAGACTTTATATTCCAATATATATATTTTGGGAGTAAAGGAAAGCACTCACCAAATAGCAGAAGCGTGGTGTTGTTGACAGACCCACACAAAAGAGAGAGAAACCTTGCTAGCTTCCCCCCCCCCCCCCCCCCCCCCAAACACACACACACACACACACACACACACACACACACACACACACACACAAACAAACAAACAAACAACACCTATGCCACTAAATCACGATGGCAGGTGGACTAAGGTGGGGAGGGAAATGTGTCAGGTGGGAAGGGTACAGGGAGAAAGAGTCAGAAGCGATGAAGAGAGGTTGAGAATGGGTAACTAGCATTTCAGAGGAAGGCAGTATGTTTGTTGACTAGAAATGGGGGAGGAAGGGATGGTAAGTGCATGGGCTAGGCATGCGGTACATGGATACTGGAGCTGGTGCCATGTGGTGCTGATGAATATGATGTAGTGGATGACAGAACAGGAAGAAAAAACTTTTGGGTAGAAGGTATGGGGCCAGCAGTATTATGGGAGCAAAGGATGTGTTGAAAGGATGCCTAACATCTGTGTTATGCAGAATAGTCAGTGCTAGTGGGAAGGATTCATGTGGTATGGGGTATGGAGCAGCCATTGACACAGACATTGTATGCCATCAGTTGAGATGCAGACTTGAAGTGAACTAAGAATGTATCTCTAGCAAGAAATAAACACGACAATTTATTACACTTTTAAAAATGATGAAATTGTTGTTGCAACATGGATACACAACAACAATACACTGTGCCAAAGCAAAAAATAAATGGATTTAGAGCAGAGAGGTTTTTGTAGTGTTTTACAGAACACACAACTATGTATTTACTTCGATACTTCCCCTAACTTCCAGTGATGCTGCTGCTTATGATGATGATGATGATGATGATGATGATGATGATGATGATGATAAGGGATCTCTTATAATGATTGCTTGGTGAGACAAAAAATATAACCTGGCCTGACACTGAAACCTTCTGTCTGAGTCATAAATATTTCTGTGTCTAGGTCACCACACAGAAATGCAATTCTAACTTATAATTGATGAAACCTGTAGGTTTCTTCAGCTACAATTGTTGTTAAAGTACAAAAAGAGTAATAACAAGAAATTGGACTAAAATGTTCATCATCGTCATGTCCTCTGTGTTGAAACATACCAAAAACAACCAAACGAGTGTGGTCAGGTTTATATTTTACTGGAAGTACCCAACAATTATTAATCACATGTTGACTTTTAGGCAGTTTACCAACTCCAGGTGTAATTTGCTTCAAAGACCTTCATTGCTTCTTTCACTGAATTAAACCACTTATTGGAATCACTACTTTCCATACCTTTGGTAAAGTTTGTTGGTGTCAGCTCTTCATGGACTGCTTTTGTAAGGCAAACTAATACATTTGATTTTTGGAGACTGGTGGGCCTGGCATCCTAATTCATAATCACTGAACCTCACTGTATGTGTATTGGACAATGATTTAATAAAACATCTAGTCATTCTCAGTTACTAATCTCAGTTTGATCAATAATAGATTTAAATTTTCTTTGGACCAAGAATTACTAATCAACTCACACTCCTCTCCTATTTCTTCAGGTACAGACTTAAATACCAGCTTAATCAAATTTCCAATCATAGATAACATTTGTGGTTGAAAAGCACCATTGCATGATTACGTTTCATGGTGTTTTGATGTGATACACACTTTGTGACCATCTTTCGCATTCATATAACCAATAAAAATATCAAGGCATAGCTTTGTCATAGAACTTGGAATGAAATTTCATGGGCAAATAAACTGTCGAACCCGTTACCAGTCCACAGCTCAAAAGGTGTTTTACCTGGAGCACTTGACTTCCCAGTGTGATTCAATAGAAAAATTGCTGTGTTACATTTGTGAGCCCAAATAATTTAGGTAACTCACTAGGTGGTGACATGGAGTGAGCTAATTCAACTATTTGTTGATTTGATTGTTCAGCAACGCACTTTTGCCCAGATGTATCCAGACATGTAATGTGAGACACTGTTACACAGTGTCATAGTATTGCAGCTACCACATTTCAGTTAAACTTTCCTCTACTGCCAGATGAAACACTTTTACCATATGACCAGCAGGACACACCTTCAAAATGTTTTCAAATTGTTGATTACTTCAGATTTACTTTGCATTAAATATATCCAAGTGAAACGAGAACAGTTAACTTTGAAAAATCACATAAGAATGAAAATTGTTTATCAAGTCAGCATAAATTGTCCAGTAACATCAGCATTAATCAATTCATCAGCAGTTTGTGGCCATTCTCTGAAAGGACTGAATGGTTTGCAGTGGGATTTGTCAAGAACACATCCATCACAAAATAATGAACTGATATTCAGAAGCAAGAGAGCATGCCTCACACATGGTTATTGTCTTGATGACCAAGTTTCTCATGCCAATATTATAATTGTTCTTCTGAAGTTGCTAAGTTAATGTTCATTTTTGAATTTGGATGACAAACGTGCTTGTTCATAATGTACATTGAAGGAACAAGTTTCCCTGTTGCAACTGATTCACTATATATCTAAATGATAACACCTTTGTTATTATAAGCCACATTATTTCCCCATTGCACAGCTTGATGAATATTAATACTCACCATATAGCGGAGATGGTGAGTCGCAGATAGGCACAACAAAAGGACTGTCGCAAATATGAAGATTGCGACCAGGAGGGTTACAAGAACATTGGATGTATTCCAGGGAAAGTTCCCACCTGCACAATTCAGAAAAGCTGGTGTTGGTGGGAAAATTCCTTGTGTCATAGGCTGTGAAGCAGTCATTGAAGTGAAGGATGTCATGTTTGACAGCATTCTCAGCAACAGGGTGGTCCACTTGTTTCTTGGCCACAGTTTGTCAGTGGCCATTTGTGCGGATAGTCAGCTTGTTGATTGTCATGCCCAATAGAATGCCGGATAGGGCTGCAGATTAGCTTGTAGATCACATGACTGGTTTCACAGGTAGCCCTGCCTTTGATGGGATAGGTGATTTTTGCAACCAGACTGGAATAGGGGGTGATGGGAGGACGTATGGGACAGGTCTTGCACCTAGGCTTGTTACAGGTGTATGAGCCATGAGGTAAGGGGTTGGGAGCAGGGGTTGTGTAAGGATGGACGTGTGTATTGTGTAGGTTCGGAGGGCAGTGAATACGACTGTAGGAGGGATGGGAAGGATAGTGGGCAGGACCTTTCTCATTTCAGGGCATGACGAGAGGTAGTTGAAACCCTGGCCATGAAAGTAATTCAGTTGCTCCAGTCTTGGGTGGGTTACAAGGGAATACTCCTCTGTAGCTGGACAGTGTGACTTTGGGAGGTGGTGGGAGGCTGGAAAAATAAGGCAGGGGAGATTTGTTTTTGTACAAGGTTGGAAGGATAATTAGGGCCAGTGGAGGCTTCAGTGAGACCCTTGGTGTATTTCGAGAGGGACCACTCATCACTACAGATGCGATGACCACAGGTGCCTAGGCTGTATGGAAGGGACTTCTTGGTATGGAACAGGTGGCAGCTGTCTCGGAACTGAGGTGATGCAAAACTTTTTTTTATGTGTGTGTATCTATGGTAGTTGGTGCCTAAATCAGGGATAATCTGTTATGTTTTTGTTACTTGTATTTCAAAATTTACATTTCCTTTGAAATCTCAAAAATTGTGGAAGGTAACTTTACAGAACATTTCAAGAGTAGAAAAGAAGTTTATTTTGAAATTCCCTTAACCAGCTATAGTATTTGGAGAAAATGTAAGCAACCATGCATGAGCAGCACCTGTTAGACTGAGGGGGTCCGACAGCCAATCAGTTCCAGTCATTCCACCAAGAAGGAGGTACATAGCTTGTGTTGTCTGTAGTTCAACCAAGCCCAGATGGTCAATGCCGCAGTTTGATTGCGTCCACATTGTTACTTTGTGCCAGGAAGGGAAGTGTCCAGGCATTTCCGAGTGAACCAAAGCGATATTGTTTGGACATGGAGGAGATACAGAGAGACAGGAACTGTTGATGACATGCCTTGCTCAGGCTGCCCAGTGGCTACTACTGCAGTGGATGACCGCTACCTACAGATTATGGCTCAGAGAAACCCTGACAGCAATGCCACCATGTTGAATAATGCTTTTCGTGCAGCCACAGGATGTCGTGTTACGACTCAAACTGTACACAGTAGGTTGCATGATGCTCAACTTCACTCCTGACATCCATGGCAATGTCCATCTTTGCAACCACGAAACCATGCAGTGCAGTATAGATGGGCCCAGCAACATGCCGAATGGACTGCTCAGGAGTGGCATCAAGTTCTCTTCTCCAATGAGTGTCGCATGTGCCTTCAACCAGACAATCGTCAGAGACGTGTTTGGAGGCAACCTGCTCAGGCTGAATGCCTTGGACACACTGTCCAGCAAGTGCAGCTGTGTGGCCAACATACGCTGCTGGTGGTCATGAAAGGTGCTGTAATGGCTGTATGATACGTGAATGCCATCCTGATAGCGCAACCATTTCGGCAGCTTATTGGTGAGGCATTCGGCTTTATGGACGACAATTCGCACTCCCATCATGCACATATAGTGAATGACTTAGTTCAGGAGAACGACGTCACACGACTAGAGTTGCCAGCATGTTCTCCAGACATGAACCCTATCGAATGTGCTTGGGATAGATTGAAAAGGGCTGTTTATGAATGACGTGACTCATCAACCACTCTGAGGGACCTATGCCGCCGTTGAGGAGAGGAACAATCTAGACCAACAGTGCCCTGATGAACTTGTGGATAGTATGCCACAACGAATACAGGCATGTGTCAGTGCAAGAGGACGTGCTACTGGGTATTAGAGGTACTGGTGCATACAGCAATCTGGACCACCACCTCTGAATGTCTTTCGGTATCATGGTACAACATGAAAGTGTGTGGTTTTCATGAGCAATAAAAAGGGCAGAAATAATGATTATGTTGATCTCTATTCCAATTTTCTGTACAGGTTCCAGAACTCTCGGAACTGAGGTGATGCAAAACTTTTTTTTATGTGTGTGTATCTATGGTAGTTGGCGCCTAAATCAGGGATAATCTGTTATGTTTTTGTTACTTGTATTTCAAAATTTACATTTCCTTTGAAATCTCAAAAATTGTGGAAGGTAACTTTACAGAACATTTCTATATAATATTTTTATGTCAATTACCCATATTATTCAGATTTTAACCCTGCATGTTGAAACCCCGTTGGATGCAAAAATCCATGTAACATCATTTTTCAAGGAAACTAGTTATCTGATGATGCTGATATCCTGTACTCCTTATTTTAACATAATTCTACTAACAAAATATGTAATTATAAGTGAATCTAAATTTTGTGTTATGCAATTTCATAAACATACGTCAGCTGCATGAACAAGAGTAGTCATGTTCTGGGCTTGACCTTTGGACTGTGTGGAGGAGAAGAGCAAGTCCCTCCGTCCCTCCCTCCCTCCCTCTCCAATGCCTAGTAGACATCCTTTGACAACCCACGTTATTTAGTTTAGTTGATAGAAGGATAAAATATTAAAACTCAGCAAAGACGCAAGCAAAAGAAATACAAATGTCTAAAAAATGAGATGATGGAGAGTGCAAAAAGGCAAAGCATTGAATGGGAAATCCAAAGCTGTAGATGTTATGTATCACAATAGAAAATGTAGATGCAAATATAGAAAAATAAAGACACTTTGGATAAAAGAGAAGCATCTGTATGAAAAGGAAGACCTCAGACTCTTAGAAGACTATAGTAATTCTGATACCACAGCACATGTTGAAAGGTGTTCTAACAGTTTTTGGACGACAGGAGACAGTGTGGTACTAGGGTGCAAGACTCGCACGTCTCTCACAGTTGACTCACATATTGTGTGCAGCCGATTTTCTTCTCGGGTCAGACAGCTGCATCGATCTTCACAAACTCTTCTTCTCCAAATACTATAGCTGGTTAAGGGAATTTCAAAATAAACTTCTTTTCTACTCTTGAAATGATTCTGTACTCTCAGGATACTTTTGTTCAACTCTGTTATATTTTCATCTCCACAATAAAACAACTTCACAAGTTTCACACAAGTGTTCAACTCTCGTGAGTCAACCCCGTCTTGGACCATTAGATACTAACAGATACAATTACAATATGTTTGGTTTAATAACCCTTATAAAACCAGTTCTTGCTTCTTGCAAGTCCAACACCAGAAAGTCAAATGTAAGTGTCTTTAGTTCAGTATATAATTCATTTGTTCACAACAATACAGTTGTTACACCATCAAAGAATAGAGCATGCTTGCTCCTTGTACTGGACATACAGCTTCCATAGTGTGCACTGCAAACACTTGTGCACACTGATCGACCGTCACCATTGCAGTATTTTCCCGATATACATCCTTCCTGCGCACACAAAAAACCAGCAGCGAGATAGACACATCTCCACTTTGTCATTCTTGTACTTAAAATATCAGGTGTTCGAAACAGAGGAAAGCTGAGTGTCTCTAGAACTTACACCAAAATTCTCAAGGCGCTACAGTGTATCACTAAACCATCAGTTTAATAAGTGCTGGTTACAGAATGCTAACGCACATGGTTTACAGAGAAGTGGAACAACTGTTAGAGGTCACACTAAAGGAGGATCAGTTTGAGTTCTGGAGAAATGTAGGTACATGTGGGCAGTACTGACTGTTTGATTTATCTTAGAAGATAGAAGAAAGAATGAAAACCCCACAGTTATTGTGTCTATAAGTTTAGAAAAAGTGGTTGGCAATACTAACTAGAAAAATCTCCTCAAAATTCTGAAGTTGTCAGGGGTTATGTAGAGGAGGTGAAAAATACATACAAATTGTACAGAAAGCAGACCGCAGATCTAGGAATCATTGGATATGAAAGAAAGGCAGTGATAGAGGAGTGTGACAGGTTGAAGCCTATCACTGATGCCATTCAGTCTGCACATTTTAGCAAGCAGTAAAGGAAACTAAGAAGAAATTTGGAAAGGGATTTAAGTTCAGGTAGAAGAAATAAAATGATGATGACATTGTAATTCTCTCAGAGACAGCAAAGAACATAGAAGAGCAGTTGGATGAAATGGCTAGTGTCTTAAAATGAGGTTTCAGGGTGGACATCAACAGAGGTAAAGCAAGGATAACAAACTGTATAGTTGAATTAGATTAGGCAACACTGAGGAAATTAGGTTAGTAAATGAGACACTAAAACTAGATGACTGGTTTTGCTATTTGGATGGCAAACTGACTGTAATGGAAAATGCAGATAGGAAATAGCAAGAAATGTACTTCTGAATAAAGATATTTTGTATATATAATGTAAAAGTAAATGTAAATGTTAGGAAGTCCTTTCTGATAGTATTTATCTCAATTGTATCCTTTTATGGAAGTAAAATGTAGACGATAACACTGCAGAAGATTAGATGGGTAGTTTAGAAATTTATAGCACAACTTGGCCCAAAGCAGGGACAGATTGATAAGATACATCATGAAGCACCAAATAATAGTTAATGTGTTAGTGAAGTGGAGTGTAGTGTAGTGAATAATATTTGTGTCACAAAATTGTTCACTTTCAAAAAGGAACAATTTCAGTTCATTGTGATATGTGTCAAAGATTTAGTCTTGCTGCACAAAGCTTTTAAGAAAGATACACAGTGCAGTATATATATTATTTTTAATAGGCAACAAGGTACATGTTTGCCTCAATGCTTGCCTGAGTAACTGCAGATTTCATTAAGTTTTCTTCCCACCATTAACCACTAACTCGTGACTGCAAACTATATTCAAAGGGAAAATTTTATGTACCATCATTGGATTACATATAGTAGGATGCTGCTCACGTACATAGGCTGTTTTTTTACTGTTGTTATATGTCCTTTATGCATTAAATAAGTATGATGAGGAAATGCAGATTAACAGTAGGCAGTAGCGTAGGTAATCACTAATCAGTAGCTAATTGATGCATGATTTGTAGATATAGATAAGAGCACGTAGCCTGTCACTAGTTTTTAGGACCAAATATTGGCTACAGTAAGCAGTTACAAGTGGATGTACATTGCAGTAGTAGTTATAGAGGACTGAAGAGATTTGCGCAGGATACACTATTACAGAGAACTGTTTCATATCAGTAGTCCAAGTAAAGGCCACCAACAAAACAACAAGATAGCAAACAACTTAGCTACTAACAGAGATAAGAGCATTCAAGCATGATCTCTCTAAATGTGTAAAGTTCATAAGCTAGAACATGAACATGTAATTAATCATGAAAATAATAACATTCTGGAAGTTAAGCAAAATGATGCCCTATCCACTAAAATATTCTCAGCAGTCCTCAAGGAATTTTTCATGTTCTTAAACAGAAGGGGAAAAAAAAGAAGGCATATTTATTAATTGAACGTATCTGAACCACCTGAATTCGATGATGATATTGTGCTCTTTGTGTTTCTCAGTTGGAAGACATTAATAGCACAGATTTGAAAATAGAACTGAAAATGAATTGGAATGAACAATAATAAAGTATAATCACAACAACAAAGAAGCAAATAGTTCATATTTACAAGCAAGTAATCAAAGTTGTTTCTATTTTTTGTACTTATGGCAGTTGATGATGATGACTAGTGGGATAGCCAAAGAACTGCACCGAAGAGTAAAAATTGCCTCAGATGTTTTCAGTATACTGAAAAGGTTTCTCAAAATAAGGCTTCCAATTTGTCTTCCATGAAGGTTTACAGTCACCATTAGTTAGCAGCTTTAACTCATTCAACAACCGAGTGTTGCTCAGTGAACAGTGGAAAGATGAATATTCACAATTACTAGGAGGGTCAAGAAAGCAAATAAATGTATCGGAAAACAGCAGGAGTGGAAAACTTAATTATAATGGTAATCAAAATTAAATGGAGGGAGCCATAATTTATAGCCAGCCAAATAGCTGGTGAATGGATCAAATAAGTTCTGTACTAAATTCACAGATATAAGAAAAGAAATGCTATGACCTAATGGGAGGTGGATATATGGAACTGAAAAACATAAAGGGCAATGTGGGTGCATGTGGTGGAAGAAGACTGTGATGCATGGTGGAGCCTGAAGGAGATCTTTATTTGGTACTGGCTGGTTATGATGATAGTGATGGTGGTGATGATATACAGGAAATTAGATGGAGGGCTTGAAATATGCAGGGTGTTGTAAAAGATAGTACTCAGTGGTAAGTTGACCATTAACTTGGAGCATGTGCATAAGGAAATGGCTGGCAATGGCAGAGAGAGGTAGGGAATCTGGTGGCAGCATGGCATGAACAGTGAAGAAGTAACTGAGAAAGGGGTTGATGTCTTTGATGTAGTGAGGTTTGCTATCAAGGATGGGCCAAACGTGTTGGTGGCTGGGGCAGAAGATTGTGGAAACTGACACCTGGCACCTTATGGTTCTCTGAGATGATTGGGTTTATGATTTTGGGATGCATTTAACAGACACATGAATAGAAGGTGGTGAGTGTGAAAAAGAGATGGCATTATGTGATAGGCTCAGGGATGAGTAAAGCAAATTAAGTAGTTTGTGATGAGAATGCTGCTGTTCTGCTGCCATGTCACTGTAAGCGCAAATGGTTAACAGACTAGATGATTTAATTTGTGGTTCTGACAGTTATCTTAAATTGTACTGTAATTACATGTATACCATTTCACATTCAGAATTCTTAGGATTTGTATCAAATGAACAGTTTAATTCTGACATAAATGTCATTCATCATTCTTTCTTTCATTCTTTTTTAAATACGGGCTACCCAGGCAAAACATATAATGATAAAAATGTAATAACTTGAGATGTATTTGAGATATTTATTATTAGTTTGCTATCACAAGTATGGTAACTGAAAATGTTTACTGAGTTTGCTTTTAGCAGTTGATACCTCTTACACAGGTATGTAACTGCTTTGTTCACATAAACAGGCATCAGTAGCCGTGTGGACTCCACAGCAGACATTCTATACATTTTCTCTCGTGGAGCAGAAGTCCGTCAAGAAGGTTGGATCATCAGATGCGGTCTGACGAAGGTCCACAAATGCATCATAAAATCACCACACACCAAACACAGCATATTACAGAAATCACTGTAGACACACAACACATTCTCCCAGCCGAATGCCACTCCGCACACTGAGTTATCAGATAGGCAACTCTCACCACCTAGTGGTGCAAAGATCTACTACTCCTACTTTCCAGATGGCAGCACCAGTCCCGAGAATTTTGGATTCCACCTCTTAGGCCCATTCTTCTTTGTGAAGCATACAGTTAATGTGACAATGTATATAGACATTTTGGAGCAGTATGTTGCGCCACAACTTTCTTATGACATGATCTTTCAAGAAAGTGTCGCACCATGCGTATTTGTGAGGCATTTCTTGAATCATGAGTTCCCAGATCGCTGGATTCGGAGAGGTACATTACGCCACTTGATTTTTTTTTTCTTTGGGGGTTTATCAAGAATCAAGTGTACTAGATATCTGTTCATGATCTACCAGATCTCTGCCATCACATTTGTGCAGCTATCGCAAATGTTAGTGAGCAGTGCTGCAAAACACTTTGAGAGAAGTGGAATGTAAAGTAGATGTCTGCCACAGCACTAATGGTGTGCGTATTGAGGTGTATTAGGTGTATAAAAAAAGGTTTTTGAAGTACCACACACGTAGAAACATACTGTCAATAAATATAGTAATTACTTCACAGATTATTACTTTTTATATTATTATTTGTTTAACCCAGATAGTCCATTTTTGTTCTGTGTTCATATTCCATAACGTTTATCATGACTGTGATGCATCGAAAGTGTAACTAATAAATGAACAAACGATTTGTTATAATCAATTTGTTGCAAAGTGTAGCACAGTTCCTACTTTGTCCATAGTCATATCACTCTGTATAGTGATATCAAGACTTGCAGTGGGACAAATGAAAAAGTAATTGGGATTACGAATGTACCAATTCTCTTGCATTCTGTTAATTACTTTACTTCTTTAGTACTGAACACTGCAAGTGCAACTTCCACTGTCTAAGCTTTCCCTGCACCTGCACACAGTATCATACCTCAAATGTAACTCTACCAATTTGATACTCCATTACTTTCAATTAATATTGTGGTCTTCCTTCCAAAGACTGGTTTGATGCAGCACTCTGTGCTACTCTACCCTGTGCAAGCATCTCCATATCCAAATAATTACTGCAACCTATATCTTTCTGAATCTGCTTATTGCATTCTTCTCTTGGTCTCCCTCTACGATTACACCCCCACCCTCCCACCCATACGCACTCTCTTCCCTCTGTCCAGTTCCATAGGACAAAATTGAGGAGCAAATCTCCAAGGTGGTGGAATGTGTCAGTACATGAAATTACAACATAAAAGTAATAACAGATAAAATAAAATGTAATGACATAAAATAAAATGTTTTTGAACCCAAAAAAGATAAGCCATAAGTTTATGTAAATGCAATCAACTATATAACATAGGAATCAGCTTAATTTTTCAAGGAACTCCTCAGCAGGATAGAAGGAGTGATGCATGAGGAAACTCTTCAGTTTCAATTTGAAAGTGTGTGGATTACTCCAAAGATTTTTGAATTCTTGTGATGGTTTACTGAAAATGGGTACAGTAGTGTAGTTTACACCTTTCTGAACAAGAGTCAAGGAAGTGTGATCCAAATGAAGTTTTGGATTTCTGTCTGATATTAACTGAATGAAAGCTGCTAATTCTTGGAAATAAGCTGATATTGTTAACAAAGAACAGCAGTAAAGAATACATATATTGAGAGGCCACTGTCAAACTAGTGAACGGGGGTCAATAAGAGGTTTGTGAACTTACACCACTTATTGCCTGAACCACCTGTTTCTGAGCCAAAAATGTCCTTTGAGGATGGGAAGAGTTACCCCAAAATATAATACTATATGCCATAAGTGAATGAAAATAAGCAAAGTAGACTACTTTTCATGCCAAACTATCACTTACTTCAGATACTGGTTGAATAGTTAAATTGGCAGCATTAAATCTTTGAACGAGATCCTGAATGTGGGCTTTCCACGACAGTTTACTATTTATCTAGAAACCTAGAAATTTGAACTGTTCAGTTTCACTAACCACATGCCCATTTTGTGAAATAAAAATTTGGGGTTTCTTGAATTGTGTGCTAGAAACTGTAAAAACTGAGTCTTACTGTGTTTTAGCGTTAGTGTATTTCTACAAGCCATGAACTTAGGTCATGAACTGCACTGTTTGAAACAGTACCAGTGTTGCACACAGCATCCTTTACTACCAAGCTAGTGTCATTAGCAAACAGAAATATTTTAGAATCACCTCTAATATTAGAGGGCACATCATTTATATAAGTAAAGAACAGGAGAAGCCTCCCTGGGCTACCCCCGTTTCACCATGCCCCACTCACACCCCACATCCTAGCTTTTTCATCACTGTGGATAATGAACTTTTACTGTCTGTTGTTAAAGTTAGAAGTGAACAAATTGTGAGCTACTCACCATATTCCATAATGGTCCAACTTCTGGAGCAATATTTTGTGATCAACACAATCAAATGCCTACGTTAACACAAAAAAGATGCCTAGCATTCGAAACCTTTTGTTTAATCCATCCAGAACCTCACAGAGAAAAGAGAATACAGCATTTTCAGTTGTTAAACCACTTCTAAAACTGAACTGCTTATTTGATAGCAAATTAAATTAAATGTAACAATCTATTATCCTTACATACACGGCCTTTTCAATAACTTTAGTAAACACTGATGGCATGGAAATAGGTCTAAAATTGTCTATATTATCCCTTTCTCCATTTTTATAAAGCGGCTTTACTACTGAGTACTTAAATTGTTCAGGAAACAGACCATTTTAAAGGAAAAATTACAATTATGGCTAAGTACAGGGCTAACATATGCAGCATAGTACTTTAATATTCTGTCAAGCACTCCATCGCATCCATAAGAGTCCTTAGTCTTAGTGATTTAATTATTGACTCAGTCTCCCCCTTGTCAGTATTACAGAGTAGTATATCAGACATCACTCTTAGAAAGGCAGTATGAAAGGCAGTATTACAGAGTAGCATATCAGACATCACTCTTAGAAAGGCATTTTCCAAGAGAGTTATATGATTCCCTGTAGAAACTAAGTTTTTATTTAATTCACTAGCAATGCTCTTAAAGTGACTATTAAACACTATACATACATCTGACTGACCAGTAACAGAAATATTTTTACTACAAACTTGTTTCCTTGATGTCTCAGAATGTGCCGCACCAACTCATCCTTTCTTCTAGTAAGGTTGCACCACAAATTTCTTTTCTTCCCATTTACATTCAGTATCCCCTCATTAGTTATGTGATCTACCCATCTAATCTTCGGCACTCTTCAGTAGTACCAAATTTCAAAAGCACCTGTCCTGTTTTTGTCTCAACTATTTATCGTCAGTGTTCTGCTTCCATACATGGCTACATCCCATACAAATGCTTTCGGAAAACACTTCCTAACACTTAAATCTATAATCTGTGTTAACAAATTTCTCTTCTTCAGAAACACTTTTCTTGCCATTGCCAGCCTACATTTTATATCTTCTCTACTTTGGCCATTGTCAGTTATTATGCAGCCCAAATAACAAAACTCATCTACTACTTCAAATGTCTAATTTCCTTATCTGATGCTCTCAGCATCATCTGATTTATTTTGACTACATTCCATTATCCTTGTTTTGCTTTTATTGATGTTCATCTTATGAACTCCTTTCAAGACACACTTCATTGATCTCAACTGCTCATCCCAGTAATTTGTCATCTCTGACAGAAATACAGTGTTATCAGCAAACCTCAAAGTTTCTACCTCTTCTCTTTGAACAATTTACAAATTAAATAACATTGGGAGTAGCCTACAGCCCTGTCTCACTCCCTTCTCAACCACTGCTTCCCTCTCATGCCCCCCGACTCTTAATAACTGTCACCTGGTTTCTGTACAAGCTGTAAATAGCCTTTTGCTTCCTGTGCTTTACCCCTGCTACATTCAGAATTTCAAGGAGAGTACTCCAGTCAGCATTGTCGAAAGCTTTCACTAAGTCTACAAATGCTATTCATGTAGATTTCCTTTTCGTCAACCTAGTTTGTAAGATAAGTTGTACAGTCAGTATTGTCTCACCTGTTCCTACATTTCTCTGGAATCCAAACTGATCTTCCCCACAGTTTGCTTCTACAAGTTTTTCATTCTTCTGTAAAAAAATTCATGTTAGTATTTTGCAGTCAGGACTTATTAAACTAATAGTTTGACAATATTCACACATGTCAACACCCGCTTTCTTTGGGGTTGGAATTAGTATGTTCTTTTTTTAAGTTTGAGGATGTTTTGCCTGTCTCATACATCATGCACAACAGATAGAAGAATTTTGTCGTGGCTGGCTCTCCTAAGGCTGTCAATAGTTCTGATGGAATACCGTCTACTCCCAAGGCCATGTTTTGACTTAGGTATTTCGCTGTCTGTAAAATTCTTCTTGCAGTATCCTATATCTCATCTCTGTCTATTTCCTCTTCCAGTTCCATAATATTGCCTTTGAGTTCATCTCCTTTGTATAGACCCTCTGTATACTCTTCCCCCTTTCAGATTTCCTTTCTTTGCTTAGGACTGGTTTTTCATCAGAGCTCTTGATATTCTTACAGCTGCTTCTCTTTGCTCCGAAAACCTCTCTAAATTTTCCTGTAGGTGGTATCTATCTTTCCCCCTAGTGAAATATTCCTTTATATCCTTACATTTGTCCTCTAGTCATTCCTGGGTGGAAATTTTGCACTTCCTATCAGTCTCATTTTTTAGAAGTTAGTACTCCCTTTCGTGCACTTCATTTGCTGCATTTTTATATTTTCTCCTTTCATCAGTTAAATTCAATATCCCTCGTGTTATCAAGAGCTTCTACTAGGCCTTGTCTTTTTACCTATTCAATCCTCTGCTGCCTCTCAAAGCTACCCATGTGCTAGTCTGTAGTGGCCTATTGTTCCCTATGGAGCTGTCAATAACCCCTCTCTCTCTCTTTCAACTTATCCAGGTCCCATCTCCTTAATTTCCTATCTTTTCGCAATTTATTCAGATTTAATCTACAGTACATAACCAAAAAATTGTGATCAGAGTCCACATCTGCCTCTGGAAATGTCTTACAATTCAAAATCTGGTCCCAAACTCTCTGTCTTCCTGTTACATAACCAGTCTGAAACCTTCTTGATGTGTACATGTAAATGGAAAATCCAGGATGGAATGTAACAAATTTATGAAGAGGAAAGTAGCTACTCTGCAGATCTCTTCCACATACACAACCTCCCTTCAACCCCCATTCAATATTCATCTACTATTTTTCCTTCTCTTCCTCTTCATACTGGTTAATTCCAGTCCCACATCACAATTAAATTACCATCTCCCATAACTACCTGAATAATTTACTTTGTCCCATCATACATTTCTTCAGTCTTTCTTCACCATCTGTGGTGGTTGTTAACGTATAATCTTTACTGTGGTGGGTGTGGGCTTCATGTCTATCTTGGCTATGATAGTCAAACAATGGAAAATCTAGGATGCAATGTAACAAATTTATGAAAAGGAAAGTAGCTACTCACTATATAGTGGGAATGCTGAGTCGCAGATAGGCACAAAAAAACTCATAAATAAAGCTTTCGGCCAGTAAGGCTTTCATCAAAAATAGATCACACACACACACACACACACACACACACACACACACACATGCACGCGCACACAAATGCAACTTACACACACACACATGACTACAGTCGTGTGTGTGTGTGTGTGTGTGTGTGTGTGTGTGTGTGTGTGTGTTGCTTTTGCACATTTGCACATGTGTGTGTGTGTGTGTGTGTGTGTGTGTGTGTGTGTGTGTGTGTGTGTACTATTTTTGATGAAGGCCTTACTGGCCAAAAGCTTGATTTGTGAGAGTCTTTTTGTTTTGCCTATCTGCGACTCAGCATCACCATTACATGGTGAGTAGCAACTTTCCTTTTCATAATATTGGTTACAATAATGCATTCACTGTGCTGTTCATAGTAGCTTACCTGCATTCCTATTTTCTATTTTCTTATTCATTTATATTACTATATTCCTATGATACCTTTAAATTCAGCTTTTTGCAAACTATCTTCACCCCTGCTAAACTGCATATTGCAAAACACTCTCGGCAGTTCCCAATATGAACAGTTATGTACTTGTATGCTAGAAAGTTTTAAAAGCCCGCTACCGTGCACTTCAAGAAGTAAATAGATATACAGGAATATTAATAAACAGAAGTGTCACACACAAAGCAGTGTATGCACCTTGTGACAGGTATGTGCCCATGCCTATGGGTGGTGCCCCCTCCCCCCTTCCAATCACCCAAGCTCTTCAACGTAGGAAAAAATGTGTAGTCAGGTGTTTTTTCTTTTTAAAAAATGATTTACAAGTCAGTATTACAGGGTATTTTTAACTGGGTCATAACTGGATTTTTTTATGGCTACGTACAAGTCAACATTTGTCTTCCAAAATATTAAAAATACTTCATACCTCCAGATCTAGTCCCTCCCCTTATGCAAACTATCGTGTACCTGCCCTTGCCTTGGCATGATTGTGGTTCATCACAATTTTGGTGGAGCATTGTGTGTAAGGGTAGATTGTTAGGGCAGAATCTGTTTTGATACTATGAATGTTTGTTCTTCCAGTTTTTTGGGTTGGTGTAATTGAAACGAACTATGAAGCAATATTGTAACTGAGGAATTCTTCGAACGTTGCTAAGGAATGGATGGATGGGAATGGCGGAGTAATTGGGTGAATGTATGAACTGGGTCAGCAAAGGTTTAGTTTTGGCTTTTGAGTGTGTTTTGATTAGTAAAATAGGCATAAAATAAGTGATTCCACTGGAGGTAGTAAATGGAGGGGAGCAGTTTGCTGATTAGTCCTAAACGATTTGTCTTCCAAACCAAAGGTGAACTCTGTGGTTATATCTGACATGGAAGGGGAGCGGATTGCTAATTAGTCCTAAATGACTTGGTTTGAAGACAGTAGAATAAGTCTGTGGATACTTCTGACATTTATGCTGTTTAAGGGTTTTGGAGGCTAGGTTAACAGCTATGTCACCCACTGCAGCTGAGTGGTCAGTGTGTCTGACTGCCATGTGGAGGATCCAGGTTTAATATCTGGTACTGCTGGTGTTCTTTTTTCCTTTATGGTAGGACTGCATCAGAGTCCACTTAACCTTGTGATGCCAATTCAGTAGCTACTTAATGAGAAACAGCAGCTCCAAGGTCTAGGAAGCCAATAATGGGTGGTAGAGCAGTGTGCTGACGCAATGCCACTTCGTGCTGCATTCAAATTATGCCTCATGGCAGTGGATTACACAGCAGTCAGTCAGCATTGTGTGGTCCTCAGTATCTGACTGTGGGGTTGGTTTTTCCCCAAGGTTAGAAAATTGCAGGAGAAGTAGGTCTACCATACAGTGTCCAGGGGCTGTGCAAAGTTACTGTGTGTATGTGTGTGTGTGTGTGAGGGGGTGGGGGGAGGGCGGTGGTCTAGTTGCAGTAATCTTCTTTGGTAGTGTGGGATTCAGTAGTTTTCTGAATAATATTTAAAATTTAAATGCTGCTGTAATTGGTGGAGGGATAGAATTTCAATCTGGAAGATGGAGCATAGAAATAGAGAACCACAAAGTAGAAGACATATGTGGCTTAGAGATGCATGTACCATGATAATATGCATTAAATCTTCAACTTCATTAATTGTTGAGCATAATTTGCTACTCTTTTATTATCAAAAGTTTCTTATTATGAGAGTTACTGTACTCACTATGAGAATAAGCTCAAATGGCTAAAATTCTCAGTAGCATTTTGTAATATTACATATCAAAAAATTCTCCTTTATTGTTGCTAACATAATTCATTCACTTTGTTTAACAATGATGGAGTAACTCATCTTTGTGACAGTCCTTCTGAAATTCCATGACTCCATGACCTATGTAGACACCAGATATCTCAGCTGATATTATATATAATGGACAAAGAAACTGACTGACGGACTTGATTGTGTTGTCTGGCTCAGATCCCATATGTTCTGTTGAGTCTACTGGCAAGGAATCTCATGGTGATACACTAGTACAGTCTCAAAAGAGAAAGCAAAAGTTGTAGTAGATACGCAGACAGAGCATGGAAGAACCAACTTAAAGTGACTCAGAAAAATATACCACAAAGTGACCCTATATGATACTGAATAGCTGCAAAAGTTGTTCATAAATGCACAAAAATTCCACTTCTGATTACCAGCAGGCCTTACTGGAGTCCTCAGAGCATTTCAGTCTTGATATAACTTTCAAGCAAGAGCACCTGTGTAGGAAATTAATAATCTATCAGTGAAAATGAAATGAAATGTCGTGTGGCTAGGGCCTCCCGTCGGGTAGACGGGAGGCCCTAGCCACATGGCATTTTATTTCATTTTCACTGATAGATTATTAATTTTCTACACAGGTATAAGTAATTTCACATGATCGTGATATAACATCAATGTTGGCATTATCGTTTACAAGTGTACCGTCACAGTGTTATTAACAGAACATTTTCACACAACTTTAAAGAAGATGTGGAAAGGAATGTGGTTGATGAAATAAATGTGTGCCTCAGTAGGTCTTCTCTGTGGTCCTTAGTTATTTTCCCTAAAATTGCCACAATATGAGAGGATGTCTGAGATTTGAAATAACAGTCAGTGTCCTCGCTGGAGAAACTGATAACAATAATTTATGCAGATGTTACTACATTAACGAGAACCCTAGGCGGTGATTGTGTGATTGGACGGTTCTTACCACTACCGATCCTCTTCGCTCTCTCTCCATACACTATAGGCTTATACTTCATGCAAACACACTTGAGGTTTTGCTGAGACCATACTAGCAGTAGGATACAATTTAAAGCTCTATTTCACAATGTAATACATTAGTTTAGAGTCACCATGTAATATGGTAAAGAGCATTGGTTACAAGTTTTGTAAGATGCCTAAACCTGACTGGACTACAGTGCACAGAAAATATCACCAGCTGGGATAATGTTGCCTTGTTTGTGTATGTGTATGGTTTATTTGCCTGTCAACTCTGAGGAAAGACATTGTTTCCAAGCTGAACAATAATTTCATTCTTGCCTGTCAACTGCTCAACATGTCACTATATGATGAATGATCCTTCCTTTATTTGTATTCTATACACCAATTTTCAATCCTGTATTGACCTTAAGAAAGTGTATGGAAACCTTGTTACCATGACGCAACATGTAAGAATACCAGTTGTATAATTTATGGATCTGATGCTCACGTATGACTCTACACAAATATGTATCCCCTTTCTTACTCTGTGCATGATAAATTTGCTAATATTGCTACAGCAGGTATTTCTCTCGTCAACATTTTGAAAAAGTCTCCACCCAAACCATGTAATACTATAAAGCTGTAAGCTGAAGGTGAAAACCACTGGAGCAGTGATATGCACAAATGCTTCTCTAAATTTCATAGCAAAACATGTGTTTAGCTATTAATACTATAGGAATATTATAAAAGAAAAAAGCATTTCTACTTAATAGAATATTTACAGAATGTAGTACCATAATTGGTGTCATACTGTGACATATGTAATTCTCTCATCACTTCTAAGTTGGAATCAATTCCAACCTATCAGATGCTGTATGTTATTAAATTTTGGTACCATAATTTATAATGTCTGTCATCAGTGTGACATAATAGTTCATTTGTCTCTTTCAGAATTTAATCAGTGATTGTGAGAATCAATTTTCACATTCAGAGTTGAAAACTTCTGTGACGTTCAGTGAACCATCCCCTGGTTGGGTAGTGTCCAAACACCTAGTTGTTGTTGAAAACATTAGAAAGATATGCATTGCTCTAGTGGAGCTTTGGTAAGTTCAGATATCACTTATAATGACTTCTGAATATACGTATTATGTAATAATCTAAGCATTGTCCTTTTATAAATTTATTTGTTGAAGACATTTGAATTCTTAAGACACTGCAAAAATTGAGAAAATCTGAACATCTGCCTAGACACAGTCCAGCATTAACCAGTCCAAAAGCAATACATACTCTTCTTATTTATTTTACTTGTTTATGGGTATACATGTGCTTAGATCTATAAGTCGCCACTCACCATAAAAATGAAATATTCAGTTGCAGACAGGCACAATGAAAATACATTTGTAACAGTCTTTTTGTTGTGTCTGTCTGCAACTCAACATATCATCTCTTTGTGATGAGTGCCAATATATCCTTTCCCTAATATTGTTGACATTCCAAACTATACTTTCCATTGTTTGATAGATCCGTAAGTGTGAGCTAACCTCTTGGACATTGTACAAGTCAAATACATTATATAGAATAAATTGACATATTCATAGAATTAAAAACATATACATAGACATAGAATAAAAATACATTTACTGAAAATAAATAGTAATGATAGAACAGAGCTGTAGTAGTAACAAAGAGAGCATTGCAAAAATTGCCCTATTCACCAAGATTTTGCCATTATCTCATTTTAAAATATAGGCAGATGTAGAAGATTAGTAGCAAAGGTGATGCGGACTGTGCGGCTGGTTCCGGCAGAGGTTCGAATCCTCCCTCGGGCATGGGTGTGTGTGTTTATCCTTAGAATAACTTAGGTTAAGTAGTGTGTAAGCTTAGGTACTGATGGTCTTAACAGTTAAGTCCCATAAGATTTCACATACATTTGAACATTTTTCTAGAAGGGACATGTCATCAGCAGGTTGCCAGTCCCTCCAGCAGAATCCTGATAATGCTGATGTTTCTTTAGTCAAGCAGCTCTTCATTTTGCCTCACGAGGCTGAGAGGACCCTGTTCCCTGTTCCCTGTTCCAGATCTCTCTATTTTTTAACACAAAAAAAAGCAAATAGAGGTGGTATCAGGAATTCAAATTGGGTCCTTTCACAGTGAAGGTTAACGATTTGGCTATGGAGGTGTTTGAGAATGGCTGTCTTTGTTGCTGGCAAAATATGATCTTGACTTTATATTTAGAGAGGATCTGACATATTTTAGAAGAATATAATATGTTCGGAATGTCATGAACTTGATCTGTTCTCAATCAGCTTCTTAGTGTGGGGCAGCCACCACAAGTTTAAATTGCAAAGGCTTGTGGATCTTCCATGCTGAACAGCCGTTATCTTCAAAGAATTTTGAGATGTTCATGTTCTTCTCGTGAATAGTCCTAATCAGCAGTCATATGTGCCGTGTGTACAAGTGTTTTTGAGACTGGGTGATAACAGTGACCGGCTTGCAAGCACAGATTTGTATGTGTCAGCTTGTGAAAGGCACCGTATCCCAGGGTGCTGTTGGTTTTACAAAGATGCAAGAGACCCAGGAAAGGGAGACATCCATCCTTTTCAAGCTCCATAGTGAATGGGATGTTCCCATGATTGTAATTCATTTGGTCCAAGAATTAATGAAGTTTTTCCTCACAACATCAGGCCACACTACAAAACTGTCAGCCACATACCTCCTAAAGGTGACAGGCTTTAAATGTGGGGTCCAATTCTTTTTTCCCAGAATCTTCAACAAAAAAAGTTGGCCTCAACAAAAAAAGTTGGCCAGCAAGTGAGGCAAGGGACTTCCCATGGCAACCCAGTCAGTTTGTTCATAAAGATAAGTTGAGGAGAGCAAGTGCTGAAACAAGATTGTAATCTGTTTGT
Organism: Schistocerca gregaria; assembly: GCF_023897955.1. Lineage (NCBI taxonomy): Eukaryota > Metazoa > Arthropoda > Insecta > Orthoptera > Acrididae > Schistocerca > Schistocerca gregaria. The sequence goes on from NC_064923.1 coordinate 561,948,428, forward strand.
TAAACTGTTTTGCAATCTGGGACAAGAACTCTGTGAATGAAACTTTGCTAAATAATGACACAGCATCAAAACTAACCACAAATCCTAGCTGATGAGTCTCAGAGTCTCCATATTACCAATAAAATCTTGTGTGTAAAAGCCAACAAAAGCTGATTTCACTAAATTCTTATAATGTTATGGATCACATTCTCTGACATACTTCCATTGCTAATTTTCTGAATTTATAATTTTTTACAGTGCTGTCCTGTGTGTAAGAAATGGAATATTCAATTGAGGAGACAAGTAATCCCTTATAGTTCACTATAAATTTATTTGTCTATATCACAAAATAAAGAATCAGTTAGATAATCTGTTTCAGTTACTGAACAGCTATCTTTGGATTGTAGCTCATAATGCAACTTGTATCATAAAGCATATTGCCTCTGTCTATGTCTGTAGTAACATAATGTAAAATAAGCTTTTGTTGAATGTGAGTTCATTCATTCATTTATTCGTTCATTGTGGTCAGTAAATTCCATCAATAAGCAGAACTTTCAGAGGTGTAGAACTAACCAAGTGATACAGTAACAAATTCAAGTCAGTATCCATCTATTACTGCAGTAAAAATCGACTATCATTGTACTGCATCTTACTGTTCGTGCTTATGCCATGTAAATGTAACCTAGTAAAGTAGCTGGAATGTCTCTACCTTGGGGGAAAAAAAGACCTGTACTTTGCTCTGTTACATTAATTAGCTACTGTTTGTCTTCTGCTCTCGGCTTGATATTTACATGAATACAATGGAATTTGTCAAAGAAAATAATTTACTACTTAGGTGCCTGTTTACAGTACACTATTACTTACCATACAGCTCTGCAGTGAACATTGCTTCATATTATGTTGCTAGCAAGATTTTTCAATCCTTAATCCAGGTAACCACGTAACTTGCGTAACTTGTGGGGGAGGGTACAAAGTATTTATTTTTCTTTTTCTTTTGATTTTTTAGAGATTTCCATTTTCTTATTTTGCATAAAAAGGGACTTTATGATGCCTCTTTGAGTCAGAGCTCATAACTTTATACTAAAACCTAAACCATGAATCAAAATGCATGAAATTATTTTTATATCATGTATTTTGATTGTGTAAATCACAGTTCAGTTGAAACAAATTTTTATTACCACTAACAAACACCATGAAGGAGTAAATTTACTGAGATATTAGTGTAAGAAATCCAGGCTTTTAAAAGAAGCCTCTGCAAGATGTGCAGTTATCTACTTTACACTATATTTTACCTGCTAGCTTCTGCTGAATAAAAATTTTATTAATTTGATGCATTGCCCCAAAAGCTAATTCCAAATGCAACTGGGATGGAAACGTGGATAATAAACCAACACCCTTGTCCTTGCGTCAATGAGAACTATTTCTGAGTGCAAAACATGCTGAAATGAACTTCTTGATTAGTTTATTTCAAGGCACAGGCAGATTCTGTACAATAATATGCAGTAATCTTCCCCAGAACATGTTGTGTAATCAAAATCTTGTGTCCTTGTATGCATCATCATATACGCATTTTTGGAACTTCCTCCGAGTACCAGATTGGCATTGGTGGAAACTTGTTCTAGATTTGAGCCACCTCCGTGAACCTCAACTTTAATCACTCTGCCACTGTCTACATCCATTTTACATTGTCTTTTGTTTCTGCTACTTTTCTGTACACCCTAATTTTTCTTCAGCTTCTGCTCTGATTACTTTTCTTGTGGTTTATAGCTTCTCTTGTCTCTTGTGATTCCATCAACTGTTCATCTTTCCACTTTTATCATTCTCCATTGCTAGCTATTTTTTCCTCTATTTTCTTCTATGCTCATGTTATCTTTGTGTCATTGACTGGTCTTATGAGCCATTTTTGACTTCTTGAGTTTTCAAATTTCATTAGTTGTCAGGTTGTCTTTGATGATTCCCTCTTAGCCTGTCCTGCCATGACTCCCTTTGCTCATGACACTCAGTCATTCAAATATCTTATTGTGGTGTTTTTTTAATTTTATTCAGTTTTGTTTAACAAATATTTTATACTGTCTTGTCTCTTTATACTTGTTTACTTTTACTGATTTTTTTCCACAATTTGTTTTCAGTCAACAACTGCGGATGGTAATAGCTCAGGACCAGAGCTTGGTACAAGCAAGACTACAGGTAGTACTCTCTGAAGATGATTTAAAAACATGGGTGTCATATTTTTATGGGCCTGTATCAAACCTGTATTTAATAATGGAAAGGTAAAGTATTATATTTTTTGTAACTCTCACTTCAGTGAAAGATTTGAGCATATCCTTCCATCATCTATTAATTATATGAGAGATATCCGGAATGTGATGTTCTGAACCGTCAGTGCAACAGTTGAAAATTGTGACTGTGATTCTTTCTCTTATACAGAAAGTTAATTTCGTCATAAAATTTTGCATACATGGAACATACCGCAGTTGGAATTCAGCATCACTGTGTGTAGCAATATTGTGGCTAAGAGAGAGGACTGTAATAGAATTTCATTATAAATAATAGATTGTAACTAATTATTCTCATAGCCTCTTGCAAAAGTATATAAAATATTTTTGTATAAAGCCTGCTAGTATTTAAAGCCAAGCGTGTACACATGCAGGCTGCAGTCAGTGTTGTAATTTTTGGAAGCTCTTGAGAGAGATCTCCACAGTGCAGTCAGCATGAGAAAGCAGTCCATTCTGAGGACAGTTTCACATTCATATCACACTTTGTCTTTTTTGTCGTGGGTGGGGACAGCATTTACAGTTGTCTTCCTAAGTCTGTTATGCTCCATACCACCAGTAGGTAGTGGAATCAGCTATTAACTACTGACACGCGTGATTGATTATCATCCTCCTCTGTGGCTCTCTTTAGCAGCTCAAACTCGTATGTCACAAGCTTAGGTGTAAGCAGATTCTAGCTATATCGAATGAGAACAATAAACTGGAAACTGACAAGAGATAAAATTATTAAATGCCATCCTCACTTGACAAACTGCATGATGAAATATTGAAAATCAAAAGATGAAGAATGATACTCAACTGTAAATCTTTGTCTTGGTTATTTTCAAACCCAAACAGTAGCAAAAAATGAGAACTGGAGAACAGGTGTTGTGCTCGTAGATTGAATTACATTACAAAATTACAATACAAAATAAAAAAAAGGTGACATGTTCCACATCCACGAGGATCTCCTCAACACAGATCTATGGAACGAAAACTAATCTAATCTAATCTAATCTAATGTAGCTCGACTTCATCTGCTGCAGTCAGGTAAGAAATACCAGCCACCATGATCAAAATACCTGCTAGTAAGGTATGTGCAAAAATGATGCCAAAGTAACAAGGCCAAGTGTCATTATTTTGTTGATCTGAAACAAGAAAGGCTGTAAATCCACAGTAAGTGAAACAGTCTGCAGCACTAGAAGGATAGGCTGAACACTTTTAAGGAAAAACATTCCTCTATAGTAACACACTCTTGATGTTGGTATAGTTACATGGGACCTTAAGAAATGCATCGGAAAACTTGACCAGCAGTTCCATAGAGCACAGCTTTGACATATATAAAGTGCAAATTCCATATAGCAAGAAGAGTGTATTAGCAATCAATGCACCATAGAAGGAAACATATGTCGTCACCTATGAATAAGACTTTCCACTGTCACCCCCAAAAAAAAGTGGTGGTGGGGGGTGTTACACAGGAAATAGCTGACAGGAGGCAACTGTCATATGATGACACTGATCCTATAGTGTCCTTTGTCTATTGTTCCCTTCAAACAACTGCAAGTCTCTGAGACAATCAATTCCATAAAAACTGAAAGGACATCTGATGTGAAGGCGTGTTTATTGTCTCTCAAGTTAGTGTCACAGGAAAGTGCCCAGACATGGCAGCGGAGTGGCTGTGAGCAGATGGGCCACTGGAGGTGGTGGTGGGAACCATAAACAGGAAAGTTGAGACCAATGTAGTTACCAGAGATCTCATGACTAGCATAGGTGATTGTGAGAATAGTTTGTTAATTTGCAAAAGGCAATAACATGCAAATCGGAAACCAGTTTGAAGCACAAGTGTGTTGCAGTCTAACATAGAGTATCCAAAGAGCAAGCTCAAAAAAGGCAGCAAGATGTAGCCAGGTCGCTTACAAGACGCAGAATGATGCTTGACATATTGTTTTGTACAGCACTGGAGATTGATTGTCAGTCCACTGTGCTTGGAAACGCTGTGATCACCTGACCTGATGCAAACACTGTGCACAATATTATCTACTGTTGACTTGGGCACCTCTAGGACTTCTGATTCATCATCAGAGTTGGTATCTGCATCACACAGTGCTAAAATATATGTAAAGTGGTAACTGTGCAGATAGCCCAGCTCATTAAAGTGCCTCCTTCTGGGACTCGGGGAGGTGTGCCAGCCCCAAATTGAATCTACCTCGTGGGTTAACAACAGGGGCTGTGTGCATGTCAGCCTGGATGTAATTTTTGGGTGGTTTCCCATAGCCACTGAGATAAATACAAGACTTGTACCACATTCCACCTCAGTTACATGTTCACAAACTCTTTGAAAAACGTTTTCGCATTTGACCGTGCAATGTACACTAGAGGCAGAAGATTACATGGATACATATGTCAACTTATTTCAGTAAAGGTACATTTTGAAAGAGTTTTACCATCAGAACTTTCTTTTCCTTTTGAGAGAATACAAATGGGTCATGAATGTGCTATGTCATTGAACAACTCTGCTATAAAAAGTGTGTATATTCCTCAATATCTGAGGTTATCGGTGAAGGGATCATGTAATAGGGCTATGAGAAGCTGGATATTGCTTCTGGGATATTCCAGAAAGACTTGGCAGGAACGTAGCCACTCTACATGATTTCTGGCAGCCATGGTCATGATAATGTACGGTCACAAGGAGACTGGGCTTCAAACGGCCATTTGACACTATTGTGAGTGAAGCCATCATCTTTGGCATACAGCTCTGGTGCATCATACTGCATTTGCAGCAGCAATTTGAGCAGCAGTTGGCACTACATTGACACAACAAACTGTTACAAATCAGTTAATTCAAGGATAGCTGCTAGTCAACGTGCATTACACTCACCCCAAACCACCATTTGGGTCTTCAGTGGTGTCAAGCAAGAGCTCATTGATAGGGAGGTTGGAGTTCTGTTGTGTGTTATGGAAAAATCTGATTCTGCCTCGGTACCAGTGATGCCCATGTGTTGGTTAGGACAACAGTTGAGACCCTCCAGCCAACCTGTCTGCATGCTAGACAGACTGAATCTCCACCTGCAGGTATGGTCTGGAGTGTGATTTTGTACGACTGCACGAGCACTAATGAGGTGTTTTCTAACAGATAACATGCACCCACTTAACGCTGTTGTTACCCAGCACGCTGTACAATGTGTCAGCATTTTGCCTTGGTCTGCTTGGGATCTGTCTCCAATCGAGCACATATGGGACATTATCGGACGACAACTCCTGCATCATCCACAAACAGCTTTAACTGTCCCTGTGTTGACTGAGTGCAACAGACATGGAACACTGTACCAAAAACTGACATCTGGCACCTGGGAAACACAATGCAAACATGTCTGGGTGCTTGCTTTCAATATTTTGACGACTGCACAGATTATTAATTTAACAGCACCACACATTTGCAATGACTTATGGTGCACTTACATTAACCTTTGACCTTGCTATGTTAATCACTTAAATATTTTACCTATACAAATGTATTCCCAAAATTTCATTACTGTACATTAATTATTTTCTTGGTGGTAGGTCTTTTCATCAGTGTATTAAGTCTTTGTTATGCATATTTTTATGTTTTCATAGTACTTATCATTTTCATTTATAGTTATTTCATCTGGAACTCCTTGTATAAGAAGTGATATGCGATATTACACAATGAAACAACTGTATTAAATATTGGATACTGAATTTTTATTTATTTTTAACTGTGAACGAAATTTATTGTAGGCATGTAGTACAAAAATTGCCATGCTCTTCTATTTTTAGTGTTGCTGGAGCTAAAGAAGCCCAGGCCATGCGCTCTCCAGAAATGGTCCCAGTAATGGACCATATGTTCAAAGATTTTTCTGAACTGTACAGATTAATTTCATCAGGGCAGCAGGTGGAGTTCACCATTGAGGATATGTTCTCATTCTTTGAAGATAGTGAAACAAGGTGAGCTGTAGGTATTAATATATCAGTCACAATTAATACATCAGTCACAATATTTATTCTGTTTCTATTCCTTTAATATTTGTTATGAAACAATGAATGTATTGGATGCACAGTGAGTGCCCAATTTTTCAAAAGTTTTAGAGACTTCATGCAGGAAGGGATAGTGCTAAAGTGCTACATGAAGTTGATGATCATACACAGTATAGATTAGAGGTCCTCAATCATTTCGTTCCAGTAGGCTGCATTGTTAAATAGTGAGTGTCTTGTGGGCTGCACATACTTCCAATCTTCATGTATGAAAGGTTTTGAAAAGAAAGTAATTTTTTTTTTTTGTTTTTTGCTAGTAACAGTTTTAAAAATTAACTTAAAATGTAATATGTATTATAGTATAGTGAAAGAAATAGTAAAGCACAATTTTGTTTAAGAAGACAAAAACCAAGAACAAAATAAATGGGATTTTACCAGCTTCCTTAACCAAAGTCACCTGTGTGGTGGTACTCGACTTAGAGGTAAGCTTGTTTGAATCCTGGCAGTGGAAAATTCTTGCTGTCAGTATTCAGCTGCAAGGGGAGGAGAGATGGTGTCGCACTGTTCCTGATCGGCAGTTTTTTTGCCAATGCCCTGCATTAAATTCTAATCCTCTGCAGTATCTCATGAAAAGAGGGCATGTGACACTTTTGATAGTGATCTGTCCATTGGTCATGGACGTTAAGCCCAATAGCCCACTTGGTGTTAATCGAGAGAAGTAGCATGTGTGTCATCACCGGGTCTCACCCTCTTCCTTCCCTTCATCCATAACAACATAAACCCAACACTATGTCTTATGCTTACTCATCATGGTCATCCACATGAGACAGATACATGCTTGATGGTTGGAGACAGGTGGTTGTAAACCACCTTCATTTGGACTTTGCTATGAGAAGTAGTGGACCAGCCCTACGTCAGCTCCCCTAAGCTCATTTCCTGACTGTTGGACCACTTTCACTTTTTTGACTTAGGATTTCATAGCTACGCCTAAGAGATAATTTAATGCCACTCAGCTAGCCTTAATGAAGCTGATTCTCCCACACTATACAATGAATGACAATGTAAATGGGTCGTAATTGTTAAAACTGCAACCTACAGATCACATTGGAATTATTAGCTTCTTTTTCCAAATGGTTTGTTGTGAGCTCTACGTGCTATATGAAAACACTTAAAATCTCTGCTGTATTTGTTCCCTTTATAGTGACCAAAAAATTATGGCTGTTTGGGGCACACAAAATAGTTGCGGGTTGCCAAAAGTTGATATAGACAGTTCTCAGAAATAATTTTTGTTTATGTGTCCAGTCTTCAGAGTTAGTGTTTTGTAACTTGTCAAGGGACCCAGGTGTTTATGATTGGCATCTACTCTTCTGCAATGATCATATACTTAAATAGTTAAGCTCTGAACTTTCATTCAAGAGGACAGAGGTTTAAATCTCCTTCCAGCCAATCAGATTTAGATTTTCTGTGGTTTCTGTAAATCATTTATGCTATTTGGCCTAAGGATGTCTCCAAAACATGATGCAGAGCTTGTAAATCAGCTCTGTGACAGGGCTAATTCTTCACCAATAGTATTTAACTATGCTTTCCTGCCCTTGTGTGTATTGCTCAGCGGGAAGAAGTTAGTAACCCATTTCTGATTTGGATTCATGTGTTGTTCGTGGTAGTATTGTAGTGATCTTAATGTGGGATATCCTCTTTATTCAGCCAGCAGTACGTACTTAAGATGACATACCTACTCTTTGTCAGATTGCAATTTACAACCATATGGATCATATCTCACTTACATCCAAAGGTAATTTAATACTGCTAGGTTCTTATAAGCTTTCACATTCTCAATGTGGGAATTAGTTCTATAATGTACCAGGTAAATAATGTTATTTACATAAACCAATTATGAAATCAGCCACACCCGAATTCCTTCATTATCCCGTTGCTGTACTGACCCAGTGATCACCCGTAACTGCAGTATTCTTATGATCCATCAACTCGGTTAGTCACATTATCTTTTTTTTAAATATAAAACAATTAGTGTATCATCCATTTTTTGTAAACATTGGCTCTTTGATTTGAAAATTCTTCACATATTGGAGAGATATTGGCATACATCATGAAATTTCAGACTTCTGCACTTTTTATTTATAAACCACATAATTTGTTTTCACCAGAGGTCATTACTTCTGCACAGTTGAGTGATATAGCTTCTGATACTTAATATCCTCCTCTCATATTAAATGCAGATTATATTTAAACTTCAACATTCACTTCATTGAACTGTTTAGAATGTTCTACCTAAAGCATATTTGAGTATCAGTTACCACATTAGACTGATTTCTTATCACAATCAGATTAAAAAAAACACTTGTCCACTTGCATAAGATTTTTTTAATATCCAAAGATAACTTCTATCTTTTTTGAAATGTCAAATTAAATCCCATCTTTATCAGTGTGTTTTGTAAAATAGTATTACTTTTTCGATTACAACTTTTTCGTAAATTATCTTCACAAAATTTTAAAGAAAAATCAGAACACCAGTTTCTTCAAATTAATTCAAAAAAATACGTGAAAGATTTATTTGAACACAATGCACGCAGCATCATGTAACGTCATAACACTTTTAATAACAAGATCAGATTACTACTCTTGACCTTTGAAGATCTCAGTACTGACTAAAAGCTCTTCCCCCCTCCCCCCCCCCCCCCCCCCCCCCAAAAAAAAATCTTTCTTTTTATATTGCTAACAATAACAGGAATACCAAGAACTTGATGCTCTTGGCATCTTCATGATCCCTCTGGCTGCCAATTTGATGGCAAATATGTCTGGTCCTGTCAACAAAGCTATACAGATACAAACCATGGCTTGCTCTGACAGCTTCAGTTGGACTAGCATTCCTGGGGGGGGGGGGGGGGGGGGGGGGGGATGATATTGTGAAACTCCAACTAACATCCAAGGAGTTGTTTCCAAAATGAATCTGGAGTGTATGCTAAGTCATTTCTTCATGAAACACTATTTTAGGAATGTTGCTGTAGTGAAGTATGCAGGAAGTCCTCTTTGAAGTTTGAAAAGCAGAAGAGAGGGTTGACAGAAATTAAGCTGGGAGGCCAGTTTTAAACAGTGAGAAAAAAGTCAATCACTATGTTGTTATGAATATCTCTCTCTCTCTCTCTCTCTCTCTCTCTCTCTCTCTCACACACACACACACACACACACACACACACACACACACACACACACCTGCGGGTTCAGAGGTTAGAATTGGCCCGTGGTATTCCTGTGTGTCGTAAGAGGTGACTGAAAGGAGTCTCCAACGTTTCGGCTTTTCTGTGATGGGTCCCCTGTAGGATTTGACTTCCAATTTCAAAATTTTTTCGAAGAGCACTCCACCTCTTGGGCGAGGATACATCCCTGGGTGCGTTTTCCACCATGCAATAGACAGTGTCGCTTTCTGCACCGACGATGTCCATGGACTTCCTTGCATCTGATATCCAGCACGGTAGCCAGTCTGCTGTGGTGGAGCCGCCATGTACCCTGTTGTTTGTAGCTCCCTGCCAACACAGGGATCGCTCTGCTGATGCCTGTGCCATTAACTCCCCAAGTATGCCAAGGAGTAGATGCCTATCTCCCAGGAGCATCGAGACTCCCAGCAATGGCCATCCTGCCAGGTGGACTTCCCTGAGGCTAGGTGGCGCCAGTGGGGAGGGCCCTTAGTCGGAGTGGGTGGCATCAGGGCGGATGACCCACAATCAGTGAAGCGTGATGCATCATATCTTGCTGGTGGCCAACCATCAGCAGTCTCTTAAGCATTCGAGGGCTCAATTTAATGCAAACACATATGACTCCAAATCGTTCCCCTTCCTGGCCACACCATGGGAGGAACGAAAGGCTACGATTGGCAGTGAAGCTTATTCGCCCCGGTACCTAGTATGTACGAGAGCTGATAGGGAGCTTTTCATGATGATAAAGCCTCAGTTCTTTGTAGAGCATTTAGGGGACAAGTTTGGGGAGGTGGAGGGCATTTGCGCTCTGGGTCGGTTTTGATAAAAATTGCATCCTCTGTCCAGTCACGGGCATTACTCACTTGTGCCCCATAAGAGTTAACATGTGATCTAGGGTATTATATTCCACAGGGACCTTCTTTTGCAGTCTGATGATAAGCTGTGCGCCAATTTAGAGTGGCGAGGTATTCATTTTGTCCGGCACTTTCATTGGGGTCTAAGGGATAATCGGGTTGCCACTGATGCCTTCATCTTGGCCTTTGAGGGTGATACATTGCCTGAGAAGGTCAAGGTAATGGTCTACCACTGTGATGTCAAGCCGTATATCCCTTCCCCAATGTGGTGCTGGAAGTTCGGCCATATGTCTTCCCGCTGTACTTCCAGCCTCATATGTAAAGATTTCAGACGCCCATCACACCCCAATACTCCATGTGCTCGGCCTCATATCTGTGTCAACTGTGGAGAGCATCATTCACCTTGCTTGCCAGACTGCAGGATTTTACAGAAAGAGAGGAAAATCTTTCGAATATACGTCCCTTTACCGACTGACCTACACTGAGGCTAATCAGAAGGTTAAATGCCTCCATCCTGTTCATATGACCTCCTCTTACACTGCTGCTGCCACTGTTCTAACCCTAGCCCCATCAGCTCCAACTACAACAGTCGTCTCTCAGAGAGCTGGAAGGCTACACCTGCCCCGTTTATGGTGGGGGGCACTTCCCTCCCTGTTGCTCCTGCACCACCTAATTCGGGAGCACCCCCCCCCCTCCCCCCCTTCCAACCATTGGGAATGTCTTCCCCACTTCTAAGCTGGAGAAGTATCCAATTTCTTTGGTTCCTCTCGCTTGGAAAGGGTTTCCTGTGTCCCTCCCTTCCCAGGTTTCTCCTAGTGGGAAGGCTGAAGCACGCCAGTGGCTGATGTGTCCAGAAGCAACTGGTCGTAAGGCTTCACGGTCGTCCTCAGTCCTGGAAACTGAATTTGTGAAGGCCTCCCAGCCAGAGAAACCAAAGGATCAGCGAGAAAAGTCGAAAAGTTGAAAAAGAAGGCTCCTAAGACCAAGGATATTGCGGTGGAACCCCCACCACCACCACCACCACCACCACCACCACCACCACCACCGCTACTTACCAGCATTGCATCTGAGGATGAAGTGGAGATTCTGGTTTTTGCTGAGGACCTAGATCTCGCCGGGTCCTCAGACACAATGGATTTCACTCCCACAGGTACTCAATCGGTGGCAGCAGGTGACCCAGCAGCGTAATCTGCCTCCTCGGTCCCCTCATGCATTTTTCGGCCGTGGACAGTGTCATTCTCCAGTGGAATTGAAGCGGTTTTTTCCCACCACCATGCTGAGCTCCATCAACTTATCAGCCTTCACCCTTTCGTTTGCATTGCACTCCAGGGAACTTGGTTTCTGGTGTTGTGAACCCCCGCCCTCCGTGGCTATCCAGGTTTTTATAAGAATCTGGTGGAGTCAGCGTCTACGTCCTTCTCTCTTTGCAGCGAGCATGTGCCTCTTCAAACGCCTTTAGAGGCTGTCACTGTTAGGGTGTGGATGTTGCAGGCAGTTACCATCTGCAGTATCTATCTTCCACCATATGGTGATGTCCCATTGCATGTATTGGCTGCGCTGATAGCCCAACTGCCACCATCTTTCCTGTTACTGGGTGAATTCAGTGCCCATAACCCTTTGGGGGGTGGATTGGTGGCAACAGGCCAAGGCACTGTCTTTGAGCAAGTGTTGGCACAGCTCAACCTTTCTCTTTTAAATGATGGTGCACACATTTCAGTGTGGCGCAAGGCACGTACTCAGCCATCGACCTTTCGGTCTGCAGCCCTGGCCTTCTACTGTTTGTCACTGCTCCAGCGTCACTCACCTGAGCGCCTCCCCAGATGGGCTTTGAATAAGGCTGACTGGGTCTCGTTCGCCTCCTTTGCCACTATTGAGCCTCTTTCTCATGATGTCATTGATTTGGTGGTTCACACAGTCACCAGTAGCATCCTTTCTGCAGCGGAATCTGCAATTCCCTGTTCTTCTGGGTCCCCTTGGCGGAGGACTGTGCCTTGGTGGTCATCAGAGATCACTGAGGCGATTCGCAATCGCAGGCGCGCCCTCCACTGTCATAAGTGGCACCCTTCACTGGACCACCTCATTAAATTTGAACGGCTCCGTGCCCAACTCCTTATTTGCCAATGGAAGCAGAAGTGCTGGGAAAGGTATGTCTCCACCATTGGCACCCGTACCTCTCCATCACAAGTTTTGGCCAAGATTAGGCGACTCTGTGGATAATCAGACCCCCCTCAGTTTACCTGGGATTCCCCTGAATGGAGCAGTCTGTACTGAATCAGACATGATTGCAGAACTCTTAGCAGAGCATTATGCTCAGAGTTCTGCTTCTACAAATTACCTGCTGGCCTTCCGCTCCCTGAAAGAACGGTTGGAACGGCGGAGCCTTTCATTCCATACGTGCCACCCTGATTCGTACAATGCTCCATTCAGTGAGTGGGAATTCCAAAGTGCCCTCGCCGCTTGCCCTGATACGGCTCCTGGGCTGGATCGCATCCCGTATCAGATGCTCAAACACCTATCGGTGGACTGCCGGCGACACCTCCTAGACCTTTTCAACTGTGTCTGGGTTGAGAGTGAGTTCCCGTCTCAGTAGCGGGAAAGCATTATCATACCAGTGTTGAAACCTGGATAGAACCCACTGAGGTGGACAGCTACCACCCTATTAGCCTCGCCAACATTTTGTGCAAGTTGCTTGAACGTATGTTGAGCCGGAGGTTGAGTTGTCTCCTTGAGTCTCGGGGTCTTCTGGCTCTGTCTTAGGATGGGTTCTGTAAGGATTGCTCTGCCACTGATAATCTTTTCTGCCATCTGTATGGCCTTTGCCTGTATCAGCATCTGGTAGCCATCTTTTTTGACATGCGGAAGGCATACAATACCACATGGCAAGTTGCAAGTTGGTTCCTCCCGAGTCCAGGAGAATGGGGTCGAGGGCTCTGTCTTGAGTGTTGCCTCTTTTTAGTTGCTATCAATGGGCTAGCTGCAGCTGTGGAAATGTCCATATCAGCTTCTTTGTATACTGATGACTTTTGCCTGTACTATAGCTCCAATGGCTTTGCGGTTGCTGAATGGCAGCTACAGGACGCTATCCGCAGGGCGCAACCTTGGGCCATTGCACATGGCTTCCAGTTCTTGGCAGACTTGCGTCATGCATTTCTGGTGGCATTCACCCTGAGCCACAGCTTTATCTTGATGGCGAACCCCTTACTGTGGTGGAGACGCATCGGTTTTTGGACTTGGTTTTCGATACCCGGTTGACTTGGCTACCTCATATTCGGCAGCTTAAACAAATGTGCTGGCACAATCTTAATGCTCTTCATTGCTTGTGTCACACCAGCTGGAATGCCGATTGGTCTACCCTTCTATGATTGTATCAGGTGTTGATTCAGTCCCGTCTCAATTATGGGAGCCTTGCTTACTATTCGGCATCACCTTCTGTGTTGCTGTTGTTTGACCCCATACTTCACTGTGGGATCTGACTCGCAACTGGAGCTTTCTGTACAAGCACTGTAAACAGCATACTTATGGAGTCTGGTGTCCCTCCATTGCGGATCCGGCGCCAGTGACTTCTGCCTGCTTATGCTGCACATCTTTTTAGCTTGCCCAGGCATCCCAATTACCATCTCCTGTTCCCCAATTTGGTTGTCCATCTTCCAGAACAGCAGTCCTTGTCAGGGTGTACGATCACTGTGTGTGTCTGAGCTTCAGTTTCTCCCTCTTCCACCTCTTTTCCGGGCCCATATATGCATACCCCCGTGGTGTGTGCCCCGCCCATGCCTTCGGCTGGATTTGGCACAGGGTCCGAAGGACTCAGGCCCTCCTGAGACCTTACGCTCCCACTTTCTTTCCATCCTTGCTGCATTTCATAGATCTGCCATGGCCTATACTGCCGGTTCGATGGTTACTGGTCCAGTTGGTTATACTATTACTCTTGGGGATAATTCTGAACAGTGCTCATTGCTGACTGGCTGCAGTGTTTTCACTGCCGAGGTGGTAGCCATCTCTCAAGCCCTAGAGTATATCCACTCCTGCTCAGGTGAGTCCTATGTTATCTCTAGTGACTCCCTGAGCAGTTTACTAGCTGTCAACCAATGTTTACCTCGCACTCGTCTGGTGATGGCTATCCAGGAGTCCATCCATACTCTTGCCCGTTGCGGCCGCTCCGTGGTTTTTATGTGGACCCTGGGTCATGTCAGCATCCCGCGTGATGAACGTGGTGACACGCTGGCCAAACAGGCTGACCATGCACTGGCCCTGGAGATTGGCCTCTTGGAGTGTGATTTCTAGCCAGTTTTGCAGCAGAAGGTCCTTCGTACATGGAGTGATGAATGGTGCACCTTGCCTTCACCCAACAAACTTTGGGTTATCAAGGAAACTACAGGTGTTTGGTGCTCCTCCACGCGAGCCTCTCGCAAGGACTAAGTTGTTCTCTGCGAGCTACGCATTGGCCATACCTGGCTATGCATGAGCATTTACTGCGTCACGAGGACATGCCTCTGTGTCGCTGTGGATCAGCGTTGACAGTGGTCCACTTCTTGTTGGACTGTGCTTTTAACTGCACTAGGGCAGCAGTTTACACTGCCTGATATACTCCTTGCACTTTTTACAGACGATGCTGCCATGGCAGGCTTAGTTTTGAGTTTTATTCACGCAGGGGGATTTTATCGCTCGATCTGACGGTTTGTGTCTTTTTTTGTGTTGAGTCTGGCCTTTGGCCTACGGGTTTAGATTGGGGTTTTTAGTGTGTCTCTTGGTGGTTGACTTTTCCTTTTTTGTTACCATGGTTGGCCAACCATTGTAACACTCTGTGTGTTTTTTAATTCCTCTTTTCTGCTCTTTGTCTATGACTTTCTTGTTCTGTGTTGTCCTCATTGTCTGTGGTGTTTGAGAGAGAGAGAGAGAGAGAGAGAGAGAGAGAGTATTTGTTGTATCGTTTGACTGCCAAGGAAACATCTCAAGGTGGCCTGGTTTTAATGAGCTGATTTTCTGTGGTATCAGTAGACTTGCTGACAGATATTTACAGAGCAAGATCTGACAAGTATTTGGAACAGAGTCCAGCTGAAATCAAGCAAATGTATTTTCTTGAGTTTATTATGCCAAGCACGCCTAACAGCTGCCTGAAGATGACTCACATGACCCTGAAATTGATAGCAATATGATGACCAGTCTACAGTGTAGAGTACATCATAAAATGATAGTTTACAATGAATAGTTCGAGGAAAGCTGCAATAATTTAAGTAGTGTTATTTTTTCTGTACTATAAGCACGTTTTGGCTACAGTACCATTCTCAGGTGCTCAGTGTGCTACCTGCTGCCGTTGGATAAGCAGCTGCAGCAGCAAGTTGTATACTCTTAGCTCACTTATTTGTTACATAGTTTAATTCTTAATTTCTTTGTGTGTTTTTGGTATTTGCATTGTTTAATTCATAAATTTTGGGTGTATTATAGTATTTGAGAGTTGTAGCATCGCGTTTTAGTACCTGAATAGTGTAAATTCGCGTAGTCTCCTTCCGTCGCCGAGCAGTGTGCCAGCAGTGCGAAAGTTGCAGCATTACTGCATTTACAAAGCAATCTTGTATTTTAATAACCGTTTAAATTTTGTGTTGAATTGTTTGTGCTCTCTGTAGATTAGTTCCGATGTTCTTTGCACAACAGTTTTTAGCATGGATAGGGACTGCAACTGCTGTGTTTGGATGCAGGCTGAATTGGCATCCCTTCGCTCCCAGCTTCAGGCAGTGTTGGCTTCGTTCACACAGCTTGAGGCTGTTGCCAATGGGCATTACTGTGGGAGTCTGGATAGGGGTTTGTCGGGGCCGGCCAGCTCGTCCCACACATCCCCCGATCGGACTACGACTGTGGCTGCCCGGGATACTGCCCACATTGAGGCTGACCCCTCACCTGTGGTAGAGTGGAAGGTCGTCTCGAGGTGTGGCAGGGGGCGAAAGACAATCCGGAGGGCTGAATGGAAGACCTCTCCAGTTTGTCTGACGAACCGGTTTCAGGCTCTGTCTCAGTCTGATACTGATCTTCGGCCGGACATGGCTGCTTGTCCTGTTCCAGAGGTTGCCTCTCAGTCTGCAAGATCTGGGCGGTCGCAGAGGGTGGGCTTAGTGGTAGTTGGGAGCTCCAATGTCAGGTGCTTAATGGGGCCCCTTAGGGATATGGCAGCAAGAGAGGGGAAGAAAACCAACTTGCACTCTGTGTGCATACTGGGGGGAGTCATTCAAGATGTGGAAAGGGTGCTTCCAGATGCCATGAAGGGTACAGGGTGCACCCATCTGCAGGTGGTCGCTCATGTCGGCACCAATGATGTGTGTCACTATGGATCGGAGGAAATGCTCTCTGGCTTCCGGCGGCTATCTGATTTGGTGAAGACTGCCAGTATCGTAAACAGGACTGACTGCTGACCTTTGGTACAGAGCCGAGTGGAGGGTCTGAATCAGAGGCTTAGACAGTTGTGCGACCATGTGGGCTGCAAATTCCTCGACTTGCGCCATAGGGTGGTGGGGTTTTGGGTTCCGCTGGATAGGTCGGGAGTCCACTACACGCAGCAAGCGGCTACACAGGTAGCAGGGGTTGTGTGGCGTGGACTGGGCGTTTTTTTTAGGTTAGATGGCATCGGGCAAGTACAGAAAGGGCAGCAGCCTCAAAGGGTGTGGGGCAAAGTCAGGACATGCGGGAGCCAAGCAGCAATCGGTATTCAAGTGCTGATAGAAAGCACCGAAGATGAAATCGTTATAGGTACAGAAAGCTGGCTGAAGCCAGAGATAAATTCTGCCGAAATTTTTACAAAGGCACAGACGTTGTTTAGAAAAGATACATTGCATGCAGCCAGTGGTGGTGTGTTTGTCGCTGTTAGTAGTAGTTTATCCTGTAGTGAAGTAGAAGTGGATAGTTTCTGTGAATTATTATGGGTGGAGGTTACACTCAACAACCGAGCTAGGTTAATCGTTGGCTCCTGTTACCAACCTCAGCTGCATTCGTGGCAGAACAACTGAGAGAAAATCTGGAATGCATTTCACATAAATTTTCTCAGCATGTTGTAGTCTTAGGTGGAGATTTCAATTTACCAGATATAGACTGGGACACTCAGATGTTTAGGATGGGTGGTAGGGACAGAGCATCAAGTGACATTATACTGAATGCACTATCCGAAAATTACCTCGAGCAATTAAACAGAGAACCGACTCGTGGAGATAACATCTTGGCCCTACTGATAACAAACAGACCCGAACTTTTCAACTCTGTAAGTGCAGAACAGGGAACCAGTGATCATAAGGCCATTGTAGCATCCCTGAATATGAAAGTTAATAGGAACATAAAAAAAGGGAGGAAGGTTTATCTGTTTAGCAAGAGTAATAGAAGGCAGATTTCAGACTACCTAACAGATCAAAACAAAAATTTCTGTTCACACACTGACAATGTTGAGTGTTTATGGAAAAACTTCAAGGCAATCGTAAAATGCGTTTTAGACAGGTACGTGCTGAGTAAAACTGGGGGGGGGGGGGGGGGGGGGGGCTGGAAAAAACCCACTGTGGTTCAACAACAAAGTTAGGAAACTACTGTGAGAGCAAAGAGAGCTTCACTCCAAGTGTAAACGCAGCCAAAACTTCTCAGACAAACATAAGCTAAACAATGTCAACGTTAGCGTAAGGAGGGCTATGCGTGAAGCGTTCAGTGAATTCGAAAGTAAAATTCTATGTACCGACTTCACAGAAAATCCTAGGAAGTTCTGGTCTTACGTTAAATCAGTAAGTGGCTCGAAACAGCATATCCAGACACTCCGGGATGATGATGGCATTGAACGTGTGAAGCTGAAATAGTAAACACCTTTTTCCAAAGCTGTTTCACAGAGGAAGACCCCACTGCAGTTCCTTCTATAAATCCTCACACAAAGGAAAAAATGGCTGACATCGAAATAAGTGTCCAAGGAATAGAAAAGCAACTGGAATCACTCAACAGAGGAAAGTCCACTGGACCTGATGGGATACCAATTCGATTCTACAAAGAGTACGCGAAAGAACTTTCCCCCCTTCTAACAGCCGTGTACCGCAAGTCTCTAGAGGAACGGAAGGTTCCAAATGATTGGAAAAGAGCACAGGTAGTCCCAATCTTCAAGAAGGGTCGTTGAGCAGATGCGCAAAACTATAGACCTATATCTCTGACGTCGATCTGTTGTAGAATTTTAGAACATGTTTTTTGCTCGCATATCATGTCGTTTTTGGAAACCCAGAATCTTCTCTGTAGGAATCAACATGGATTCCGGAAACAGCGATCGTGTGAGACCCAACTTGCTTTATTTGTTCATGAGACCCAGAAAATATTAGATACAGGCTCCCAGGTAGATGCTATTTTCCTTGACTTCCGGAAGGCGTTCGATACAGTTCCGCACTGTCGCCTGATTAACAAAGTAAGAGCCTATGGAATATCAGACCAGTTGTGTGGCTGGATTGAAGAGTTTTTAGCAAACAGAACACAGCATGTTGTTATCAATGGAGAGACGTCTACAGACGTTAAAGTAACCTCTGGCGTGCCACAGGGGAGTGTTATGGGACACTTGCTTCTCACAATATATATAAATGACCTAGTAGATAGTGTCGGAAGTTCCATGCGGCTTTTCGCGGATGATGCTGTAGTATACAGAGAAGTTGCAACATTAGAAAATTGTAGCAAAATGCAGGAAGATCTGCAGCGGATAGGCACTTGGTGCAGGGAGTGGCAACTGACCCTTAACATTGACAAATGTAATGTATTGCGAATACATAGAAAGAACGATCCTTTATTGTATGATTATATGATAGCGGAACAAACACTGGTAGCAGTTACTTCTTTAAAATATCAGGGAGTATGCGTGTGGAATGATCATATAAAATTAATTGTTGGTAAGGCGGGTACTAAGTTGAGATTCATTGGGAGAGTCCTTAGAAAATGTAGTCCATCAACAAAGGAGGTGGCCTACAAAACACTCCTTTGACCTATACTTGAGTATTGCTCATCAATGTGGAATCTGTACCAGATCGGCTCGACGTAGTTGATAGGGAAGATCCAAAGAAGAGTGGCGCGTTTCGTCACAGGGTTATTTGGTAACCGTGATAGCGTTACGGAGATGTTTAGCAAACTCAAGTGGCAGACTCTGCAAGAGAGGCGCTCTGCATTGCAGTGTAGCTTGCTTGCCAGGTTTCAAGAGGGTGCGTTTCTGGATGAGGTATTGAATATATTGCTTCCCACTACTTATACCTCCCGAGGAGATCACAAATGTAAAATTAGAGGGATTCGAGTGCGCACGGAGGCCTTCAGACAGTCGTTCTTCCCGCGAACCATACGTGACTGAAACAGAAAAGGGAGGTAATGACAGTGGCATGTAAAGTGTCCTCGGCTACAGACCGTTGGGTTGTTAGCGGAGTATAAATGTAGATGTAGGTAAATGCAGTATGGATGTCTATTCCAGCTAGACATTTTCTAGAGAATGGTGCTATAGCTGAAATAAGCTTGTAGTAAAGAAGAAACGGTACTAATTATAGTATTTGCAGCTTACCTGGAATTATTCATTATAAAGTAACTGCTATAGCTGTAAGGAAAATGGCAACTATTTGAGATCATACAATTAATTACTTTATGCACTAGATTTATCGTCTATTACATAGACTTTAACCATGTTGAATTATATTTTTTGCAAAGTCTTACCTCAAATCTGTACTTGTAATTTATTTCTTTTTCTCCCACAGTGATATACTTAAGGAAATTAAAGAACAGTTCCATAATTGTGGAGTTATAATGAGGCAAGCTGTTGATCATTTTTCTGAAAAAGGTATGTACAAACAAAATTTTCTAAACAGCATGGCTTATACAGAAACCTAAAGGTAAATTTGGTATTTTGAAGTAAGACACATATGTTCTATATTCATGTTGTGGAAGAGATTTAGAAAACATGTATCTGAAGAACTTGAAGAAAAACTTAATTGCAATGCTGAAGCTGTTTTCTGATATAGTGCCCATTCTCACAAACTTAATTAAATTAAAATTAATGCACCTACCTAAGTGAATTGAATGAAAGAGGTCTATGGTTTCTATTATACTGTCTTCCATGATTACTATAATGCATCAAATTGTAGTAGGTACTTCATCAGTAAATTCTTCTGTTATTTTTGGTTATGCTATATTCAGTAGAATAAATTCACAGGATTGAAATTAAAAAAATTCATTGTGAAGGGCTATCTTATGAGATACACGGCTGTCAGAACTGATATGCTTAAAAATATTTCTCAGTTGTTAGTTTATATTTAATTTGAACAGACTTTTTCTCAGTTGTTTCTTTACATCCAGTGAGGACAGACACAAACACTCCTATATTTGTGAGAGAAGATGACAGAACTTAATAAATATGAAGACATCATAGTCACCAGTTGCAAGAGACCATCTGTCCAGAGCTGCATGTACACTGTTATCACCTTGTGCAGTTTGTCACATTACAAGTCCTGTATTGAAGGCATCATTACCTACCTCAGACAATAAAATTGGCTCTGGAATTACCATGGTATTGGCTACTAACAAAAAGGTGTCAGGTCTATGATTGGATACCAACCGCAGCTTAGATTTTGAATAAAAGTAGTAGTCTGGGATAGTGAGTCACCCTCATTCAGCCAACAGCTTTGCCAAAGATGGCAGAGGAACAGAGACCATCCCTTAGGATAGGAAACTGGCCCTTAAGGTGGAAGAATCAATAGAAGGTAATATATTTCATAGCATTAAATACAAATAATGTGTATCCACAGGAAGTGATGCCTGAAATTGAAAAAGTGTCATGATTATTTCTTCATTGGCAAAATATTTCAGATTAGCACCTCATCCAGACCTCTAAGAGGGGCTGCCAAAGAGGGGACAACTATGAGGGGAACTGAAATACCAATCCTAACTTAGCTTTGACTGCTAAGACTATCCTAATCCCACAGCATATCTTTCTTCCAGGTGTTAAGTCATATGTGTACCAAGTTTGGTTGGATTTTGGCTAAGTGGTCCAGACCAATGCTTTACATCTTGCTCCTTCTGGCTGCCAACCCTACCCACATTTATTAAATGTCATCACAGCTGTCAACAGTTGGCCCAGCAATTGCAAAAATTATTGATACGACACCAATATCTTTTGTGCTCCCAGGTGCACAGCTGAGTTGTTGATTCAGTTTTAGCACAATGTTTTGATGACCAACCCAGTCTTCATCCTCAAGTGCTGTGAACTGTGCGGTTACGTGTACTCACTATCTGTAACCAGAATAGGATGGTTTCCTTTTGATAATTTTTGTGTGTCTTGTTGTTGAGTCCCCCACCCCATGTCTGAGGAAGTTGGGGAGTGCTTTATTCAACAGGATATCTTTCCTCACGGTAAGTTACACACACACGCACACGCGCGCACGTCACGCGGGGGGGGGGGGGGGGGGGGGGGGGGGGATGGATTCAGAAAAATCAGGCCTATAATAATATTAATAATAATAAGGTACTGAATTTAGAAATACTCCAATGGAAAAGAAGAATTACTCACAAAAATGCATAGTACAGTCAGCCCATATAAATTTGCCACAAATCATTAATTATACTAAAATTTTGGAACAGTGAATAATATTTACATACATTATACATTTTTACAATGAAATTAATACAAAGCTTATCATTATCAGGCAAAGTAAGTACAGTGGAATCTCACATACAGAGCATAGTTCATTCCATAATCTTACTTGTAGTACAAAACAGTTGTTAAGCAAAACAATCCATCCCATATAAATTAATGTAAAATACAATAATGCATTCCATGCAGAAAAAGTACTAAAACTTTTATCTTATTCATACCTTTTATTCTAAGAAAATTATACATTCAGTATTATGTACTTTACTATTCCCAATACATACCTAATTCTTTTATGCTAGGAAGCTATCTACATTCATTTGTTTCTACCGACACTTCAACACTTGGCGAAAATATGATACAACATTGATCTAATCAAAAAAGGATCAAGTGTCACCCAAGGCTTATTGTTGGACCTCCACATTATATTTAACCCGCTGTTCTGGACTTGACACTTCTTGAAGGCTTGTGGAGTTTCTGAAAGGTAAAAAAGCAGTGGTTTAATTTTCAATTTGTTGCTTGCATTTGCACAGAATAGCAATGTGAGACAGTCTTTTATTGGCTTGTGACTGGGCAATGCATTATCCTCTGCTGTTATAAACTTCCCAAAGTTTCTTTTGGTGAAACTAATCTGGGCATTCATCTGTATACCAGAGCTGATGGGAAGCTCTACAACATTTCTCTACTGAGATCCAAGCACTTCCAAGAAGACTTGCTTGTAAATAGCCTTTTATTTGCTGATGATGCTTCATTTGTAGCGCATACTCAAGACAATCTGCAAGAGCTTGTGGATAAATTCTCTACTGCATGCAAGCTCTTCTCCATGTCTATAAATGTAAAGAAGACGGTTGTCATGACACAAGGATACACGGATGTGCCTGCCATCAAACTGGATGGCTCCTTGTTGAAGGCAGTCGATAAATTCTGCTATCTTGGTTCAATAATGGCAGAAGATCTCTCCTTGGATGATGAGATAAATGCACGAATAGGAAAGGCTGCCAGCACTTTCGAAAAGTTTTGCACACGAGCATGGAACAGCAAACATCTTACATTGTCGACAAAAATAATTGTGTATCAATCATGTGCTGAGTATTCTCCTGTATGGAGCTGAGACTAGGATATTGTATGACAAACAGGAACGAAAGCCCAACACCCTTCACCTGTGGTGCTTATGGAGCATCTTGGGAATATCATGGAAGGATCATGTGACAAAATGATGTGGTTCTGAAAACTGTAGAACAACAAAGTATCACTGCCACACTCAAGCAATGTCGCCTGCGGTGGTTAGGACATCTGCATCGTATGGACCATTCCCATCTGCCCCGGTGCACATTACTCAGTAAAATAACAGGAGCAAAGAGATCTTGTGGAAGACAATCACTGCACTTTAAGGATTGCATCAAGTGTGAGATATGCGCCTTTAATATTGACAGTGACAAGTGGGAGCAACTCGCTGATGATCGCAGCAAATGGAGGAAACTGACTGCAGATGCAAGCAAGATGCATGACCAAGTATGGCTTGACAACTTAGCTGAGAAACGATCGTGCAGACATGAGCTTACGACTAACCCTGCTGCTGGAGTGACTCATATTTTCCTCGCTTGTGGGCGCCAAGTCGGCTCTCACATCGGACTTCTGAGCCACCAACAAAAATGTCTCCAGGATGCCACTTGAACCTTCTGAAAGGAAGCACCAGGCGATTATAAGTTAGTATAAAGGTGACTTTTATCTCACATGGTGAGCATAATTGTTTCTAGAATCTTACTTGTAGTGTAAAACATTTGTTAAGTGAAACAATTTATCCCATATAAATTAACTTAAAATATGATAATGTATTCCATGCAGAAAAATTACTAAAAGTTCTGTCTTATTCATGCCACTTATTCAAAGAAAATTATACATAACTAATTCTTTATTACTAGGAAGCTATCTATAGTCATTTGTTTTTGCTGATTCTTCAACACTTGGGGAAAATGTAACACAGTTTTATTGTCAGATAGTTTATGATGCAACCAATTCCCATGTTTTCAGCATTTCTCTTATTATGCCAGAAGATTGCTGCCTCCTCCTCCTCCTCCTCCTCCTCCTCCTCCTCTGAAGAAGAAGAAGAAGAAGAAGAAGAGGAACAACAACTCCTGTCCACCACATCTTCCTGTTGTGAAACACACAGCAACTGCATAACCTCTTCAGAGGTCTTTTCTTGGCTGTAATGTACCACACGTTCCTCAATATCATTGTTATCCACTTCTAGTCCCATGCTCTTGGCCAAAAACACAGTCTCTTTGACTTCAGGCGCCACAGGTACTGACTCAAATGCCTCAGAGTCACATTTGACAATACACTCTGGCCGCAGCCTCTTCCAAGCAGAATTGAGAGTTCTCTTGCTAACCCCTTACCGTGCATTTTGGACCATCTTGAAGCAGGAAACAGTGTTGAACTGATATTTCCCAAACACTCTCAGTGAGAGATTGGTGTCTTCAGTCAACTCAAAGCAATGCTCAAAGGGTGCTTTACTGCAGAGCTTCTTTAAGTTAGAAATAATCTGCTGGTCCATCAGCTGGTGTAATGGAGGTGTGTTGGGAGGCAGAAATAGTATCTTGATGAATTGAAATTCTTCAAGGAGGTGCTCTTTTAGGACAGGAGAACAGGCAGGACCATTGTCTGTAACAAGCAAGACATTGTTGCGTCCCAAGCGTGGGTTTTGCGAGGGATTGAGCGACACGGTTCGTAAACGGGAATTAGCCGGTTGACCTAATTGAGAGGGAGACTTTTGATCTGGCTAAGATGTTAAATTCCCTGGTGTGAAGGTACAAGGCTAGGATGTTGGTAGAAGTAAACTCGTATGGACGTTATAAAAGTTCTAATTTATTCATAAAGAATACAGATCACCCTAACTGCGTAGTGATTGTACCTACAGAATAGCCAAGCCCATTACAGAGACGGTGACTGTCTTCCACCGTTCTGGCTGCCTGATAGAACTTTCCAGCACTTTGCTGCCCACACTAGCACCCTACGTCAGAGTCCCGCGGTCGCTGCCTAAACGCTCATCGGCGACTATCTCCAACTGTCTGCCTGCAGCCCGCCCTCAGCCCAAGTCGGCTGCTACTCACGCTGACTACCGTCGCTGCCTAAACCCGAGAGAGAGAGATCCCCGGAGCGGCGTGCCTCCGAGTTTTGTTAGCTCTTCCCCTTCGACCCCGCCAGCGCTTGGCATGACGTAGCGTCGAGTGCAACTTTTCCTTATTAGGGATTGTTTTAGTATTAACTTCAGTACTTTTCTTCAGAAGCTGGGTGGAGGGGTAGAGGGGCCTCTCCCTATATGGTCACGCACTGCGTCCTGAGCCCTTCATTGGCTCCTCATGACGTAGTGCGGTCCCCACCTAGGGCCCTCTTTCTTTCTCTCTCCGCTCCCAGACTTCTCCCTCTAGCCAAGAGTGTTGATACTGTAAGTTATTGCTTAAGGGACCTGCCCAGAGCGCCCTTTTTATCTTAATAGCTGAGTCTGCTTCCTTGCTTATCACGCGCAGCTGCCTGGCCGCTTGGACCGCCGCCTCGGCTATCTGGCTGCGTCGTTATCTTTTGTGACCCCTCTGACACGCCTGGTGTCCCCTGTTAACTCTATCTCCCCGTATGATTTCTGGTGTATCGTCTGAGAACAACTGCATTTAGACTTGGCTTTTCTGCGGTTACAACACCTCCCCCGCCAGGGAAATTGGCGTTACTCCTCAGAGTAGCGTCAATTGTGACTCTTTTTTTTTTTTTCCATTACATGCTTTACAGATTTGTTTATTACATTAGCATCTGATATGTTATATTTTTCATTTTCATTTAGTTAAGTCAAATTCATTAAACACACAATAATACAATTACATTATACATGCCTAACATGTAGTTATGTCAAAAGCATTTGCATTAAAATCAAAAGACACTTTCATTGATACATACATTCACATTTCAATTAGAATTACATTTCAATTACACATTTCAAATACAGTTATTTAACGTCTGTTTCTGAAAGC
Organism: Schistocerca gregaria; assembly: GCF_023897955.1. Classification (NCBI taxonomy): domain Eukaryota; kingdom Metazoa; phylum Arthropoda; class Insecta; order Orthoptera; family Acrididae; genus Schistocerca; species Schistocerca gregaria. Next base: position 561,974,345 of record NC_064923.1, read on the forward strand.
AACCATATCACCTTGGTCTTTTCCACATCTTTCATAAATTACTATCTCTTCAGTTTCTTTATTACTGTGTCTTCTAGCTGAACTAGTCTCTGGGTATTGGTTCACTATGGTATTTCTTATACATACTTTTCCACAACAATCACTGTCTTCAAAATATTTCCATATACTTTTAAAACAGTCTTTACAACATTTACAGTTTTTACAACAGCATGTTATTATGATTAGAATAACTATTGATATGGCTACACACATAGTTATGGAGTAATGTGTGAAGTACCTGGAGTACTTCATTTCCTCCTCTTGTCTCTCTACCATCTTCTGGACATCATCCAGTCTTTTTCCTGCGACTTTCAAGTCGTCTAACTGTGTTATTACCTGGTCCAATGGCAAATCTAATGCTAACGTTGAGACATTCCTTTTTTCCTTGTTTACCACGCAACAATCGAATTCTAGATTGATCTGCGGAACTATGTCTTTCTTCGTCACATTACTCTGAATCACTCTATCTGTTTGTATGAACACTCTAGTGCCATACCCCTCACATTTACTGTAAAAACTAATTTTTCCTACCCCTTTTATTACTAGGTCCTTTGGTGGTTCCCTTCCACACAATACTGTTAAGCCTTCTTCCTTCGGTGCTACATATAGCCATTCGTTACTGTTTAGATGAGTCCAAAGGCTCTGATTCAGTGCGACTATTTTTCGCACACAATCTTCCGGAATTTCTCTTACCGGTTGCAACAATTTGGCTTCGCACTCTTCGTGGTCGAATGTTGACAGCAAGGCGAATGCTTGTTTGCACAGTCTCCTATTTTTACTTAGCTCCTTGCATTTTAGTTCCTCCGCAGAAAGTTTCGCGTACTGCCTTTTGGATTCATCTGTTAGTAAGAATTCTTTCTCTGGCTGTATGTACACATATTTACCTTTCATGTTTGGAATTTCTTTTGGTAGTGGGAGTACTCTATACAAATTGAAATTGTTATTATTTATTAATGGAATATTAATTACATATCCTAGTATGCTACCCGAGATGAAAACATCTAAATCAATTATTCTTAACAATAGATAACCTGAGGACTCCGTAAGAGGAACAGGAAACTTTACATCTTTTAGTTCTTCCCGTATTAAACTTAGGTATTTTACAATTTGGACTGGATTAATTATATGAGGCTGTAGTATTCCCTTCTGAGCATTTACAATGGCATTTATCATTTGTTCGTATTCCTCTTCGATCTGACCAAACACTGCCGATAGTTGTAATACTTGCTCTGTTACTGTGGCGAAGGACGCTACACGTTTAAACCCTATATCGGTTTCCTTCACGTATTCCTTCATGAATCATTCTAGTCTTTGCATACCTGTCTTCAGAACGTGCTCATTTGACTCTAGTGTATATACCGTCCTGTTTACTCCCGCCAATGTGGCTCTTACCACTGCCACCTGTTCCTTTGTTAGCCTCAACAACCCTTCTGAGTTTTTCTCCATAGCGTCTATTCTTTCCTTATAGTATGCTGCATCTGCTTCATCCGACGTCCCGAACAGTATTTTACTTACCTGCCCGACGAAGTTGAATACTCCTCTCTTCCTTCTGGTCTCGTGTTTCGTTAGCTGCTGTACTAAAAGTTGCAATCCTGTGATTTTTTCCACATGATGGGTTACTTGTTGGTCTAGTACCCTGCATTCTATTAATCCTACATTTAATTGTGTTAGTGTTTCTCGGCACCTTTGTACCGCTGCCCTACCATACCTCTCTGCATTCTGAAACCTTTCTGTTATTATATCTAGATTTATGTATGTGACTATTCTCCATGTGGTACTGTGTATTTCTACCTGTCCTCTATTATCGTAATATAGTCCTGATGAACTCGGAAATGGCGTCACTTGGTACTCATTTGTTGCATGCTCTGATGCAGTGATGTAGTATGCTGTTATCACTATGACGAATTTCACGACCTGCCACTTGAGTGCCATACCTGAAATTTAAAAGAATTGTTTCAGCCTGTTGGCATGTACTTTTGTTTCCTTATTTCTTTTAACTTTTATTACTACGTTAGGACCTTCCACTTTTACTACTTCAAATGGACCTCTCCATTGTCAATCTAATTTCCGAGATCTACCCCGTCTCACCGACTCATCGTGCATTAATACTTTTTCTCCTACCTTGAAGTTTTTTGGATTTTGTTTCATGTCATACTGTTCCTTACTGATTTTCTTACTTCTTATAATCGAGTCTCTGGCCACTCTGTGGGCTTCCTGCATTCTCGCTCTTAGTTTATTTACATACATTTCATAATTGTAACTTACCTGCTGTGTTTCTTGCTGCAGTACTCCTGGTATGTTAACCTTTCTTCCGTATAGTAATTCAAATGGTGTGTATCCTGTGCTGCTGTGTGGTGTAGTGTTGAACACAAAAATTGCATACGGTACCCATTTGTCCCAAGAACTTTGATCTCCTGTTACAGAGTGTCTGAGATACTCTACAATAGTTCTATGACTTCTTTCTAGTGCACCATTTGATTCAGAGTTGTACGCTGTAGTATTTATACGCTTTACCTTCAACAATTTACATACACTTTTAAATACATCACTCAGAAAGTTAGACCCTTGATCTGTTAATAATACTGATGGAATTCCATACCTTAATACTACGTTTTCCACAAATGCCTCAGCTACTGTTTCGGCATCTTGTTTGTCAATTGGGATTGCTAAGGTAAATTTACTCAGATCGTCTTGGAATGTTAACATGTACCTTTTTCCTGTATTAGATACATCTAGTGGACCCACTATATCCATCGCACACTTTCCGAATACTGTTTCTGCTGTGTCTGTAATTTCTAAGGGCATCCTAGTTTTCATTTGCTTGTTTTTATTCTTTTGACACGATGGGCATTTCCTAATGTAATTTTCAATGTCACGCTTCATTCCGCGCCACTGCTTGTATGCTTTAATTCTTTCGAGTGTCCTGTGCATTCCTTGGTGACCTCTCAAGGGATTGTCATGCATTTCCTTTAGTATATTTTCTTTTTCTTCGGGACTAATTTCCTCACCACTATCCGTTTCCTGTTCTATTTCACTCGACACTTGTTCTTGCCGCACGTTTACGGAACTTTCTTCCCCATTTGCTTTTGCTGCCGAGATCTCTGTCTCCACCTTCTGCTTCGCATCTATCTCTTCCTTCCCTTCATGCCTTATTCTACTCAGCGCATCCGCATTACTATTTAACTTTCCTGGCTTGTATATTACTTCATAATCATACTCCTCGAGTTTCAGTCTCCACTTCAGGAGCCTCGAACTCGGATCTTTGACACTAAATATCCACGTTAGTGGCTTATGGTCTGTCACTACAGTGAACGTTCTGCCATATACATATGGTCTGAACTGTTTTACTGCGTAAACTATAGCCAACAACTCTTTTTCCGTTGTGCTATAATTTAGTTCGGCTTTGTTCAATGCTCTGGATGCATATGCGATGGGCAAGTCTTCGCCAATCTTCTTACCTTGCGATAACACTGCACCCAAGGCTGCGTTACTCGCATCCGTTGTAATGATGAATGGTTTCGTAAAGTCAGGGTACTGAAGTAACGGAGGGTTTATTAATTTCTCTTTTAGTTCTTCGAACGCATTGTTCTGACGTTCGCTCCATCGGTACTCCACTCCCTTTTTTAAGAGCTCATGGAGAGGTTTCGCAATCTTGCTGAAGTTAGCAATGAAACGGCGGTAGTAACCTATCAATCCGAGAAACCCTTTTAGTTCCTTAGTTGTCTTTGGCTGTGGGAAGAACTTCACCTTCTCCACCTTCGCCATATCTGGTGATATTCCTTTGTCAGTGATGCAATGACCTAGGAAGATTACTTCCTTCCTCAGGAATTCACACTTGTCTGGTTGCAGCTTCAAATTGTGCTCTCGCAACCTGTCAAATATTTCCTGGAGCTTTTCGTTATGCTCCTGCAGGTTTTTCCCATAGCATACTATGTCGTCTAGATATACAAAGCATTTCACTCCTTGTAAACCTGCCAAGACTGTATTCATCAGTCTCTGAAAACATCCTGGGGCTCCCTTCAGTCCCATCGGCATTCATTTGTATTCGTAATGCTGATAGTTTGAGCTAAATGCCGTTTTCTCTCTGTCCTTCTCGTCCGTCAATATTTGATGGTACCCGCTTGCGAGGTCAAGCGTCGAGAAGTACTTAGCTTGCCCTAACTGATCCAGTACCTCGGAGATATTCGGTAGTGGAAATGCATCGCCTACAGTGATATCATTTAATCGTCTGTAGTCCACTACGATTCTCCATTTCTGTTTGCCACTAGCGTCTAGCTTCTTTGGAACTAACAGTAACGGTGCGTTCCAAGCGCTCTTACTCTCGACAATTATGTCATCTCTTAGCATCTGCTCTATTTGCTCCCTTAGCACTTCCTTTTGCGCTTCCGGGATCCTGTACGGTCTAGCGTTTACTACCTTTCCCGCGTGTTCCGGTGCAATCGGTATTCTGTGCTTCACTGCGGAAGTATAGGACAGGTTGTCCCCTGGTAGATGAAATACATCTCCGTATTCCGCGCAAACCTCTGCTAGAGCGCTTTTCTCTACAGCGTTCAAATGATCCATTCTTAATTGCCTTCGCAACACACTAGTACGACTTTCTGTCTTTCCTATGACATTAGTACAACATTTTACTTCGCGTATTTTCCCTACTTTTTCTAATTCTTCCGTCATTAACCTGACGTTTCCTAACTGCACTCTGTCTTCTGACAAGTTTAATGCACTTACTATGCATTTCCCATTTCGCACTTTTACTAACGCTTCAGGTACATGTACCCCTTGTGCAATCTCCTGCCTAGGAATAATCATTTCCTTTTCGATTTCCCTTTTTACATTTCCTTCCACCTTTAATAACATTATTTTTTCCTCTCGGGGCCCTATTTCCCCGCCTACTTCTGAATCTTGTTCGTTCTCATGTCCCTTTGGCTCCTCCTCTACTACTAAGGGTATATCTCGCCCTTTTAGTCTCACTATTTTACCTGCATAGTCTAACTTAACTCTATGCTCTGTCAAGAAATTTCTGCCTATCAGTCCGTCGTACGGAATATCTAATCCTCTCCCGTACACGTGAAATTTTTGCCCTACTTGCTCAGAACTGTCCACACTTAAGTGTACCTGTACCGTACCTATTGTGCTGACGGCCTCACTGGTTACACCTTTTAGCCGAAGCCTTTCCGCTTCATTAATTGCAAGTGTACTATTTATCGGAATACTCGTTCTCTTGAGCAGACACAACTGTGCTCCAGTGTCTATTAGCAACTTCAAATATCTTTTTAATTCTATGCAGTATAAAACCAAAATGTCATTTTCTGTTGCACAGTCGATTACCCTAACTGAGGGTTTACCTATCGCAACAAGGCCCGACTGTGCGGCCTTGCCGCCTCTTAGTTTCCCTGCACCACTTTACCGGTTTTGCTCGATACTGGCACCCTGCCTTTTCTCCATGCGTGCCAGGGCCCTGCGTGACAATCTTTCGCGTAATGTCCCGGCCGCTTACACTTGAAACAAGCAACGTCTTTTACCCTCGTACACGGAACTCCATAGTTCCCTGGTAGATTACATTGTGGGCACCTCCACTCTCGTAACCCTCCATCAGCTTCCCTATGATTTCCTCTAAAGTCTCTTGTATCTATCGGCTGAATTTTTCTTAATCTTACCCGGCATTCCGCGTCTGTATGTCCTGGCTTGTCGCACCCGTAACAAAAATTCGTAAACTCTTTGCCCGTCATTATCCGTACTCTTCCCTCTGGCCTATTCTTTCTACACTTGCTTGCCATGTGCCCTCTCAATCCACAATTGAAACATTTCAAATCTCTAATATCTCTGGTATTCTTCACCGTTTCCTTTCCCCGGTTGAAAGTTACTCTTGGGGCTAGTCCCTGCTCTTTCATTGACAGTATTGCACTTTCTTCCTGCAATGCTAGTTCCACGGCCGCTGCTAGCGTGATTTCATTGCCTCTACTTCTTACTATCGTCTGTATTCTATCATTGCTTAACCCTTGTATAAAGCATGCTCTTCTTAGTGAATCAACCAGTTCTATTGCGCCCTTTAAGTTCTCCCTAGCCGTAACTCTGCTTACTGCTTCCCTGAAATCCCTTTGCATTTCATCTATTCGGCTTGCCCATGTCGCAATTGGCTCTCCTTGTCCCTGTCTCGATTGAAATATCTTGCACGCGTAGTAGTCAATGGTACGCTTACTCGCATAATTTTCCTCTAGAACATGTTTTACTTCCTGCCATGTCCCCGTGCGTTCCCTTACTTGCAGCCTCGATCTGGCCTCTCCGGCTATTTTGGCTTTAACAAACTTCAGTAACGTTTCGTGTTCCTCCGGTTTCACAAGTTCAAATGCAGCGTCTACATTTTCAATAAACTCCCTAAGATCTCTCTTATTTCCTTCGAACACTTTTGGAACTATACACAAGGCTTCTTTCACTGATATCTTACCGCTACTGGAGGATGACGGAACTTCGTTAGTTTGGGCCATCTTACCAACTTAACTATGTTAGCACTTTACAATACAAGATACAAAATTCTTAATATAATTTTATATGTACCGCTTCTCTTGTGGTGCGCCGTCTGTTCCGCTGATCCGTGTTGTCCCGCGTTGTGCCGCGCTGCTCCGCGCTGTCTCTGTGCTCTCTATGCCCGCGCTGCCGCGATGCTTCGGCCGCCGCTCTGCTGGGCTGTGCCGACCCCGTCGCTCGCCTCGGCTGCCGCCGCTACGGCTGCTGCCGCTGCTCGGCCCGGACCCCCGGTCTCGAACGCTGGCTGCTTAGGCACCTCTGTGCCTCGTCGCTTCGCGTCGTGCTGCCGCTATCCTGCGTTGCCCTGCACCCGCGAGGACTACTTCTCTGGACTCTGTCGTAGTGGGGCTACTAATGCTGAAAGTTGCGAGTCGCCACAACTTCCTGCTAATTGCCACAGTCGCTGTAGCAAAATCTACTGGCTCCTATCTTCTTTTTGCCTATATGCCTTTGTGGTACCCCACATCTGACACCAAAACTTTTATTTATGTCGCGTCCCAAGCGTGGGTTTTGCGAGGGATTGAGCAACACGGTTCGTAAACGGGAATTAGCCGGTTGACCTAATTGAGAGGGAGACTTTTGATCTGGCTAAGATGTTAAATTCCCTGGTGTGAAGGTACAAGGCTAGGATGTTGGTAGAAGTAAACTCGTATGGACGTTATAAAAGTTCTAATTTATTCATAAAGAATACAGATCACCCTAACTGCGTAGTGATTGTACCTACAGAATAGCCAAGCCCATTACAGAGACGGTGACTGACTTCCACCGTTCTGGCTGCCTGATAGAACTTTCCAGCACTTTGCTGCCCACACTAGCACCCTACGTCAGAGTCCCGCGGTCGCTGCCTAAACGCTCATCGGCGACTATCTCCAACTGTCTGCCTGCAGCCCGCCCTCAGCCCAAGTCGGCTGCTACTCACGCTGACTACCGTCGCTGCCTAAACCCGAGAGAGAGAGATCCCCGGAGCGGCGTGCCTCCGAGTTTTGTTAGCTCTTCCCCTTCGACCCCGCCAGTGCTTGGCATGACGTAGCGTCGAGTGCAACTTTTCCTTATTAGGGATTGTTTTAGTATTAACTTCAGTACTTTTCTTCAGAAGCTGGGTGGAGGGGTAGAGGGGCCTCTCCCTATATGGTCACGCACTGCGTCCTGAGCCCTTCATTGGCTCCTCATGACGTAGTGCGGTCCCCACCTAGGGCCCTCTTTCTTTCTCTCTCCGCTCCCAGACTTCTCCCTCTAGCCAAGAGTGTTGATACTGTAAGTTATTGCTTATTAAGGGACCTGCCCAGAGCGCCCTTTTTATCTTAATAGCTGAGTCTGCTTCCTTGCTTATCACGCGCAGCTGCCTGGCCGCTTGGACCGCCGCCTCGGCTATCTGGCTGCGTCGTTATCTTTTGTGACCCCTCTGACACGCCTGGCGTCCCCTGTTAACTCTATCTCCCCGTATGATTTCTGGTGTATCGTCTGAGAACAACTGCATTTAGACTTGGCTTTTCTGCGGTTACAACAACATGGATTGGCAGATTCATCTCACCGAAGGACCAGCCACTTCATTAATCCAATCACAAAAAAGATCACCTGACACCAAGCTTTGTTGTTGGGATCTCCACATCACATTTAACCTGCTCTTACACTTCTCGAAGGCTTATGCAGTTTCAGAGTTGTAAACAAGCAACGGATTAATTTTCAAATCACGAGTTGCATTGGCACAGAATAGCAATGTGGGACAGTGTTTCATTGGATTGTGATCTAGCAATGCATTCTCCTCTGCTGCCATAAAGGTATGCTTCAGCTTCTTTTTCCAGAATAAACCGATCTCCTCACAATTAAAAACCTGTTGCGGCAGATAACCTCAGAATCTTCAAGCATCTTGAAGTTGTTGATGAAGTTCTCTGCTGACTTTGTGTCAGAGCTGGCTGCTTTGCTGCACCTCACAGAGCTGTGAATGCCGTTTCTTCTCTTAAACTTCTTGAACCACCTACGGCTTTCCTTAAACACTTCTTCAGCCACTGATGATCTTGGCAGCTTCTTAACGATGTTGGTGAAAATCATTCTTGCCTTCTCACCAATGAAGTTCTCATTAGTAATATCACTTTGCAATTGCTTTTCATTTATCCATTTAAGAACAACCTTTCGACATTGTCCAGAATACAAAATGGTTGTTTAGATACTCTTGCCACTTCCTTCAAAGCATCTATCTCCTTAACCTTGTCCTTATTCATGAGGATAGTGCAAATAGTTGATATAGACCGATTGTATGTGCATGCCAAATCAGCATCGCGATTTTCAGTGATTTTGCATTTCATTTCTAAGGTCATTCTCTTTCCTTTATGGCCACCTTCTTGCTGCTTCATATTCAGAGACATTTCTACAAATGTTATTGAAATTTGCACACAAAAAACCCTATGTGAACACAAGTTTAGAAAAATTTGTGAAGACAAGCTCCATTAAGAAGCAGGAGGAGAACTAAAGCCAGACTGCAGTACGTACTAAAGACTTTGTTCATACTCCACTGCCGACAGTGAAAGGTGTTCGTCTTGTTGAATGTTTCCATGGCCACGCACGAATGGTTGGTGATGTCACACTAAATTGTCGTAACTTGTTATGCGAAACATTGCTCGTTAAGCAAGTCTTTTTTTTCCAAATTGTTGTGATTGTTATGCAAATTGTGTGTTATGGGACGTGCTCGTCAAGTGAGGTTCCACTGCATTTCTTTCATCTTTGGTTTCTAAACCTTGAACCTTACTATCAAATGTTTGTGTCACTCATCTTTTCAATAGTCATTGAACACTTAACCAAATGAACTTTTAAGTCTTACTGTGTTTCTTGCTGTTGCAATGTTTGATCTTGGACTGTCAGTTAATATATTTACATTTGGCTGGCTCCCCGTTGTGTAGTTGTCTACAAATGTCATGATGGTATACTAAGTTTCACATTGGCAGAAGTCAATTTCATTACAGCTTCAGATCGCTTGATTCTATCTACTTAACTTACTTATTGGGTAGTTTCCAGTGAAGCAACGACACTGATAATCTCTCTCTCTCTCTCTCTCTCTCTCTCTCTCTCTCTCTCTCTCTCACTCTGGTGGTGTTTTTTTGTTTACACCACTGCATCTTAAAAAATCCACTTTTTTATATCTTTTCTCATAAATACTTCACAAATCATCTAATTATTTTTGTCTCTTGTGCTATGAATCACTCATACATGGTGCCACCTTTCACACTTTAAGAACTGTTTGTACATAGTTCACGGTCACTCCCATAATTTAAAAATTGTCATTTGTTCTTTTCACTGTGCCTCACCCTGTGGCAACATCTGTAAGCTTACTAATCTGGTGTAATCCTCAGGTGTCTCTTGGTCTTCCATTGTTGATTGTCCTCCTGATATTAATGGATTTGATGAGCATTTGTTAAATAAAGTGCACTGCACTATATCAGTTGATTTTGCGTCTGTTCATATTTATTTACACAATGTGTTTCCTTAATGATCATCAGGTTTGTAATAGGCAGGATTCTAAATACTCTTACCATGTCAGTAAGTTATACCACTTAGCACCATATCACAAATTTCTTTCATGGCAGACTAAAGACACTAATGTAGATTATTCGGGCACAGACTGTATGATTTGAGAGCTCGATACAAAGTGCTTATATTAATGACTGCTAACGTGAACTAAGTAACTATATTTTAGGTGATCCTCACAGATTAGGTAACATAGTTATTATACTATGTGGAGACTTGATAAAATTTAGATTGCTCACGAGTTCAATGCTAGACCCTGACTGCTTGTAGTGTTATGTGGTATGCCTATTTATAGACACACACAATACAAGAATCACTTAATGGTAAAATACACTCTAGACACTTTACACAAAAAGGGGAAAGTTAAAAGAGATACAGTCACAATAGATAGTGGTATAATTTTGTTTAACTGATAGCTATATCGTTAGGAAATTGTCAAAGTATACGTAATGTTTTATGGAAGAGTAATGTTAACAAAAAGAGGACTCTGAAAATTTATCAGTGAAATTGTTGTTGTTGTTGTTGTTTTTGTTGTGGTCTTCATTCCTGAGACTGATTTGGTGCAGCTCTCCATGCTACTCTATCCTGTGCAAGCTTCTTTATCTCCCAGTACCTACTGCAACCTACATCCTTCTAAATCTGTTTAGTGTATTCATCTCTTGGTTTCCCTCTATGATTTTTACGCTCCACGCTGCCCTCCAATACTAAATTGGTGATCCCTTGATGCCTCAGAATATGCCCCACCAGTCGATCCCTTCTCCTAGTCAAGTTGTGCCACAAATTTCTCTTATTTCCAGTTCTACTCGATACCTCCTCATTAGTTATGTGATCTACCCGTCTAATCTTCAGCATTCTTCTGTTACACCACATTTCGAAAGCTTCTATTCACTTCTTGTCTAAACTATTTATCGTTCACGTTTCACTTCCATACATGGCTACATTCCATACAAATACTTTCAGAAACAACTTCCTGACACTTAAATCTATACTCGATGTTAGCAAATTTCTCTTCTTCAGAAATGCTTTCCTTGCCATTGACAGTCTATATTTTATATCCTCTCTACTTCGACCATCATCAGTTATTTTGCTCCATAAATAGTAAAATTCATTTACTACTTTAAGCCTCTCATTTCCTAATCTAATTCTCGCAGTATGACCTGATTTAATTTGACTACATTCCATCATCCTCGTTTTGCTTCTGTTAATGTTCATCTTATATCCTCCTTTCAAGAGATTGTCCATTCCATTGAGCTGCTCTTCCTGGCCATTTTGAACAACCTCCCATCTGATGTCACTGAACTTGCAATAGTAACAAACTGAACACATTAGCATATGTTACATTCTTCTTATATCAAAAGAAATGTAATGCATTACATAATATTCCATTAGTGTTTCATATTTAATTTCTTTTTTTTCATTACTGTAGATAATATTTGATAATGAGTAAGCTTTTGTAAGGAACAGAGTAGTTTGATGCATTTTGGGAGCAGTAGTAAATGATCTCACTGGGGAGGGGGGCAGGATGTAGTAGGGAAGACTCTGGGGAGATCACTGAGACCTTTTCCTGGAACCACAATATCTGCAGCAGGAATGGATTAATAGATGAGCAAGAAAGGAAGATAGTTGGGTCAAGCTAGCAGAGAGCTGGTGAGGATGAGGGAAAGTGTTAGTGAAGGCGGTGTTGGCAACTGGGAGTTGCTAGGAGGTCTAACAGGAGCAGAACATGGTCTGACAGTTTTGTTGTGGCTACCAGCAACAGGTTTCAGCTGCCATAGTCCAGGAGAGAGAATCCTGAAGGTGGTAGGATATGTGCAGCAGACTTTGCCTGTGATTAAGAATGTTGGTAATAACACTAATGTTAGGAAGAAGAGAATAATGTAGGTAAGTAGCAGTCATGGCAGAGGTGTAGGTCATCAATTACAGGAGAATTTTACAGAATTTTAATATAAATTACAGGAGAAGTTAGGGGAGGAGCATCAGGTCACCAGCATTTTTAGGCTGAGTGTTGGGCTGGATCAGGTGGTGGCAGTTTTTTGCTCTTTGTGTAAAGATTTCACAAATGAGTGAGTGGGGTGGGGAACAGTTTGGCTAGAGACAGGACATACAACATAGGTTATGACCTGAGTAAGAGAGCTTCCCTAACTGATGGCACCATTGTAAGCCAAACAGAGCTGTTTCAGCAGAATTATCAGCATCATCTTGGCAGTGCTCCAAGGCATGTCAGTGAAGAGCTGGAGTTGACACTGAAAACTGCTGACGGGCACACATTGTGCTGTTGCCAGAGGGGAAAATCGGGAGATAGAGGTACACTACACATGTTCTGCACCTGAAATTTTGAAAAGGAAGGTTGGTATAGTTGATTAGTGAGAGTATAGTGAGTGAGTGTGAGACTACACATTGTGAAATACTTGTTATGACATGTAGGAGAAGTATGCCTGTTTTAGGATAAAGCATGACAATAGGCTCCCCTATCTTAAAAGTATCTCAACCAGTTTTTATCTCAACTAGCTTAGAGACTTCTGCACTATGTATGTGGGAAATAGAATGTGTACCACACATAAGTGCACAAGCATCATGGAAATTTTCTCAGAATTATCTATCATTCATCGAAATGTGCAGTCGGTTATAAATAAAGTATACCAGCTTGAAGTTGGATTACAGTCATGGAGCAGTATGGTAGTGTGCGTTACAGAGTACTGGTGTAGAGATAATGAATTACCGCATGTAGTGTTATCATCAGATGAATGTGTAAGTCGCTACTGTGGGTCTGCCTTAAAGGAGAGTGGATCATATATCTATTCAGGGATGCCATATATTTTAAAGCTAGACAAGCTCAGCTACAATTAGCATAGATAAACATTTTGAATTGTCAGACACTGAAGTAACAACACTAGATGCATATAAAAAGTCAATCATTCATGTGTTTACATTCAACTGCTGATAATGTGGTGGCTTATTTCAACAAATTAATTGAAGTCCTGAAGAGAGTTTCAGACCCCAGAACAAACATTATAATAAAAGTAGACATGAATGTTAACTCGATTGTTGAGGGTGAAATTATTAATAACTTCTTAAACATTTTGAGCTCTTTTGTTATGGTGCAGATGGTAAATAGTGCTAAGAGGGTTTCAAAAAGTTTTAATTTATTTATGGACCACATACTTAAGGATAATATTGTAAAGTATTTATAAGAGATCTTGGCATTTCAGATCATTACTGATAGTTGATAAAGCTAAAGACAGTCTTAGTGAAACCGGCAAAACTGCAGGCCTGCAAAAGGATTGTCTCAATACTTTTTCTTGGGCACTGACAAATCAAACCAGGGATGAAATGTATGTAGATGCTAAGTGCTCTATATTCTCCACATTGTTTACATTAATTTTTGAGGAGACACTTCCAAAAGTAGCAAATTCTACTGCAGTAGCTAAGGAAAATAAAGGATGACCCAAAAGTCCATTAACATTTGAAAATTCATTATTGTCTGGAATAATGGAAGTACAGAGGTAAAAACTGGCACTCATGTGGAATGACATGGAGTTTTACTGAAAGTAAAAAAGTGCACAAAATGACCACCAGATGGCACTTCATGTGGTACAAAATCAATAATTAACAAAACAAACACTTGACATGTCGGCCGTCATTCATCAACAATACCTGTGGTCAAGAGACAATGTTTTGAACAGCACTGTACAGCATATCTGTAGGTATGGTGAGAAATTGCCATTAGGTGTTGTCTTTTAGCATCTGTAATGAGGACTGACGATCACAGTAGACATCCAACTTCAGGGAACCCCACAACCAATAATCACAGTTTTACCTTCCCGGAAGTTTTAATCAGGTAGGCTAGGGATGATCTGATTCCCTCTCTTAATTAGAGCTCGTTTTACATGTGATTCTCATGTTCAATTTGAGCTCCGTCATTGATTTTCCTACTCGGATAACAAAGAACAGCAGTACATTGATAGATAACTTTTTTATAGACCAAGATAAGTTTAAGGACATAAATGCTTATCCTGTTGAGAATGGTCTTTCAGATCATAGTGCACAGCTTGTTACAGTACATGACATAGCTCCATGCAGTATAATAAATCAGACTTTCAAAGCAGTGCGTTCAATTAACAATATAAATATTGCAAACTTTAGGGAAAGCCTACAGCAGCTAGACTGGGATGAAGTGTATAAGGAACCCGATGCAAACTTGAAATATAACTTATTTCACAATACATTTTTAAGGGTATTTGAAAATTGTTTTCCCAAGAAAATAGTTAAACATAATTCCAAGAAAACATATAAAAAACCTTGGCTAACTAAAGGAATAAGAATATCTTGCAACCGCAAAAGAGAACTGTATCTAACAGCAAGATGGAGTACTGACCCCGAAATTGTTCAATATTATAAAAACTATTGTGCGGTACTAAGAAAAGTTATTAAAAAGTCCAGAAGCATGTGTATCATGTCTGAGATCAGTAACTCTGATAATAAAATTAAAGCAATTTGGAATATTATTGAAAGGGAAACAGGGCAACCAAGAGCACAGGAAGACTTTAGTGCAATAAAATTGAATGACAAGTGCACTAACAAACAATCAGAAATTGAAAATATTTTGAATAATCATTTTTTAAATGTTGTGGAGAAAATAGGATCTAGATCTTCACTAGAAGAGGCAAGGCTATTAATAGAAGAGGCCATACCTGCACAGTTTGAAACAGCTGTAATTCCACCAACCTCTCCCTCTGAAATCAGTAAAATAATAAACTCACTGAAAAGTAAAAGCTCTTACGGAATTGATGGCATTTCCAGCAAAGTACTTAAAGCTTGTTCCCCACAGATAAGTAGAATTCTCAGCCACGTATGTAATAGCTCTTTGGAGCAGGGTGTTTTCCCTGATAGACTGAAATATGCCATTGTAAAACCATTGCATAAAAAGGGGGATATGTCGGATGTCAACAACTACCGCCCAATCTCTCTTCTGACAGCTCTATCAAAAATTTTTGAGAAAGTAATGTATTCAAGAGTAGCCTCCCATATTTGTAAAAATAAAGTACTAACAAAATGTCAGTTTGGTTTTCAGAAAGGCTTTTCAACAGAAAATGCTATATATGCTTTCACTGATCAAATATTAAATGCTCTGAATAACCGGACATCACCCATTGGTATTTTTTGTGATCTCTCAAAGGCCTTTGATTGTGTAAATCATGGAATTCTTTTAGATAAGCTAAATCATTATGGTTTGAGTGGGGCAGTGCACAAATGGTTTAATTCATACTTAACTGGAAGAATGCAGAAAGTTGAAATAAGTGGTTCGTGTAATGTTAAAACAGCTGATTCCTCAAACTGGGGTGCTATCAAGCACGGGGTCCCACAGGGTTCGGTCTTAGGTCCTTTACTGTTCTTGATATACATTAATGACTTACCATTCCACATTGATGAAGATGCAAAGTTAGTTCTTTTTGCTGATGATACAAGTATAGTAATAACATCCAAAAACCAAGAACTAAGTGATGTAATTGTAAATGATGTTTTTCACAAAATTATTAAGTGGTTCTCAGCAAACGGACTCTCTTTAAATTTTGATAAAACACAGTATATACAGTTCCGTACAGTAAATGGCAAAACTCCAGTAATAAATATAGAATTTGAACAGAAGTCTGTAGCTAAGGTAGAATTTTCAAAATTTTTAGGTGTGTCCATTGATGAGAGGTTAAACTGGAAGCAACACACTGATGGTCTGCTGAAACGTCTGAGTTCAGCTACGTATGCTATTAGGGTTATTGCAAATTTTGGTGATAAGAATCTCAGTAAATTAGCTTACTATGCCTACTTTCATTCACTGCTTTCGTATGGCATCATATTCTGGGGTAATTCATCGTTGAGTAGAAAAGTATTCATTGCACAAAAACGTGTAATCAGAATAATTGCTGGAGCCCACCCACGGTCATCCTGCAGACATCTATTTAAGGATCTAGGGATCCTCACAGTAACCTCACAGTATATATATTCCCTTATGAAATTTGTTGATAATAATCCAACCCAATTCAAAAGTAATAGCAGTGTGCATACCTATAACACCAGGAGAAAGGATGATCTTCACTATGCAGGGTTAAATCTGACTTTGGCACAGAAAGGGGTAAATTATGCTGCCACAAAAGTCTTTGGGCACCTACCAAACAGCATCAAAAGCCTGACAGATAGCCAACTAACATTTAAAAATAAATTAAAAGAATTTCTAGATGACAACTCCTTCTACTCATTGGCTGAATTTTTAGATATAAAGTAAGTAAAAAAAAAAAAAAAAAAAAAAAAAAAAAAAAAAAAAAAAACTTAATCATTAGTGTCATGCAATATTTTGTGTAATGTAATTTATTGAACAGACATCTTTTATTAACCTGACACGTTCCACATCATTACGAAGTGTCGTATTCATGATCTATGGAACAAGTATTAATCTAATCTAATCTAATCTAATCTGTGGCATCACTAACATGTTGCTGTCCAGTGCCATGTGTTGGCCAGTTTTTGCACTTTTTTTTTTGGTTTCAGTAAAACCCTATATCATTTCATGCATGCCTGTCAATTTTTACCTCTCTGTCTACATTATTCTGTGCATTAGTGCCATTTTCAAGTTTTAATAGACCTTTGGGTCACGCTGGTATTAGAAAATCCTCACTGACATTTGAATTTCTCAGTTCTTTGCAAAATCACTGTGCTAATCCACAGTTCCTTGAGTACCATCACAGGTATAAAAAAGATATACAGGAGGGTACTGCCTGCTTGCTAAAAAGTAGTAATAATAATTGGTTTCTTGAGAAATGAAAATAAAACTCAGCAGATAATCTTCAATCTAAGAGACAAGCCACTATCTGATGACCCTAGTTCTGTTAAATTCCTTGGAGTTTATTTAGACGAAAAGTTATCCTGTGGCCAACATGTAAACTATATTAGTAGTAAGCTATCTAGAGTAATTTATTGATTAAGACAACTCAGAAATTGTGTGCCTGAAACATAAGTCAGAGCATCTTATTTTGCATTTTTGCAAAGTATAATATCCTATGGCATTATCTTGTGAGGTAATTGTAGTTATATACATGACATCCTATTATTGCAGAAGAAAGCCATTAGAATAATTACGAATTCTTCACATAGGGCTCACTGCAAATCCTTATTTACTGAACAAAAAATCACGACAGTAATAAACCTCTATACATACAATGTCTTATTCTATACGAAGAAGAACCTACAAGACGTGAAATGTAGAGAAAATGTACATCATTACAATACAAGAAGCATCAAACACATGTACACGCCTCACCACAGTTTATCAAAGTCAATAAGTACCTATGAGGTCACAGGGCTCAAACTATTTAATATGCTGCCCCAAGCTATACTGGATCTTCCTGATCATACATTCAAAGAAAGGCTGCATGAATGGTTAATTGCCCACCCATTCTATGACATCAATGAATTCTTCAACTGTAAATGTAGTAATCCAATAGATGACCCACTGTACATTTACTGTAATATAAGCTAAAGTATTTCAGTAGTCAATAATTTATCACACTGTATTGTAAATTGTATCTTCATTTGACATTGTCAATTGCTGTAATGGCCTAAAGACAGTAAAATCTATATTATTTTTACTATTTCTTTCCCTTCTCAGACGTTATGTCTGGTTAAAAATGGAAAGTGACGTGGACCTTGATCAAGCGTGACTTCCTTGTAACTGTACGGTATATGTTACAGTGCATTTAGGAACTTTTGGGTAATTGAACATGTATCAATAATTACAGATTTCTGTAGTTGTATATATACGTTCGGATGTAGCTGTATTGCGTTGATGTACTGGTGGATATTGTGTGGTATGACTCCTGCAGTTGATAGCATAATTGGTATAATGTCAACTTTGTCCTGATGCCACATGTCCTTGACTTCCTCAGCCAGTTGGATGTATTTTTCAATTTTTTCCCCTGTTTTCTTCTGTGTATTTGTTGTAATGGGTATGGATATTTTGATAATTGTGTTAATTTCTTCTTTTCTTCTTTTTATTGGTGAGTATGATGTCAGGTTTGTTATATGGTGTTGTTTTATCTCTTACAATGGTTCTGTTCCAGTACAATTTGTATTCATCATTCTCCAGTACCTTTTGTGGTGCATACTTGTATGTGGGAACGTGTTGTTTTATTAGTTTATGTTGTATGGAAAGTTATTGATGTATTATTTTTGCTACATTGTCATGTCTTCTGGTGTATTCTGTATTTGCTAGTATTGTACAGCCGCTTGTGATGTGATCTGTTTGTATTTGTTGTTTGCAAAGTCTGCATTTATCTGTTGTGGCATTGGGATCTTTAATAATATCCTTGCTGTAATATCTGCTGTGTATTGTTTGATCCTGTATTGCAATCATGAATCCTTCCATCTCACTATATATTGCCTTTTCTTAGCCATGTGTTGGCTGCGTCGTGATCGATGTGTGGCTGTGTTAGATGATACGGGTGCTTGCCATGTAGTGTTTTCTTTTTCCAATTTACTTTCTTCATATCTGTTGATGTTATGTGATCTAAAGGGTTGTAGAAGTGGTTATGAAATTGCAATGGTGTAGCCGATGTATTTATATGAGTGATTGCTTTCTGTATTTTGCTAGTTTCTGCTCGTTCTATAAAGATTTTTTTTAATTTGCCAACCTGTCCATAATGTAGTAAAAACAAAGATTCCAAGACTTACCAAGCGGGAAAGCCCCGGTAGACAAGCACAATAAAATAACACACAAACACACACACACAAAATTACGAGCTTTCGCAACCGGCGGTTGCTTTGTCAGGAAAGAGGGAAGGAGAAGGAAAGATGAAAGGATATGGGTTTTAACGGAGAAGGTAAGGAACCATTCCAATCCCGGGAGCGGAAAGACTTACCTTAGGGGGAAAAAAGGATAGGTGTATATACTATACACACACACACACACACACACACACACACACACACACACACACACACACACACATCCATCCATACATATACAGACACAAGCAGACATATTTAAAGGCAAAGAGTTTGAGCAGAGATGTCAGTCGAGGCGGAAGTACAGAGGCAAAGATAATGTTGAATGACAGGTGAGGAATGAGTGGCGGCAACTTGAAATTAGCGGAAATTGAAGCCTGGTGGATAACGAGAAGAGAGGATGTATTGAAGGGCAAGTTCCCATCTCCGGAGTTCGGATAGGTTGGTGTTAGTGGGAAGTATCCAGATAACCCGGACGGTGCAACACTGTGCCAAGATGTGCTGGCCGTGCACCAAGGCATGTTTAGCCACAGGGTGATCCTTATTACCAACAAACACTGTCTGCCTGTGTCCATTCATGCGAATGGACAGTTTGTTGCTGGTCATTCCCACATAGAAAGCGTCACAGTGTAGGGAGGTCAGTTGGTAAATCACGTGGGTGCTTTCACACATGGTTCTGCCTTTGATCGTGTACACCTTCCGGGTTACAGGACTGGAGTAGGTGGTGGTGGGAGGGTGCATAGGACAGGTTTTACACCAAAGGTGTAGGGTTGGAGCCAGAGGGTAGGGACGGTGGTTTGGGGATTTCATAGGGATGAACCAAGAGGTTACGAAGGTTAGGTGGACGGAACTGTTCCAGGCAGGGTTCAATTTGGATAGTGTCTTGGGGAGTTGGATCATTAGGAGTGGGATCAGGATTATTTTTCTTCGTGGCAAAGTGATATTTCCAGCAGAGACTACGAGTGTAGGACAGTAAATCTTTGACAAGGGCAGTTTGGTTGAATCTGGGAGTGGGGCTGAAGGTGAGGCCTTTGGATAGGACAGAGGTTTCGGATTGGGAGAGAGGTTTGGAGGAAAGGTTAACTACTGAATTGGGGTGTTGTGGTTCCAGATTGTGTTGACTAGAATTTGGAGGTGTTGGGGTGAGTGGAGCTGGAAGTGGGAGATTGAGTAGATGGGAGAGACTGGGTCTGTGTGCAATGAGAGGAGGTTGAGGTTTGTTGGAAAGGTTGTGGAGGGTGAGTGAGTTGCCTTCCTAAAATTCACAAACCCAAACATCCCGGCCACCCCATTGTAGCTTGTTACCAAGCCCCCACAGAACGTATCTCTGCCTACGTAGATCAACACCTTCAACCCATTACATGCAGTCTCCCATCCTTCATCAAAGACAGCAACCACTTTCTCAAACGCCTGGAATCCTTACCCAGTCTGTTACCCCCGGAAACCATCCTTGCAACCATTGCTGCCACTTCCCTATACACAAGTATCCCGCATGTCCAGGGCCTCGCTGCAATGGAGCACTTCCTTTCACGCCGATCACCTGCCACCCTACCTAAAACCTCTTTCCTCATCACCTTAGCCAGCTTCATCCTGACCCACAACTTCTTCACTTTTGAAGGCCAGACATACCAACAATTAAAGGGAACAGCCATGGGTACCAGGATGGCCCCCTTGTACGCCAACTTATTCATGGGTCGCTTAGAGGAAGCCTTCTTGGTTACCCAGGCCTGCCAACCCAAAGTTTGGTACAGATTTATTGATGACACCTTCATGATCTGGACTCACACTGAAGAAGAACTCCAGAATTTCCTCTCCAACCTCAACTCCTTTGGTTCCATCAGATTCACCTGGTCCTACTCCAAATCCCATGCCACTTTCCTTGACGTTGACCTCCATCTGTCCAATGGCCAGCTTCACACATCCGTCCACATCAAACCCACCAACAAGCAACAGTACCTCCGTTATGACAGCTGCCACACATTCCATATCAAACGGTCCCTTCCCTACAGCCTAGGTCTTAGTGGCAAACGAATCTGCTCCAGTCCTGAATCCCTGAACCATTACACCAACAACCTGAAAACAGCTTTCGCATCCCGCAACTACCCTCCCGACCTGGTACAGAAGCAAATAACCAGAGCCACTTCCTCATCCACTCAAACCCAGAACCTCCCACAGAAGAACCCCAAAAGTGCCCCACTTGTGACAGGATACTTCCCGGGACTGGATCAGGCTCTGAATGTGGCTCTCCAGCAGGGATACGACTTCCTAAAATCCTGCCCCGAAATGAGATCCATCCTTCATGAAATCCTCCCCACTCCACCAAGAGTGTCTTTCCGCCGTCCACCTAACCTTCGTAACCTCTTGGTTCATCCCTATGAAATCCCCAAACCACCTTCCCTACCCTCTGACTCCTACCCTTGTAACTGCCCCCGGTATAAAACCTGTACCATGCACCCTCCCACCACCACCTACTCCAGTCCTGTAACCCGTAAGGTGTACACGAACAAAGGCAGAGCCACATGTGAAAGCACCCACGTGATTTACCAACTGACCTGCCTACACTGTGAAGCTTTCTATGTGGGAATGACCAGCAACAAACTGTCCATTTGCATGAATGGACACAGGCAGACAGTGTTTGTTGGTAATGAGGATCACCCTGTGGCTAAACATGCCTTGGTGCACGGCCAGCACATCTTGGCACAGTGTTACACCGTCCGAGTTATCTGGATACTTCCCACTAACACCAACCTGTCAGAACTCCGGAGATGGGAACTTGCCCTTCAGTATATCCTCTCTTCTCAATATCTACCAGGCCTCAACCTCCGCTAATTTCAAGTTGCCGCCGCTCTTACCTCACCTGTCTTTCAACAACTTCTTTGCCTATGTACTTCCGCCTCGACTGACATCTCTGCCCAAAGTCGTTGCCTTTACAAATGTCTGCTTGTGTCTGTGCATGTGCGGATGGATATGTGTGTGTGTGAGTGTGTGTGTGTGTGTGTGTGTGTGTGTGTGTGTGTGTGTGTGTGCGCGCGAGTGTACACCTGTCCTTTTTTCCCCCTAAGGTAAGTCTTTCCGCTCCCGGGATTGGAACGACTCCATACCCTCTCCCTTAAAACCCACATCCATTCATCTTTCCCTCTCCTTCCCTCTTTCCTGAAGAAGCAACCGTTGGTTGCGAAAGCTAGAAGTTTGTGTGTATGTTTGTGTTTGTTTGTGTGTCTATCGACCTGCCAGCGCTTTTGTTTGGTAAGTCACACATCTTTGTTTTTACATATGTTAAATAATTTAGTTAGATGTGAATGTTTTGAGGTGAACTTCTTTAGCCAGAAATTTTCTATTTTATCTTTTCCAGGGGCTTTCCAATTGTGCATAGAATTAATTGCTCGCGTGACTTCATGTTGCAAAATTATCAATTCAGGCATTTGTAGTATCATCTTGTATGTGTCTGTTTCTGCTTGTATCCACCGTGCATGTCTGTTATGTTGTACCGGGTTTGACCATATGTTGCTCCAGAAGTGTTCCATATCTGTTATGCTTGGTGGATTGTCTATTTTAATGTATGTGTTGTATTGTCTGGTAAAATTTATTTGGGTGTGTGTTGAATGTTTGGTTTTGTTTCCTTCTGTTTTCACTTTTTTCGTATCTTCTGAGTCGTTTGGCCAATGCTTGTAATTTATGCTTCTTTTCATCTAATTGCTCTATTGCTTCTTGTTGTGAGGTTTTACCTAACCTTTTTTATTTTTTGTCTGATATTTCATTTCTTATAAATTGTGTTAGCTGTTCGATGTCTTTTCTCAGTTTTTCTATTCTGATCTGTAGCCTGTGTTGCCATGCTGGTTTTGTGGATTTCTTCTGTATGTTGGTTGGTTCTGATCTCTGCCTAGTGTGTATATTTAGTGTAGTGAGTGCTCCTATATAAACCAGTAGTTGTAACTCTTCCATAGTTGTATTTTCTCTTATTTTGTTGTGTGTGATTGTGTTGATAGTTGTTATTGTTGTTTCGATTTGTGGGTTATTTGGTGGTCTATGCAAGAATGGTCTAATATCTGTATTTGTGTCTTTGTATTCTATATATGTCAGCTGAAATTTTTCTTCTATATCTAACATGTGTGTCACTTCGTGTTCTAATTGTGCTTGTTCTGGTGGCTGTCTTAAGATTTCGTTTTCCTCTGATTGTTTAATTGATGCGTGTTGTTCTTTGTTTGTTTGCTCTGGGCTGTTTGAGTCCATTGCTGTATTTTCTTCTTCTTCTTCTGATCGCACATTATTTTGGTCTAGTATTTGTTGTACTTCTTGTTTGATGTTTTTCTAATTCTGACTGGGGTATCCTGTTATTTTTTATTATTACACGGATCTGATCAGTTAGTCGATGTTCTGTTAAAATTTTAATTCTGGGTATCTGGTAATAAATGTTGTGTATACTTGTGATCTGTATCCACTTGTGCTGGTTCCTAAGTTTGTTGCTTGTTAATAGCAGAACATGAGGTGTCGGTTACTTCATCTGACCATCTCATCCTCTGTCTTTGTTTTCCTTCTAGGATGGTTGCAGGAAGCATATCCTGCAAAACACCTCTATTTGGATTTAAATCATTTTCCATGTGGCTAGCAGTGTCGTTACCATTGTGGACGGGCGTAGGGTTCAAGCATAATCCCCAACCATGACAGCGCTTGTCCGAGGCTTCATTAGTTCTGTCCTGAACCAACTAATCACACTAAAAGGGGGGTTAGCCCTATTAGTGGTTTGTTCTTTTCGTCGCCTTTTATGACTGGCAGAACATACTGCAGGCCTGTTCTTTTCCCGGGCCTCCATGGGGTTATTATTATTATTATTATTATTATTATTACAATGTAGAAAATGAAAGCAGAATCACATGGGATGTTATAAAA
Source organism: Schistocerca gregaria (assembly GCF_023897955.1). NCBI lineage: Eukaryota > Metazoa > Arthropoda > Insecta > Orthoptera > Acrididae > Schistocerca > Schistocerca gregaria. The sequence continues at coordinate 561,998,084 of NC_064923.1, forward strand.
CAAGAAACTGGAAGAGGAAGACACACTTATAACAATATACAAATCTGAGATGGGAATAAAGTAATAGGATGTCCTCAGCAATTAGTTAATTTTGTTAATGATCATTTTTTATTTATGATATTGTGGAAAAGCTGCAGCAAAATCTTCCTAAAACGCATGCAGCACCCGCAACAACTTACACCACAATCATAGTGATGATGTTCCCAACAACAGAGTTTGGAGTTAGGAATTCAGTACAACAATTAAAAAATAAAAAGTCAGAGGGTGTAGATGAAGTTCCTGTCTCTATTCTGAGTGCGTGCGTAGATAGCACACAAGCCCAATTAACAAACACAATAAATGAATCCTTTAGTTCAGGTCTTTTTTCCAGGATACCTAAGGGATGCATAAGTGCTGCCCTTCTAACGAAAGGTAATATCGAAAGCACTGAAAACTGTAGGCCATTTTCACTGCTGCCTTCATTCTCAAAAATAATAAAGCAGTCATGAAAGAGAGACTGATAAAGCTCTTGGTAGATATGATTGTGTTACAGACATTGTTTTAGACTTGTCCATGGCTTTTGACACTGTTAATAATAAAATACTATTGAGCAAGTTAGGAGCACTAGGTACAAGAGGCACAGAAAATGAGTGGTTTCAATTTTAATTTAAAAACAGGTCACAAGATCACAGGATGCAGCAAATCCTGGTTGTCAGCATAATCCACATCTGTAATAAACTGCCTCTCCACTAATGAGAACATGATCAATTTTGTTCAATCTTGGCATAACTTAAGGTGACATTCCAAGCCTGCAAGAAAGTTGTACCAATTGTTCTTTAGTGATGTGTACAGCTTCATAAAGTTCTCCTCCAGAATGCTTCATGTGTTAGGGACTTCCCCTACAAGCTTTCATGTTCCACCTTCATGTTTTATATCATCATCTACACATGATTAGGTTACTGTTTCATCCTTTTTTCTCTCTCAGAGATCATCACAGTACTTCGTACATGTACAAACTGTTGTTTGCCTGGCTACATGCTCTACCCACCCACATTTCAATTTAATTGTAGTCATTATTAAGTCTTCCACCATGGTCTGTTCCCTGACTCATTGGTTTGTTTTTCTATATTTCCTACTAAGCCCCATTCTTCATCTCTCATTGTTCACTGAACATCCCTCAGTATTTTAATGGTTTAGTACTGAAAATCCATGTGACACTGCTGTGAGTCGACAGTACTAGCATTGATTACAAGCATTCCTTTTCAGACACTTGAGAAACTCAGATTTGAAAACTGTTTAATTTATTAGAAGCAGCCACACCAATTTTACTCTTGTATTTATTTTTTCCAGTTCATCCATTCATTCTTGTAAACTATCTTCAATACAAACAATGTAATTTTACTGTTTAATTACACTATTTTCTGTTCACTGTATAGATTATATGTTACTTTAGTATTAGTGCAATCAATTTTCAGTCATATTTCCAGACATGTTAGTGCAAGTGAATATAAATATTTAAACAAAACTTTATTTTAACATAAAACAAAATAGCATCACATATGAATATGAACAAAAGTGCTAACATAAAGTACATTGCATGAAATGCTGAATTAGAAAATTAATGTAAATTGCTAACCAATAAATGTTGTATTCTGCAGGGGAAATCATATAGAACTGAGATTTTTGTACACGTTTAATTTTTGTGATTTGCCTGCTGTACCTGCACATTTCACTAATACTTAGAACATGTCAAATTAATTGTATTTTATGTACTTATTTTATTTATTTGCAAATTTTGTAATTCTGCTTCTACTACCTGCTGTTGTTGTACTTTCAAGAGTAACACTAATTCTGTTGCTGTGTGGCAGTACTGCTATAATTTTGTCAATTTTCTTTCTGATTTCTCTGTTTTAGACCTCATCCCTTTCTCCAACAATAATAGTGCTGATAACAGCATTTCACTGGATGATGTGGAAATGGAAGAACAGTTCAGTGACACCGATAAATCTCCCTGACTGAATTTCTTTGAAATTGTAAAATATCTCTCCTTACCTGCAGCTATCAACTCTCAGAGTTGTAAATTTTAGTTGTATGTCTTGTAAGTCTGTATCATCCTTATCTTATGCCTTATGTACACAATGTGTCTGTCCCAAGAGTCATCAGGCTCACTTTCTGTTGTATTTTGGCTTATATTTTCAATTTTGTTTTTGCAATGTATAGTGGAGCCAGCTCTAACAAATACTGCTTATCACAAAACTTTCACTTGAAGCCTGTTGTCTATGGAAAGTATCAGTTTGTTTCCCATTACCATTAAAATGATTTCTAAAGCAAATTTTTATGTGCTATGTTTTTTTAAGTGGTACCAACTTAGTCTAGTGCAATATTCATGTTATCAATATGTATCAACAGGAACAGTAATATTCTAAGAATTGCCAGTACTCCAGCCTTGATTAACATTCTGCCATGCTCCGCGCTGCCTGCTCGTGCCATGCAGCATCAACACTTTAGTTGCTGTTGGAGTACTATTTATTATTTTTGTTTTACTCTCCCCGTTATGAAATATGTTGGAGTACTATTTTTTTTTTGTTTACTCTCCCTGTTATGAAATATTGTAAAAATGAATATCACACTAAACTAATTTGGGATTGGTATGTCAAGTAAGCAGTAAAACTCTGCCTTAAAATAATTTTGCTTGTAACGAGAAACAAACAAATGCTTTCTACTGAGAATGGACGTCACGTGAAATGTGTGATGTGCAGTATTTGTTTGTGCTGACTCCTTCTACACATTGCAAAGACCTCCCAAAATACCAGAGAAAATGCGCTTAATGACACTTGTACCTGTATATACCTGTGTGTGTTTGTACATAGAACCATATTTGTTTGTGAAAGGAAAATTTTGATTTTTGTTTTGATTTTTACTACAGTTCATGCAAACTGGACACACATATGTACAAGAGGGGAAATCAAGGGATGGAAAGAGTATTTCGGTACAACGGATGAGCAGTGAGACTAGAGGCAGTACTGTCATACATAGGAAAGTGTAAGAAGGGTTTATTTTACAAGTATATCCATATGAAATATACTATTCAGTCATAAGCAAACAGCAGCTCGGCTATTAAGAAGACATTTAAAAATCTTTTGAATAATTAAAGATACAGTTGTTCATACAAGTAATACGTTTCATCTTTTGATTTAATACTATGGATCATTCTCTGTCACTATTGCCACATGTAAGAACACATTTAGAAAATGCTCCAGGCTATGTTTATTCAACCTTTGCAACCATGTCTGTTTCATATCGACTGATGGTGTCAGTTGATTTACTTTCATGTTTACCTGTGGAAACAGCATTGCTTCTATCACTGTGACTATCACTATTCAAATCTGTATCACTTCCCACATATATGATCATCACCAGTGGTTAGTCTGATAATCATTCACTTGAAATGTACTGCTCTTCAGTTTTCTTTATGCTGTCACAGTGTGTCTTCCATTCTTATTTTGTTGTGAAAGAATTTGTTCATTTATAAGTTTTAGTAATAAGTCTATTCAGATGCCACGTTAAGCTCAGAAACACTGTTTTTGATACTTGCTCATATCAGCACTATAGGATTTAATTCTGGCTGATACAGAAAAAGTTGTAATATGGCATGACTATGTTTGATTAAAATACTGTTTGTTTTATAAGTGTCCTGGCCTGGTTTGTTCATTTGGATCACTGAAAATAACTGTGGTCTCAGCATGTTCTTGTGAAAAAGAATTATCTTCTTTGTTAACCAGGAAATCATTTTCAGCACACACTATAATGAGTTGTCACTCCACCTGTACAACAAATGTCAACATATGTCACATCCGTAAAGACAATTGGACGACACTCACATCTATGCTCTCTGATACTTTTTAAGTAAGTTATCTGTTATTACCTGATACGACTTTATTCTGCTTGTACACGAATCTTAGAATTCAAAGAATTTTATGAAGTGTGCTTATACTTCCTCTGGTATTTATTGAACTCTCTCTAATTTTGTATGCCTTTTCTTTAAATTAGGTCTCCTTTCTTTGTAATTTAGAAATTATTTGCCATGTGGTGACAAACATGTTCATTAAAATTGCCTAAACTGATCCTCCAAGATATTTTTGGCATTTATGTATGAGTGTTGGAAATGTTGAGAATTCATCTGCGTGGACTCTTTCCAGTTCTCTCTTGGTTTGCCAGATGGAAGTAAATGAAACACCAGTTGCTTCATCCACTCATTTCAGTGTGGATTATAGTCCCAGTGGAGCATGTAACACAGCTTCTTTGTTCATAAACTGGTACACATATTCAACCACTTTGCATGTTTGACTGTGAAGAATTTTTCCATGACTTGCTTTGTACTAGTGGCATCTTCAACTTTGAATGTGCTCTCCCAGAGTATTTCCAACTGTCACTCCACCTGACATGATAGCAGTACATCTGATTGTGGTGATCGACTGAGATGGCCAACTGCACATCTTGTTTACAGTGTAAAGTTCTGTTTGCATGAACTGTATGTATGAATATATTTTTTGTATTATTTACTGAAGGTATGGCCACTTCAGTATATATTCTGTGATATATGTTAGAGGCTGCAAACCTTGTAATGTGTGTATATGTCAATTATTGTAAATGTTACTTCAAAGAAACTCTAAATGGACCAATATGTGAATCCACAGTCAAGGCATAAAATTACTAGTCACTTTGTGGAAAGTGTATTTCAGTATATATATTTCTTTTGTTACTTCATGTGAATAAATTATATTGAAATAGAATATTGTTTTAATATAATGTACAGAGGACTTATAGTTAAATATCACTTTTACGAAGTATAAAAAACTGTGATGTTCATACTCCTAATAATTACTTATCTAAAGCTATTTTGGTACACTGTTAATTTGTAGAAGTGTTATATTTTTGTGTATAATTCAAGAAAAAAGTTTGCTCAACTTAACATTTATTTATGAGGACCATCTAATGTGTTTTTTTGATAGTATTATGATTAATGAAGTATATAAAGGTAGTAAAATCTGCATTTGTATTGCATAAAAACCTTTAATTGAAATGGTTCATGACACTATCAAAACAGTGAAAACAAATTGTAGAGTTCACAATTCAGTTTTTGGTCTTTTTTATGTTTGTCAGATAAACTTCCAAAGACAAGCATTTCCTGTTCAACCATTGTTCAAGTGAAGATGGCCAAAAGCTGAAATTTCAGTGATAAAGCTGAACTCTCAGTGGTATCCCTTCAGTTCAGTTACTCCATAAATAATTATTATCAGAAACTATAAGATTCTTCATTTTCATTATAGTTTGTATTGAAACAGAGAGGCTTCTTTATGTAAGAGCTTTGTTTATTTTGAACTCTGCTTACATCTATAAGAGCTACACATGCTCACAACAAGAGCCCAACCCATGTAGCATTTCTTTTTGCACAATATCATGTTGAATGTTTATTTTGACAAAGATAGGATATATTTCATGACTTGATTTGCCATTTTCTGCTTGGTGATCAGCTTTGGTTAAATTGCTGCTGGATGTAACATTCCAATTCCTGCCTTGGACAGCAAACTGCCGTGCTGTATCCTGGAAGAAACTCAAACAGCATCAAAACAAACAAATATTATCGAACTAAAAATTAAAATTATAACTTGATTCATTGTAATCAGCTTACTCATTTATACATAGTATGTGATCTGTCACTCCCTGCGGGGTTAACACCAAGTTAAAATACATATAAATTTAGCCCCTCACATATGCTGCACCTTCCACTTTCGATTGCATTAGTTATATTCAGTTTGTTTACTTGAGTCACTGGCCCTTTTTCAGAAAATTTGTACAGTTGCCACACCAGGTAAGTATATAACCACCAAGATTTTTATTGAACAAATTTAAAAAAGTTGCTAGTTAATTCAATAGCCACGTATGATTTACTACAACAACTTGATGATACTGCAACATCTACTGACTATCCATGATTATTGTCAACAAAGTAACAAGTATGATACATGACAAAAATCTTTGCATTTAGTAATTAATAGTAACTACAAAGAAAAGATGCAACTTAATTCATCAAATGAATTACTTATGCATGTTTCTGTAATTTATTTCTCTATCTACTATTGTTGTGGAAAGAAGACTTTGGTCCATGAAGGTATCACTGGAATGGAATCTTGAATAATGGTAACCTTTTGAAACTTAATAGAAATCACTCTCCATTTAATTCAGTCTACAGAAAGAATACACTATCATCTAATGTAGCCTGCTACCTTGTAACTGCTATAAGTAAAGAGCTTAACATGAATCTCCTCTCTACACTCTACACTTGACACTTGTGTGTAGCTTCTCTGTGCTACTAGTCAAAAATAGGCAATTTTGTAATTTAGAAGTTTGTGAACTGAGGTTTTGTATTTCAGTTACCTGAATTCTTGTTTTTATCATGAGTTCTTCTTTTAAGTGCAAAACAACTTATTTTTTGTGTTAAACAAATACCTGAAGTGGCAATCTGTAGGACTGATTTTTGTGGCTTTTAAGAAGTGAAAATTTGTACAATAAATTGTGTTAAATGATTTAGTTCTTTTCTTAAGTGTTCAATTTATGTTGCAACATGTGATCGGTGTTAATGTTGCCATAGTATACTCAGTCAGGAAGCTGTGTGTGAAGATTGTGGGTTGTAGCTTCATTGGTATGATTGCTGTAGGAAATTGATTGGGAACTCGGTGAGGCTCTCCCATGGAACTTTAGGCTCTGAAAAAAGACAAGAGAATTGCTGAACAGGAAGCAAAGATTTGTGCATTTCAGGCTGAGTTAACACTGTGTGAAATTTGAACTAGATAGTTCCAAGGGAAAAAAAATATTGAGGAAACTGGGCAAAGATAACAAATAATGTATGAAAGGGATAGCTCTTCTACTTCTTCAACTACATTTAAAATTCCACTAATGAATAAGTTGACATTTTACCTAAAGTAGAAGCGGAAGAGCCTCATCCAGCTGTAGGTCACAGTTGGGTATAGCAGATTTTTTTCAAAGAATCGAGGTATGCTTTGGTAACAAAAGAGGCTGGAAAGAAAATAGTCTTGCTGCTAGTTAGTATCCATGGCAGGGGTGAAAGGTGGATGGCACAGAACAAATTAGGATCAGGGCATAAATGTTGTAAAGCTTAGCCTTAGCCATGTGACAGAGGACTTACGGAAGGTGTGTAAGGATTTTGATAAAGAAGATCAATTGATGATAGTAAGTGGACCAAGAAACAGGCTGACTATAGGCAGGAACTGCAGCATTGGGGTTAACGTGTATGGAATAGGAGTAGCAACTGCAGACACAAGTTTGGGTTTTTGGAGGTCCTGCAGAACCGTGACCAGCCCGGGGTCGGTTGTACTGTGAGCCAAGTGAACTCCAAGTTGAGCAGACTGCTGCTGACTGAAATGAAATCTCTTATGAGTGCAGTGTCTCTTGCTGCAACTGGGAGATGGGTATGCACCAGAGACATAGCTTTCACCTCAATAAGGGAGAGAGAGGTAAGTTTCTTGCAGAAAATGTGTGTGTGTGTGTGTGTGTGTGTGTGTGTGTGTGTGTGTGTGTTTAGGGGGAGGGGTGTCTGTCATTCAAAGCAAGATACCTGTGATTAGTGATGTCAAGAGAGTATCATTTTTAGTTTAAAGTCAGAATTCATTCATTTGTTATGAAAGAAGTTACATTAACAGAAACCTCATAAAATGCTTAAGAATACATGAAAAAGTAAGGTTAGTTGATCTCATCCGAGTATTAGTTGATTGAGTAATATAATACAAGAGCTTCTTGTCTGTCTGGGAGATTTGGAGTACCGTGAAGAAATAAACAAATTGCCTGAACACCACATAATCTCATGGTTAGAGGGTCTAAATATAACACATTATAATCTTGCGTCTTACGCATTTAGAACTAACATAGAAAAAAGAGGCATTGTTGCATATATACAGAACAAAGGTCAAAACCATCGAAACAATTAAATTTCTTAGAGTTTAGCACATAGAAGTAGTGTATATAGATATTCATGGGGAAATAGTGAATTGTTTATGAGGAATCTGGATTCCATATTATGCTGTCTGAGCAACAACCAGTCAATAGACTGTAGTGATTTCAAGGTAAATTTTCTAACATTCTGATAGGAAACATATCTGGGAACCTTATTTGACTCCTACAGTTTGATCTCTGCAATTAACTTTCCAACCCAGGTGCATAAATACAGTATAACTCAAGCTGATAATGTGTACCTTGGTGAAGCTCAAAGCAAGAAAAGAATGCTGTACCAGTAACAAACGCTCTCTTTTATCATAATCCACAGTTAGTTAGGATAATGAAGATAGTACCTTATAGCATATATTTGTAACATTGCTGGGAATGTGAGTGAATATAATCGTTTAAAACTGCTAAATAATGATGTTCACTTGGAAATGTCATTGAGCAGTCTCACCAAAAATGAATAATAAAAAAAGATTCCTGTACCAGATACACAACTCACTGTGCTTTTACTGAAAATGTAGACTAAAACTAATAAGAATGAAAATGTCAACAAAGTTCTTGAGTGATGTAAACAGAGCAGTAGACTTTAATACTCAACTTTTAGATCTTCATATCTGCTTTCCAGTGCTGATGTTCTGTAGTCCATAATATGTTGCTGTAAGAAATAGTAGCAACCATGCCACAGTGTGAAAATGATCAGTGAAAGTTCAGGAGTTGCAATGAATTATTTTATTACGGCATAGATGGCATGCAACAATGAACATTTGGCGTTACAAACTGACTACATCTTGACTCTCCAAAAACTGGCGGCAATCTGTGTAATGGCAATGCCATTGCACATCTATTTATACTTTTAGTAACAATCAGTAGTACTGTTTAAGATACAAATTTACAAAATTACAATAGAAAATTAATAATACAGAGAGAAACTGTGAACAGCATAATTTAGGTACATTATTTTCTGATGTGTATCTGTAGGTGGTTTGTGAACTAAACAATTTAGAAGCGTGAAATAAGATAATATACAGAAATTAACAATGCAAATTACATTTGATTAATATATAAACAAAGATTAAGTTGTGTCATTTTTCTAATATAACTTGAACTTAGAAACTAATTACACTGTCATTTAATAGTACCACATCGTTCAAAATGATTGCTAGAATTTAAAATCAGTGTATGTTTACATTTGTAATAAAGGATTGCATAATTTCTCTTTAATTATAAGCAATGATTAGATTAGATTAGATTAGATTAATACTTGTTCCATAGATCATGAATACGACACTTCGTAATGATGTGGAACGTGTCAGGTTAATAAAAGATGTCTGTACAAGAAATTACATTACACAAAATATTGCATGACACAAATGATATATATATATATATATATATATATATATATATATATATATATATATATATACTTACTTTATATCTAAAAATTCAGCCAATGAGTAGAAGGAGTTGTCATCTAGAAATTCTTTTACTTTATTTTTAAATGTTAGTTGGCTATCTGTCAGGCTTTTGATGCTGTTTGGTAGGTGCCCAAAGACTTTTGTGGCAGCATAATTTACCCCTTTCTGTGCCAAAGTCAGATTTAACCCTGCATAGTGAAGATCATCCTTTCTCCTGGTGTTATAGGTATGCACACTGCTATTACTTTTGAATTGGGTTGGATTATTATCAACAAATTTCATAAGGGAATATATATACTGTGAGGTTACTGTGAGGATCCCTAGATCCTTAAATAGATGTCTGCAGGATGACCGTGGGTGGGCTCCAGCAATTATTCTGATTACACGTTTTTGTGCAATGAATACTTTTCTACTCAACGATGAATTACCCCAGAATATGATGCCATACGAAAGCAGTGAATGAAAGTAGGCATAGTAAGCTAATTTACTGAGATTCTTATCACCAAAATTTGCAATAACCCTAATAGCATACGTAGCTGAACTCAGACGTTTCAGCAGACCATCAATGTGTTGCTTCCAGTTTAACCTCTCATCAATGGACACACCTAAAAATTTTGAAAATTCTACCTTAGCTACAGACTTCTGTTCAAATTCTATATTTATTACTGGAGTTGTGCCATTTACTGTACGGAACTGTATATACTGTGTTTTATCAAAATTTAAAGAGAGTCCGTTTGCTGAGAACCACTTAATAATTTTGTGAAAAACATCATTTACAATTACATCACTTAGTTCTTGGTTTTTGGATGTTATTACTATACTTGTATCATCAGCAAAAAGAACTAACTTTGCATCTTCATCAATGTGGAATGGTAAGTCATTAATGTATATCAAGAACAGTAAAGGACCTAAGACCGAACCCTGTGGGACCCCGTGCTTGATAGCACCCCAGTTTGAGGAATCAGCTGTTTTAACATTACACGAACCACTTATTTCAACTTTCTGCATTCTTCCAGTTAAGTATGAATTAAACCATTTGTTCACTGCCCCACTCAAACCATAATGATTTAGCTTATCTAAAAGAATTCCATGATTTACACAATCAAAGGCCTTTGAGAGATCACAAAAAATACCAATGGGTGATGTCCGGTTATTCAGAGCATTTAATATTTGATCAGTGAAAGCATATATAGCATTTTCTGTTGAAAAGCCTTTCTGAAAACCAAACTGACATTTTGTTAGTACTTTATTTTTACAAATATGGGAGGCTACTCTTGAATACATTACTTTCTCAAAAATTTTTGATAGAGCTGTCAGAAGAGAGATTGGGCGGTAGTTGTTGACATCCGACATATCCCCCTTTTTATGCAATGGTTTTACAATGGCATATTTCAGTCTATCAGGGAAAACACCCTGCTGTTGCACATATTCTACTATTATACTGCCATGAACAGTGGTAGTCATTAAATAATTTAGCTAATTATGATTTCAGTGCCAACAAAAATATTCCTACCAGTTACAGAGTCTGTATATTAAGTATACTTGAATGTGATGTAATCATGAGCTTTCTATTTGGCTTCTAACCAGAATTTCCTTATTAACTGCTTTATTTTTATTTATTTATTTATTTATCTCTTGCTCCGGTGATCCATGTTGTGACACTTATCACAGGATATGGAATGTGTCAATTTTACAAGCTTTTGGCCAGAATTTATGGTAATACATAAAACAAAACAAAAACACTAAACAGTAACTTAGGTTCCACTACAAAAAAAAAAAAAAATACATTTTAGAGATAGATAGAGATTACAAAACAAAAAAACAGTAAACAGTAACTTAGGTCCCACTACAAAAATACATTTTAGAGATAGATACAGATGACAAAATAATAAGTGTTACAAAGAAATAAATATTACAAAATATATGTTTACAATAAAAATATTCGTTATTACAAATACAAATTTGGGCAGACATTTGCAATTTACAATACAAGTAATGTTAAACACTGTAGTTCAGGAACTCTTCTAATGTAGAAAATGATCCTTGCAATAGGAATTGCCTTAAGGTTTTTTTAAACAAGATATCATCATCTACCAAACACTTAATTCTTGAAGGGAGGGCATTAAAAATCTTACAGCCACTGAAATGGACTCCTTTCTGCACCATACTTAGATTTGGCTGTTCATAGTGGACATCATGTTTCCTTCTAGTATTGTGACTGTGATATGCTCTATTCAGCTTAAAGATAGATTTTTCTTTCCTTATGAAGCACATCAACGAGAATATATATTGTGCAGTGGATGTAAGTATTTCAAGCTTCTTAAAAAGATTCCTGCATGTGGCTCTAGGATGGACTCCACACATGATCCTTATGGCTCTTTTTTGTACACACAGTACTTTTTAGCCAGTAGCTGATTTCCCCAAAATATAGTTCCAAATGCCATAATTGCATGAAAGTAGCCATAATACGCTGACTTCATGGTTTCCATATTTCTACAGCTACATCCATACTGCGCAAGCCACCTGACGGTTTGTGGCGGAGAGTACCTTGAGTACCTCTATCGGTTCTCCCTACTATTCCTATAAGAAGAAACAATGTGCAATGCATATGTTGCTGAACTTAGTCTTTTGCACAGATCGACGATGTGTTTTGACCAATTCAATTTGCTATTAATGTGCAAGCCTACGTATTTTGAGGAATCTACCCAGGTTATTGTCTGCTCACCTATCTGTACAAATATTTCCTCATCTTTGGATGTTTTGTGGAACTGGATGTAGTTTGTTTTAAAGTAATTTAGAATAAGACCATTAATGTTGAACCAGTACACCGTTTCATTTAAAACCTTATTTGCCGTTACCTCAAGTTTATCTGCTGAATTATCAATAAGTAGTGTAGTGTCATCCACAAAAATGGTGAATCTACAATATTCCGTAGAGAGAGGAAGATCATTTATAAATATAACAAAAAGTAGGGGGCCCAGAACTGAGCCCTGCGGCACTCCACATGTAATGGTACCCCATTCTGAAGCTACTGTGACACCATCTTGACTATCTACTACAACGTTTTGTTTCCTGTTTGACAGATATGAGTCGAGCCATTTTCCTCCTGCACCACTTATACCAAGATGTGCAGCTTTTTGTAAAACAGTTTGGTGATTTACACAGTCAAATGCTTTTGTTAGGTCGTAAAATATGCCAATCACTTTCAGTTTTTTGTTGATAGATTTCAAGAGTTTGCCAGTAAATGCAAATATTGCATCTTCCGTTGACAAACCTTTCTGAAATCCAAACTGACTTTTGCTGAAGCTATTGTGTTCACTGAGATGCTTAACTATCCTGGCATGCATTAGTTTCTCTAAAACCTTTGAAAAGCTTGTCAGTAGTGATATTGGCCTATAGTTAGCAGTATCCGTCTTATCCCCCTTCTTATACAGCGGTTTTACAACTGCATACTTACGCCTCTCAGGAACTATTCCTTACTTAAGTGACGCATCAAAAATGTGGCAAAGGACTTTACTTACATGGCTGGAGCAGTATTTTAATAATTTGTTAGAAATGTTGTCAATTACAGCAGAGTTTTTACTTTTCAGGTATTTAATAACACTTTCAATTTCTTGAACAGTGACTGTTTTTACCTTCATGTGTTGTACTGAACCAGGTACTCTAGCTTTCAAAAGATTGATGGCTTGCTTCATGGACCATTGTAAACCTATTTTTCTGTTACTGTTAAAAAATTGTTGTTGAATGTGTCTGCACTGTTTTTGAATCGCTAACAAGATTACCCTCACTTTTAATTTGGATATTTTCACTACAAAATGCATTTTTCCCCATTTCCTTCTTTACAAATTTCCAGATAGTTTTTACTTTATTGCTCGAGTTGTCAATTTATGCCTTCAAACACATGTTCTTTGCTGCCTGAATGGTCTTATTCAGAACTTTATTGTAGATTTTATAGTGTGTAATCCTACTGTTATCGTTTGAACTCCTGGCTGCAGCATATAGTTATCTTCTTGTTTTACAAGAGATTTTGATGCCTTTAGTAATCCAAGGCTTATTTCCAGATTTGAACAGGTTTTCTCTCACTGATTTTTTAGGAAATGCTTCTTCAAAAAGGTTTGTAACTTCGTTGATAAATATATTAAATTTTGAATTAACATCAACTGTACCATATACAGGAGACCAGTCCATAAGCCGTAATTGCTGATTAAAGGTTTCAGTGGTGTGTCTGTTTATAATCCTAAATGTTTTCCAAATGAAATTTTCTTTTCTTTGTACATTCATTTGGTTTAGAGTGAGGAATTGCCCTTCATGATAAGAGAGACCAATTATAATATTTTTCATGGTTAAATTATTGCAAATATTCTTATCTACAAATACATTATCTATTAAAGTGCTAGAGCTGGCAGTTACTCTAGTTGGAGTGTCCACCATTGGTACTAAATTGTAACAGTACATTAAATGTTCAAAAACTGTCTTGTTTCTATTTTCTGTTAAAAAGTCCACATTGAAGTCACCCATAACAATGATAGATTTAGTTTTCCTACATAGGTGGGCCAGAAGTGATTCAGTTGTCTTAGAAATACATTTAGATTTCCAGCAGGTGCCTGACCCTATTAAATTTAAGATGATACAATGCTAAAACGTCACGTTTACATAAGACATATTATTAAATAGCGCATATTTTACTTGTTTTGTGAAGAAATGCTGATGTGAGATACTAGTGTGTGTGTGTGTGTGTGTGTGTGTGTGTGTGTGTGTGTGTGTGTGTGTGTGTGTCTATATATTGTCGCCGTTTGTGTGATTACACAAATTTCATTTTTACACTCACTCACGTGATAGTGTATGTTTACTCATTCCAAATGTGAAAACCAAATAATTCAGCTGCAACCAAGATTTCTCCTTTTCTAAAGGAGTGCATGCTCAGTAGTTTATGAATAATGTAGTATGTATTACAACTTCACACATCTTGCGTGGTCTTCAACATTAACATAGAATAATAGGTTTTAATTGGTATGAATAGACAGACTGAATGTATAAAAAATGAGTGTATCAGCTTTGCAGTACGGTGATAGTGTAGGTCATAGTCTTATTTCCAATAAGTTCAGATAACATTTCCAATTCTCTAATTACTGCTAGAATATTACATAATAAATTAAAGTGGTGAATTATTCAACAGCTGTGCGTTGTAGATCTAATTAAAGAAACATGTAAGGATGTGTATAATAAGTGACAAGTTTCTCATATTTACTGCTTAAAGGCATGTGAATAATCTTCAGACATTGAAAAGTATAGGTAATATGTACGTAAACAAAGGATAAACTGTATGTGGTAGCAAGAGTGCAGGCCACACAATACGTAGATAGTTTCAAATAGTTTCCCAGATGCTCAGCATAATGTTTGACCAAATCAAACTGTGCATCAAAAGTATTCAGAAAATTAGCTCATTTTAACTCCTAGATTCAAAGTAATCACAACAAAGCATATTATGTAAATCGTGTCATAAATAACAGATAATTTATTCATATGTGTAGTTTCTACTAAGATCGGCTTGGACATCGAAAAGTATTATGAAAACAAGTATATGTACTGGGTGTACATAAAGTCTGGGAACACTTTCAATTATTTATTGCACAAGAACTAAACATTGTACAGATGTTATACATACTGGATTTTGAACGGAAACCGTGAAAGTTTTTTTTTTACAAACATTCGCTATGCGAACCGTGAGTGACCTAGCAGACACCAATACTGTAATCGAATTCTTGTCATACCTGTCCCCAGCATGGCATCGTTGACTGTGGCAGTTGCTTCCCATATTCTCTCTCAGAGCTCTGCTACATCACATGGTAGAAGCGGTACATACACCAGATCTTTAATGTGTCCCCACATAAAAAAGTCACACGGAGTGATATCTGGTGGTCGGGGAGGCCATTGCAGGAAACAGCTCACTCCGCACCTGAACTCGCCATGTTTGCGACTAGTGCTGACTATCAGCAAATTACCAAACTACACTGTGGTGGTATACATGAAATAAACTTTCAGGGTTTCTCTTCAAAATGACATATGTATGATACCTGTACAATGTTTGGTTCTTGTGCAATAAATAATTGAAAGAGTTCCTGGACTTTATGTACACCCTGTATATCTCTTCTACAACTTCAGTCTCATAGTGTAAATGTTTTATCTGCTAAACTTGAAAGGTTGCATTATATTCATATTTGGTCTTACATAGCAACTTCATGATACAATCTCTGGTTAATCCTTCACTAGACATAATATTTTTCTGCTAGTAGGCTATGATAGACATTATATTTTCATAAATAGTGTAAAAGTGATGTAGTTTGGTGCATAAATGTGCCTCTGAACTTGACACTATTGTACAACACACAGAGCATATCATAGTAGTAAACTTTATATGCAACACAAATCTGAAATCAACTGATGCAAAACTTCTCCAAGATAAAATAGTCAAATTATGAAATAATTCAAATGCACATGTACGTAATGATAAGTACGTGCTTAAGTAGTAGGTGTATATCTGAAGATGTGTGACAATGATAAAGTGTAATTGAAGAAACAAATGTCACATGGCTGGAGCCCCATGTAATGCATAATGCACAAAGAATGTATATCACCCTGAGGGATCAATTTCTATTTTCAAACACATAACTGGTGCTAAGGCTTCAATTGTGTAATATTCTTGAGTCCAAATAGTTTCCTAGACGTAGGAGAAATTAGTCTCTTAAGCATTAGGACGTGGAACGTGTAAAATTTGAAACTGTCTTACAAAAACATCAAAAAAATTTTAATCTCTTTATTTATAGCCTTAGATTTCTTGTAACTTTTTGTCAATGCCAAATCTCCTTCTGTAAATTGTGTAGCTTTCAAGTTTCTGTCATGTCTGCTTTCTCTAACTGTGACTTAATTGCATGTTTTTCCTGACCATGTCTTCTCTCCCATCCACAGACGACTCAGTACAAAACAGGATAATTAATCAGTTTGTTTAATAAATTAGCAGATTTCTTGCCATAGTGTACTTCATAGGGTGAGAATCCAGTTGTAGAATGTTGTAAACTGTTCGGAATATCTACAAACTGACTGGTATCAGAATACCAATTAGCATGATCTTTGCTAGAATATTTTGTTCATAAGCATCCAATATCCCTCATATATATAAAATAGAAAGAAACTTCCACATGGGAAAAATATATTAAAAACAAAGATTCCAAGACTTACCAAGCGGGAAAGCGCCGGCAGACAGGCACATGAACAAAACACACAAACACACACACAGAATTACAAGCTTTCGCAACTGGCAGTTGCTTCGTCAGGAAGGAAGGAAGGAGAGGGAAAAATGAAAGGGTGTGGGTTTTAAGGGAGAGGGTAAGGAGTCATTCCAATCCCGGGAGCGGAAAGATTTCCCTTAGGGGAAAAAAAGGACAGGTGTACACTCGCACACACACACACACATATCCATCCGCACATACACAGACACAAGTCTGCTTGTGTCTGTGTATGTGCGGATGGATATGTGTGTGTGTGTGTGCGAGTGTACACCTGTCCTTTTTTCCCCCTAAGGGAAGTCTTTCCGCTCCCGGGATTGGAATGACTCCTTACCCTCTCCCTTAAAACCCACACCCTTTCATTTTTCCCTCTCCTTCCTTCCTTCCTGACGAAGCAACTGCCAGTTGCGAAAGCTCGTAATTCTGTGTGTGTGTTTGTGTGTTTTGTTCATGTGCCTGTCTGCCGGCGCTTTCCCGCTTGGTAAGTCTTGGAATCTTTGTTTTTAATATATATATATATATATATATATATATATATATATATATATATATATATATATATAAAACAGAAAGAAACTTCCACATGGGAAAAATATGTGTCTGTGTATGTGCGGATGGATATGTGTGTGTGTGTGTGCGAGTGTACACCTGTCCTTTTTTTCCCCTAAGGGAAGTCTTTCCGCTCCCGGGATTGGAATGACTCCTTACCCTCTCCCTTAAAACCCACACCCTTTCATTTTTCCCTCTCCTTCCTTCCTTCCTGACGAAGCAACTGCCAGTTGCGAAAGCTTGTAATTCTGTGTGTGTGTTTGTGTGTTTTGTTCATGTGCCTGTCTGCCGGCGCTTTCCCGCTTGGTAAGTCTTGGAATCTTTATATATATATATATATATATATGTGTGTGTGTGTGTGTGTGTGTGTGTGTGCTAGTGCACTCCCAAATAATATTTTTCTTTAATAAATTAAGTAAACAAGGTACACTGAGTACTTGTGTTTTAGTATACTTCTTATAAAAATTATATAAACCATAGAATGATCTGAGTTCCTTATTTAATTTTTGGTTTGGGAATTCTGCAATGGCCAAAAATTTACCATTATCAGACAGAATCCCCACTCACTTATAATGTGACCAAGAAAATTCTATTGTTTAACAACAAATTTAAATTTTTCCAGTTTCAGATTCATATTCCCTTCTCTAATTTTCTTTGCTGCCTAATGTTTTTAAATGTCCTTCCCATGTATTATTGGTTATTAGAATATAGTCAACATAAATGACTGTACCTCACTCTCCCAGACATAGTCCAAAACTCTTATAAACTCAGCAACAGAAATGTTAACATAAAAAGTTACAACACAGTTTTTAAATGACATGGCATTATAAATAAATGCAGTGTATTTTCTATATTCAGGATCAAGTGTAATCTGATGCAAACCTGAAATCACTTCTAAACTGGTAAAAAATCAAGCACTGTCAAATTTATTTAAAAATTCTTCCATTCTTTCTGGGTGATCATTCTCTCTCTCTAAAAAATTATTTTAATTCCTAGAGTCCCATACTAGGCTGACTTTCTTGGATACAACAAGCAGTGGATTATTGTACTGGCTGCTGCTCTTATTTACTTCCTCCACTTTTGTAGTTTCGCAAGCTCCTGTTCCACTACTTTTCTTTTGCAGATTAGTACACTACATAGTTTTTATAAAGAATGGATCATGATTTCTTAATTTTAACATGCATTGGTAATGCTGCACTTTACATGACTTTCTAAGTAATGTCTCTCTCCTACACTTTAACTTTGCAGGTGCATTAATTTTTTCAGTACAAGGTGTGCAATATTATCATTACAAAAACTCTCATCCTTATCAAAATAATTGTTATCACCCATAATTTCTACTACTCTTATCTGAATACTACAATTTTCATTAGACACCATATGTAATTTTGTTTCTAATGTTACAGTCCTTGGTTCAACAAACAATAATGTCATCTTTTTCCCAACTAAAAGTAGCATTTGCTTTCATAATCCAATCCATATCTAACAATATGTGTTCATTTAAGTCATTCACCACCAAACGTCCCTGTTCAAGACTAGTGTTCTCAATGCTAAAAGTTATCAAAGCTAGCCTGTTATTTAGCTCACTAAGTTTTCCTGTTGCACACCTGTGATTTGAAATTCAGTATAATTCTCTGTATGCTTTATTCTCTCTCTCTGTTTACCTGAAATACCAAATGTAGGACCACCTGTGTCACTCAAACAAACTCCTTTCCAGTTACCAATCTGAATGTTAATATAAGGACTATCTAATATGTCTTCATGATCGAAAATTTTATTCTCAGCTAATAAATGATTCTCAGCTTCTCTAAAATTTAATTCTGTTCCTACAGGTGATTCAACGGATATGATTAGCCATAAAGTCCCTGATTGTACGTTACACCTAATTACAATATTCTCTTGTATTGACAATTCATCTTCTTGAGAGTGTGCGTGTTCACTATTCAGACTTATCTTACTATCTGTGTTGCAGTTACTTGAATCAGACTGTGCTTCGTCATCTACCTGAAAATCTCTATTCACATCACAACTAACTTCTGTATTATTAATAAGTATAGCTAATACTTTATGTATCTTACCACCAGTGTGTTTGTTCTGCTCTTAGCTGATAACCACTATTTTTCAAGACCTCACTGATGTCCCCATTAGCATCAAAATCAACATCATGTCTGCATAAATCAACCCCATAATCACTAATCTTACAACTAAAACCAAAATCAATATTATCAGTAACATCAGCACCATAATAATCAAAAGTAATAATATTTGTGCCATCAGGTTTACAAATGTAATTCAACATACTATCTTCCTCCAAAGATTTGTCAATGCGTCATCACTCAATTCAAACTCCTGTTTGACTTTATTTTCTTCATCTTTCATCTCCCTCAAAATATTTTTCCAAATTTCTCTATCAAAATCAGCTCTATTTACTGGTAATCCATAAGCACATATGCATTGATGCATGCACAATCTTCCAAAAGACCGTGTGTGCAGCAGTGTTATGTTGTCTGCAAATGCTGCAGCTCTTTTCATATGTAATTGGTTCCTGCCAAATGTTACTAAAATGCTGTTTTTGGAATAGACTTGTGTTCAGTCTAATTGATCATGTTGTTCTTATACCTAATTACAACACGATTGGCGATGAGTGTGGTCCTGTTCTCCTTCCAGATTTCTACTGGTTGGTCCTCCATTTATTCTCACGCTGGCTGATGGTGTTACGGAGGACATTTTGTATAGATTTGTTGAACAGCAAGAATCATTTGCCACGGTGTTGCACCACCTATCACAGGCACTGGACAATCAAATACAGATATTTCAATCATTGGCCTCTGTCTTGTCTATCCAGCATGCTCCTCAGTCCATGTCCCTGTTTGTTTTGCCCCCCTACAGCCCCACTGGTTTGTGTGCCCCCTTTTCTACATACGATGAGTGCATGTCATCATCATAATCATTATTTCATGTCCGATGTGTCATATGCTGATCAGCTGGTGAGAGATGATGTCATTTGTTTAGCTCTGGATCATGAGGTGCCAGAGCCCACCTTCTTGTGTGAAAATCCATCCCTCTTTGAGGTTTTAACTATTGCACAGTAGTTTGAGGTGTCACAACAGCGGTTAACAAAATTGAGTCATGGAGTGAGGTATGAGCAATCCAACCCTCTCCTCTACAACAACCTACAGATCGTTTTAGGTGGAAGACATGGTTGCAGCAATCCACACACAATCACATCAAGGTGGCCAGCCTTGCTTGCAGCAGCAGCCGCACCAACAAAGTAAACAGGCCAGCAAACATCGACATATGGATTCCACACTCCCATTGTGCTCTTATTGTTTTGTTAATCCTGAGTGCCCCAACTGCCCAAAACACTGGGCTACCTGTCATAATTGCAATGAAAAAGGTCACATTGCTTCTGCTCATAATGCAAAAATTCAGCACAATGATCCTGAGGCTGATATGGACCTAAACTTTGCATTGGCTATTTTTGTTGTGCCAAACAAGCTTTTCATTGATGTTATGATTTGTTTGTAAAGTCCTGCACATGCAAGTGGATACAGGAGCTGTGGTAACGTTGTTAAACTCCCCTCTTCTTCCCCATCACAAAAGTTAATAAGTTATAATAAACGGAGTATTCCTATCCTTGACCAATTCTGTGCCCAGTGACCTACAAATCAGTAGTTTGGTCACATACATTTCTTGTTGTAGATAACGTACATACAGAGAATCTTTTTGGAGTAGCTACTTGTTTTTAAGTAGTTTGGTTTTAGCATTTCAGGTGGAATGAAATTAGTGTCTGAACAAGTGCTGTATACACAGTTAAATGCATTGTGTTCTGAGCTTTCTTCTTTGTTCTCACCTGGATTGGGGTGTGCCAACAATTTTCAAGTACACATCACTGTGAAACCTTCTGCTCAGCCTCATTTTTTCTGGATCCATCCAGTTCCAGTGACACTCTGTGAACAAGTCAATGATGAATTAGATTGCCTCCAGGAATCCACCATTGTTCAGCCTCTTGCATTGAGTGAATAGTCTGCTCCCTTAGTTATAGCGTGGGTGGTCTACCCCCGTAGGTATAGTAAAGAAACTGTTGTTCTGGAAAAGCCTCAGCAGTTGATTTGAAGGTTTCTGTGAATGCACAATCTATACCGGATACATACATAATACCGTGCCCAAATGTATTCTTTGCAAAGTCATCAGGTGGTCGATATTTCTCAAAAATTTACTTGTTGGATGCCACTTTACAACTCCCTTTAGATACAGAGACACACCATATGTTAGTTGTCAACACCTCTTTTGGGCTGTACCAAAATTTGCCATTGCCTTTTGGAATTGTCAGCACCACCACTATTTTTCAACATTTTTTTGAAACTACTTATAGTGTCTGTGATTGTGTGTGCAGACCATTTGGAGAACATTGTAGTTTTCAGTGCCTCCATGAGGAATGTTTACAGAATCTGTGTACTCTTTTTTTTATGTCTTCCAAGGGACCAGGTTGGAATGTAATTTAGAAAAATGTCAGTTTTTTCAACCTTCTAACGTTTATCTAGTGTTTGAAGTTCCTTGCAAGGGTCTCAAACACTTGCATCAACATGTTTCTTCTATTGTCTCTCTTCCACATCGTACATCAGTCAAAGAACTTCAGGTTTTTCTAGGCAAAGTCCCGTACTACCATAAATATTTGCATACGGCAGCAACAATCATGCAACCATTACATCCATTGCTGTGGAAAGGGGCTCAGATTTGCTGATCACAGCTTGTGAAAGTGCGTTTTCCACCCTTAATACCATGTTGCAATCTGCGCCCTGCTTAGTGATGTACCAACCAGGCCTCCACTTGGTCTATGTGATGGGCACTTCACAGCATGAGTAAGGAGTAGCACTGGCTCAGGGATATCCCGATGGCTCCAAGCAGCTTCCTTGTTACACTTAAAAAATGCTGATGCTTGCTCAAACTGGGTACTGTCAGATAGAAAAGGAAGCTTTGGCCATTGTATATGCTGTGAAGAAATTCTGTGTTCTTCTCTTTAGTACCAAATTCTGCCTGGTCACCGATCACAAGCCATAGTGTTCCTTCTTCACTCCTTCTGCATTTTTACCAGATAAAGTGGCACATCACATTCAACGTTGGGCTCTTTTCCTTTAGGCGCAACAACCACAAGATTCATTTACGCCTTACAAATCAGCACTCAAATGCCCCTCCTGCTGGCCTGTGCGAACCCGGGATTTGTTCAGGAGGAACTGCTTTATTTCCACATTGATGTCACCATACAGCAGGCAATTGATGGTTTCCCTCTCACAAGCACGTAGATCATGGAGGTTGCAGCTTTGGATTATACCATTCATACAACATGGTTGGGCAGATTCACCGTCTTCTCATGCGTCTGACCTCCTCCATAATTATTACCTTTCAACATCAATTCTCCGTTGTGAACAGTGTTCTGCTTTTAGACACGAATCACATGACCCCTCAGGTAGTGATCCCATCAGTGCTTTGTTCAGAGGTTCTCTGTTTATTACATGCAGATCATTGGGGTGTATCACACTCAAAAGCATTGATCCATCAACACACGTTTTGGCCTGGCTTGGATGGTGTCATTGTTTGCTTCGTTGTCTCCTGTTCACTGTGTATGACGCACAAGTAGATCCTTAGGCATCACCATCTCCTTGGCCTATGCCTTCACATGCATGAGACCATCTGCATGTGGATTTTGCTGGCCCTTTTCTCAACACTTAGGCTGTTGGTCATTGACATACATTCTCATTTTACATATGTCATTCATTTTTCACATCCAAAACTACCAATGTTATAGCTTGGTCCAAATTTTTTCCACTCAAATGCTTGCGTACGACATTAGTCTCTGACAATGGTAATGGTCCACAATTTTCATTGCAAGAGTTCATCGTATTATGCATTTCTGGTGATATCCATCACTTCCTTGCCCCATTGTTCCATCCACAGTCTTAACAGTGATGTGGAACACCTAGTGCGGACATTAAAAACTCACACGAAAGTGTATGTTGCCTACTCTTCACCTCACGTTGCCTTAGCTTGTTTTGTCTCCTCATACTGTTTCATGCTGTTGAGCGAGAAGGGCTCCACACTGCCCTCCAATACTAAATTGGCGATCCCTTGATGCCTCAGAACATGTCCTACCAACCAATCCCTTCTTCTAGACAAGTTGTGCCACAAATTCCTCTTCTTCCCAATTCTACTCAGTACCTTCTCATTAGTTACATGATCTACCCCTCTAATCTTCAGCATTCTTCTGTAGCACCACATTTCGAAAGCTTCTATTCTCTTCTTGTCTAAACTATTTATTGTCCACATTTAAAATCCATACTTGGCTACACTCCATACAAATACTTTGAGAAAAGGCTTCCTGACAATTAAATCTATACTCAATGTTAAAAAATTTTTCTTCTTCAGAAATGCTTTTCTTGCCATTGCAAGTCTACATTTTATATCCTACCTATTTCAACCACCATCAGTTATTTTGCACCCCAAATAGCAAAACTCATCAACTACTTTCAGTGTCTCATTTCCTAATCTAATTCCCTCAGCATTACCTGATTTAATTAGACTACATTCCATTATCCTTGGTTTGCTTTTGTTGATGTTCATCTTATAGCCTCATTTCAAGATGATGTCCATTCCATTCAACTGCTCTTGCACGTCCTTTGCTGCCTCTGACAGAATTACAATGTCATCGGCGAACCTCAAAGTTTTTATTTCTTCTCTATATATTTAAATTCCTACCCGGAGTTTTCCTTTTGTTTTCTTTACTGCTTGCTCAATATACAGATTGAATAACACTGGGGATAGGCTACAGCCCTCACTCCCTTCCCAACCGCTGCTTCCCTTTCGTATCCCTCAACTGTTATAACTGCCGTCTAGTTTCTGTACAAATTGTAAATAGCCTTTCTCACCCTGTATCTGACCCCTACCACTTTCAGAATTTGATAGAGAGTTTTCCAGTCAACATTGTCAAAAGCTTTCTCTAAATCTAGAAATGTAGGTAAATAAGTCTTAGCATCAGTATTGCCTCACGTGTTCCAACATTTCTACGGAATCCAAACTGATCTTCACCAAGACCGGCTTCTACCAGTTTCTCCATTCATCTGTAAAGAATTCTTTTCAGTATTTGGAGCCATGACTTATTAAACTGATAGTTTGGTCATTTTCACACCTGTCGACAAATGCTTTCTTTAGGAATGGAGTTATTATATTCTTCTTGAAGTGTGAGGGTATTTTGCCTGTCTCATACATCTTGGTCTTTAGATGGTAGAGTTTTGTCAGGGCTGGCTCTCCCAAGACTATCAGTAGTTCTAATGCAATCAACTCTACTCCCGGGGCCTTCTTTCAACTCAGGCCTTCCAATGATTTGTCAAATTCTTCACGCAGTATCATATCTCCCATTTCATCTTCACCTACGTCCTCTTCCATTTCCATAATATATTGCCCTCAAGTACACCACCCTTGTAGAGATCATCTATTTATTACTTCCACCTTTCTGCTTTCCCTTCTTTGCTTAGAACTGGTTTTCCATCTAGCTCTTGATACTTATACAAGTGGTTCTCTTTTCTCCAAAGGTCTCTTTAATTTTTCTGTAGGCAGTATCTACCGTACCCCTAGTGATAAATGCCTCTACATCCTTACATTTGACCTCTAGCCATCCCTGCTTAGCCATTTTGCACTTCCTGTCAATGTCATTTTTGAGATTTGTATTCCTTTTTGCCTGCTTCATTTAGTGCATTTTTATATTTTCTCCTTTCATCAATTAAATTCTGTATCTCTTCTGTTTCCCCAGGATTTCTACTAGCCCTTGATTTTTACGTACTTGATCCTGTGCTGCCTTCACTATTTCATCTCTCAAAGGTATCCACTATTCTACTATTGTATTTCTTTCCCCTTTTCTCTTCAATCTTTCCCTAATGCTCTCTCTGAAACTCTGTACAACCTCTGGTTCTTTCAGTTTATCCAAGTCCCATCTCCTTAAACTCCCACCTTTTTGCATTTTCTCTTAAATTACAACCGATGTTGCAAGTATTTTACTATTATACTGCAAACTTTGGTGAAATAATGCATACAATACAAACAGAATATAAGGCAAATATAAATTCTACATTGGTAGTCATTAAAGAATTTAACTAATTAGTGATTTCAATGTTAACAAGAATATTCCTACCAATTACAGAGTCTGGATACTATGTATACTTAAATCTGATGCAATCATTAGCTTTCTATTTGGCTTCTAACCAGAAATTCCTTATTAACTACTGTGTAATTCACTTAATAATTAGTATCAAAATACAATATTCAAATGTTTGACAATATTTTATATACATATATGAAGCTTAAATAGTTCTCCATAGGGTGTTTTGTAACAGATTCCTCTTACTTGAAACCATATAGAATAAGAAATACTTTCTGTACACAATGCTTGACAGCTTTGATGAATGTTAAAAATTGCAGTGTACAATACACAGCTGTACTACTTCATTTTTATTAAAGACAATTAATTCTGAGTATGAGTGTGACTTTCTTCAGGTCCCCAGTTCCATAGCAGACTAACTGAGAAACCGGTGTAGGCAATTATGATACAAAGCACCATATGAAACATTATTCTTCATATGAACAAACATTACATGAAAAGTGTCAGACGTTATTGCAAGATTATACGTTGGAAAGGTTGACAAGTATGCATTGCACAGCTTCAATGCCCAATGAAACTCTTAGAGCTCCACTGCCTATGGGTAACAGTGATGTCTTGTAAACATATAATACGATTGTGCCTATACGGTTCCTTCACTTTGAGCTAAATTGCCCAAATAACTTACGAAAGAGGCTCAGGACATTCCAAAGATATATGGGTACATAGTATTTAGTCTATTAGCAGGTCAAAGTTTTCATAATGCTCTAAAATCAACTGGTTTATTGCATGAACCAGACATTACATTATTTATTTGTTAACTATTGAGCATTAATTATGCAATTAGATTATTGTAGCACCAACAAAAACAATTAAGCTCTGCAGAGTGTGAATGCATACCAATAATAAAAAGAACACATACAAATGTAGTGAATAAGAAAAAGACAATGTGTAGAGATTCATTGCTTACTATTTGGTTATTATTCTTTAGTACTGGATGATATGTAACTTATTAAAAATGATTAAGACTGAGATGATATTACATGTTGCAGGTAAGTCTCATTGAAATTATTCGGTTCAGATGGGTGATGTAAAACAAATACTTCTTATTCTACTTCTTCTTCTTCTTTGATATCCTGAAGACATTTTACTACTCAGAGCAACATAGGTGGCTAAGGTCAGTGTCCAATAATTCAACATTGAATGAAATTAAGCTTAATGAGAAGCTCAAACAGACAAGTGCTAGATGTGCCAAAATGTCACAAAATTCTCATAAAAGTACAGTGAAAAATAATGTTAGTATATTGCATCAGAACATCAGGGGATTAAAAAACAAAGTAGATAATCATCTTGTTCGTTTAGATGATTTAGAAACTGATGGTGGAATAGATGTACTATGCCTGTCTGAGCATCATATAGTCACAGATATGGGAAAAGTAAATGTAGATGGATAAACGATTTCAGCACATGTACATATAGACATAAAGAGCGGAGGAGTTGCCATACATGTTAAAATTTGTTGCAGTGTAAAAAAATCAAGAAATTTTAAAAAAAAATTGTGCATGTAGTGTAGCATACAGAAACGTGTGTGTGTGTGTGTGTGTGTGTGTGTGTGTGTGTGTGTGTGTGCATGTGTGCCCGCACTTAAACTAAATAATGGTACTTTTATAACTGTAGCTGTGTATAGATCCCCATTGGGAAATTTTCAGCTATTTTTGAAGAACTTGGATTCCTGATTGTGCAATCTGTCAGGCAGAGGGAAGCAAATTATTGTTTGTGGGGATTTCAATGTAGATTTTCTGACAGAGTCCGATATAAAGCTTGACCTTGAAGTATTAGTTTGTTCTTCCAACTTCATGTCAGTTATTGATTTCCGTACTCGGATAGTACGGAAAGCAGCGCACTGATAGATAATGTTTTTATAGACCAAGATAAATTTAATCAGATAAAAACTTTCCCTGTTAAGAATGGTCTGTCTGATCATGATGCACAGCTAATTACAGTATATGATGTAGCTCCATACAGTAATGGAAAATAGTTCTCCAAAATAGTGCACTCAATTAACAATTTAACAGTTGCAAATTTGAGGGAAAGCTTGCAATAGTTAGACTGGGATGAGGTGTACAGGAAACCTGATTCTAATTTAAAATTTAATCTATTTCATCATACCTTTGTGAGTACATTTGAAAACAGTTTCTCCTAAAAAAAAACTGTGAAACATAATTGTACGAAACCATGTGAAAAGCCATGACTTACTTAAGGGGTAAAAAGAAAAGGGAAATGTGTCTTATAGCTAGAAGGCATAATGATCCAGAAACAGTCAAACATTATAAAAACCTCTGCACTATATTAAGGAAAATTATTAAAAGGTCCAGAAGCGTGTGAATAATGTCTGTGAGTACCACCTCTGATAATAAAATTAAAACAATTTGGGATATTGTAAAAGGGAAACAGGGCAACTGAGAGTATAGGGAGACTGTAATTCTATCAGACTCAATGAAAAGTTTTTTAACAAAAGGTCAGAAGTAGAAAAAAAATTTATAGTCATTTTTAAGTGTTGTAGGAAAAATGGGATCCAGCCATTCATTAGAAAATGTAAGAGGCAGGACCTATGCAGTTTGAAAAAACTCAAATTAGGAAAATAATAAATTCACTTGAGAGTAAAAGCTCACATGGAATTGATGGCATTTCGAGCAGATTACTAAAAGCATGTTTGTAACAGATAAGTAGGATTCTCAGCCACATATGCAGTATCTCACTGAAACAGGGCATTTTTCCACATAGACTAGAATATGCTATTGCTAAATCATTGAATAAAAAAGGGAGATAGGTCTGATGCTAACAGCTAATGCCCAGTCTCACTTGTGACAGCTATATCTAAAATGTTTGAAAAAGTAATGTATTCAAGAGTAGCTTCACATATTTGTGAAAATGAAACACTAACAAAATGCCAATTTGGTTATCAGAAAGGCTTCTCAACAGGAAATGCTATGTATGCTTTCACTAATCAAATATTTAATGCTCTGAATAATTGGACATCACCCATTGTGATATTTTTGATCTCTCCAAGGCTTTTGCCTGTTGAATCTAGATAAACTTAAGTATTTTGGTTATGAGTGTAACAGCGCACAAATTGTCTAATATATATTTAACTGGAAGAATGCAGAAGGGTGAAATTAACAGTATGGATAGCCTGCAAAAATCAACAAAGTCCTCTAACTAGGAGTTATCAAGAATGGTGACCCACAGGGTTCAGTCATGGGTTCCTTATTGCTCTTAATGACTAGCTACTCTATATGCAAGAAGATGCAAAACTAAATCTTTTTGCTGATGATACAAGTATAATAATCACACCCAACAAACCAAAATTAGGTGTGGAAATTTTAAGTAATGTCTTTTTTTTTTTAATTATTAAGTGGTTCTCTGCAAATGGATTCTCAGAAAATCTTGAAGAAAAAAAAACACAATATATACAATTCTGTACAGTAAATGGCATAACACCATTGATAAACATAGACTTTGGTCAGAAGTCTGTTGCCAAGGCAGAATATTCACAATTTCTGGGTGTGTGCATCAATGAGAAAATGAATTGGAAGAAACTCATTGAGGATCTGCTGAAATGATTAGGTTTAGCTACTTATGCTATTAAGGTTATTGCAAATTTTGCTGATAAACATATTGGTAATTAGCCTACTATGTGTGTTTTCATTCACTGCTTTCATGTGGCATCATTATTTTGGATAATTCATCTTTTCTGCACTCATAGGTAGCACACTGTGCCTAGTACACATCCACCGCAGTGCTTGGGGGCCACAGCAGTTGTGACACCTGAGGATAGGCTTATGAGAGCCCAAAATTGGTCATGATAATAAAAGAAATTTACAACTGAAGCAGTATTTTCTACCTCTGGTAAGAGAAAAAGTATTCATTGCACAAAAGCATCTGATCTGAAAAATAGCTGCAGCCCGCCCAAGGTCACTGTGCACACAGTTATTTAAGGAAATCAGGCTATTCACAGTACCTTCACAATACATTTATTCCACATTTATTCATTTATGAAATTTGTTATTAACAACCCATTCCAACTCAAAGATAATAGCGAAGTGCGTAGTTACAACACTAGAAGAAAGAACAATCTTCACTCTTCTGGGTGAACTCTGACTTTGGCAGAGAAGGGGGTATATCAGGCTGCCACAAAAATCTTTGGCCATTTGCCAACAGCATTAAACATGTAACAGATAGGCAACCAACATTTAAAAACAAATTAAAAGAATTTCTGAATGACAACTCCACAGTGAACTTCGATCTCCTCAACTTGCATCCCTATATACACTTTCAAACAGTTAGACCATTGTTGATTTTACGGTTTTCAGTAACTACCATTGAAAAGTATTTATCAAGTTAATTTGAGACATGCACAGAAACCATATAAAAATTACTGCTTGTTCCACACAGACAAATTAGCCAGAAAACAATGATAAAATTTGAATTTCGTCAGACATGGGGTACAAACAAATGACATTGACAGATTCATTAATTACACAATAACAAAATTAAGTATGGTGTTCCTACCATGTTTTGACATACATTTTAACAGAGTTTTCGATTAACATTAGGTTTCGTTATTTCATTAAACTCAAATAATTACTTTGTATGTAAGTAAACTTTATACATACATTGCTTATAAAGATGGATAATAGCAGTTCTTATATTATTCTGACCATTTCTTTGTGTATGTTCACTGATAAAACTGAGTAACGTAGTATAACACATTTTCATTATATGTTTATTAAAACAGAATATGACAATTTCTGATGTTCCTATCAACTGACCAAGTTTTATGGGTTTGATATGTTGATATTTCATAATCTCTTAACATTACATTATCCATTAGATGGAGATTAGCACTTTGTTTACATTTCTGACATCATCATTATCTTGTTCTTTGTCTGATTTGGAATGGCTGCATATGACACCAGGTGATTAATTATGTGCAGGTACTCATGGTGGTCCATTGCGGGCTATAATTAGCATATGGTATCAAAACTTGATGAATATCCTAATGCAGAGCCAATTTACACTGGAAAACAATTTTTTCTAATTTTGGCCACCAGGTGCAAATCTATTTTTGGTGATTTTGAGCAACAGTCATGTAATACTTTTTCAAAGAGTGAACCGCCATTTGAGAGTGTATTACTAAATTTATCTTCTGCACTGCCTAGATTTCGAATTTTATTTTCATTATCAAGTACAATGGTGTAACAGCTTTTAGTATTGTACTTGATAATGGCATAAAAACTGAAATCTGGATGGGACAAAAGATAAATATAGTAATACACTGTCAAAGCTGGCTTACTGTTTTAAACAGGTGCAAATCTGGCACTGTTCACTGTTTGTATGATGGTATACTATCCACGCTATCATTTGACAAACCATAAAAGTGAATAATAAACTCAACATTTTGCCTTTCTCACTTATTTGACAGTTTTCTCACCACATCCCATTCTTAATCTGTTACATGTGGAAACAGTTGTATATCCCTTTCTTGCACTCACAGCACCAGATTTGCATCCGGTGACTGAAATTGTAACGAATTTTTTTCCAGTGTAAATTGGATCCACATTAATGAATTAGCATATCTACCACATTTCACTGCCTTATGATGATTGCAGCCCACACTGGATTTCCTTGAGTAGCTGCACCTTAATTATAACCACCCGGTACATTCTGTATATAAGGAAAAAATACATGTCAAGTTTCTTATTTAGAAATAATGTTTGAATGTTGTTTGGTTGTGAGAAGATTGTGTTGCACTCTGTATAGGCGGAACAAATGTTTACTAGCATGTGTCGGATTTTGGCAGTGGCAGGCTTGTGGCCTATGAGATTGTGTTTTATTGTTCCATAACATTCCCACTCTCGTTGTGTGGAATCAATGTCTGTCATATGAATGTGGAGTCTAATGGTTCAGGGTGGGCTGTACACAATACCAACCATCTCAGCACCATAATGCAAACAGCTACCAAGAGGACAGATAATTTGATGCAGCTGTGCAGTGTTGTACAGCCACAAAGTCAGGAAACAGGGTTGTCTGCAGGAAGATAAGTACCCACACAGACAGTGTGATGATGTTTGATTCAGTACGGACCATCAGCATGGAGAGCCATGATTCAGAAGCAGAGAGAGAGAGAGAGAGAGAGAGAGAGAGAGAGAGAGAGAGAGAGAGAGAGCGAGGGGCACATAACAGTGGGGCACCCACCATCTGCATTGGTCACATGAGTGACCCCATGTCATCTTTTTAGGTGAATCCAATTTTCTGCATATAGCATCACAAGTTGCTTTCCTTGTGCCAAGAAACATTAAATGGTCAAGGAATTACTATTCAGGTAACTTTTGAAGGTTATTCAAATAAATGCAGTTTCTGAACTTTGAAACAGTTATATTATTTAGTATTTCCACACTCACCGCTAATAATATATAATAATACTTCTGCCTTCAGCAGAACTACCAAACAATATCAAGCCCCTTGGCACCAACTCTCCAGCCAAGAGGGTCCATTCCACATTACATCCACACCAAGTGTCTGTACCACTCTCCCAACAAACAAGAACAGCAACCTCACATAGAGGTCAAAAAGTTTTTAGCACGATAATCGCTGGTGCAACTACAAAACAATTAATAAACTAGATTTATGTGATTCAAGTGAAATGCTTCAACATTTATTTAAATGTGCAAGACATAAATATTTAAGTATGGAATAACTCTCTTTTAAGAATGCGTATGTGTTGAAACTATTCTTATCAAACTGAAAGCTCAATGACCACTGAATCATATGTTTTTTGTTACAGTATTGGCTTGATTCCATTACACTGTTAATACAGAGTATTAATATTCTGTTAAATGGGACTTTATCCTCTAAACAACAAGATATTTATTTAAATACCATCTCATACTGTTCACCAAAGGATTCTCCACTCGTCTCACATTTACTCACTCAGTTTCAACCATAGGCCATCCATAATTATGTGGAACACTGAGCACTCAGAATATTTGCAGCAGGACAGTTAGCATAGCACTACTTACCATTACAGTGGACTGGCATAAGCTTTGTTCATTTGATTTAACCATGTCATAGAAAGTAATTATTGCCACCATTCAAAATAGACTTTTGTTCACCAGTCAAAGTAACTTTCTACTCAATTGTACTTATTCCGCTTGGCAACATCTGTTAAACTATCAGTTCAGCTTATTGCTCCACTGAGATTCGACATGTTCAGCACTCAGCCAACCCTCATCACGATCTTTTTCAAACAAGGGACAACTACCCTTACTGATAAACATTACCCTCCCTGTATCTCCAGGTACATCAATTTTCACTGCAAACTTAATTATAAAACCTTTATTAACACCACCTGTGATGACCACTTATACCCAATTGGATCATCTATTAAAAGAATTTTAGTTCATATATTTATTATCCAAACAGTACTTTTACTGCCGGACTGTTGTGTACATGTCTCTCCCACTTTATGACATCAGGGATATGGATAGGTCCATTGTCCTGAGCCCACTCACAAACTGCATCTTAGTTTTTGGTTTTGCCTGAAGAGTATCCATATGCCAACCTTCTAAAAGTTCAAGCAATCAATGTCTACGTCCCTCCAGTGATACACCTTTCACCAGTGTCAATGTTCCTGCTGCTGGCTTGGCCCCTTCTCCTCATGCCTTTAGGAGGAATTCCAAGTGTAGCTACCTTGCACTCTCTTGAATTCTATGCAAAACTGCATAGAAATCAGACTTTAAGTTATATTTATATGCAGATTGGATCTGTTATTTGGAAATTTTCTATTTGATATTTTCCATCCTAGTATAGAGTACTTTATTCTTTACCTTAACTTACGTTATTAAGTGATCTTATACTTGGTCATGAGTGTGCAAGAGGAAACAAAATATCTCAAGTGTGCTTTCCTGTGAGTCATGAAGGCTGGCAGAATTCAACATTCCACTGCCACAGCTGGTCCACATAGAACCCAATTAAAAAAATGAAGTTGCCGTGGGACCCAGCTCCAGCCAGCCATTTCCCCTCACAAGCAGGCACAAACTGGTATTGCTTCCACTCACATGTACCCACATTTGGGGATTAAGGGAAATCCTCTTGATCCAGTGATGAGTCACCAACTAGAATATCAAGAATCACAACTAGAATATCAATAATCAGCCTAGGTGGCTATGTTGTTTGTTCAGTATTGGGCTAACACAGTGATACTTCAGACACCCCCCCTCCCCCCCCCCCCCCCCCAAAAAAAAAAAAAAAGAGAAGAAGAAAAACAAATCCCTGGCCATCACTAGCAAATTGTGACAGATTGACAAACTACTGCAAGCCCTATTGTATCATTTCACTAGCAATTTGGAAAAATGCAACTGATCGACAAACTACTGGAAGTCCTATTTCACCTGTCTGCTAGAAGTTTGGTTTTTGTTTTCCTGAAAATGGAACCTCTATCCTTCTTTACTCTTCAGTTCCTGACTCCTGCCTTCAGCTCACTCATCTTGGATCATCCTCTGGTCTATCTGACCACTTGCTGTTCACAACCCTGCTTCAGACTTAAGTTTGTCCTGTGTACAGAGCAGCATTGTCTCTTTATACTAATATTTGCACAATGCCAATAACGTGCAGGTTACCCACCTGCAACACCCACCAGACAACCTATTGCATGTATACATTAGAAAAACAAGTCTGGAGCACTCAGAACTCCCTTCTTCATCTGCAGAAGCAGAGAAAGGAATGTCATTCTATTGGGTAACAATTAAATAATTTTGCAGATGAAGCATCTACATGCACATTCTGAAGGCTAAAATTTTCCATATTGTGGCACCACACTAAGCATAGACGCCTTGCTGTTGAGACATGGGATCTCACACTGTCTGGAGGAAGAAGCTGTGGTTATTTAAGCTAGTGATTTAGCTGTGGCATTTCTCCTTTTGGTCACTGGAATGAGAGGAAGTAATATTAATGTTCATGCAGATAGGATAATGTCCTAGATTGTGTAAGATTCTCCTTTGGTCAGAACATCCAACCATGTGTGATGCCTGTGGCAAATTTTGGCATGCTGTATTTTAACAGAATATGTTTTACATAGTATGACAACTTGATTAGCATATAAATTGTACTTTTTCTTATCTAATGACAAAATAATTCAGTATGTGTCTTAATATTTGGTATCATGTTTGATTTTTTTCCCTTTACATTAATAGGCACCGTGTTAATATACTGTCATTGTGACAGACCCAGTTCACCTCCCTTCACCCCTCTCAGTGGTTAGCCAATTACCAGGGCCACTTTTATGATTGTATCTACTGCATAGCCATTTTACTTTTATTTGAACAGCTTATTTTATACAATAAATATACTACAAGTTTTATGTATTGTATTTTTCTGTTGGTGAATGCGTGAATGTGAGTCAGAGTGAATGAGACTTCAATCAGAGATTTGCACTCTTAGAATGTAATTTACAAATGTTTTAATCACATTTAGCTCAAAATTTTTGGTAAGGGCACTGACAACCCTAAATTTGCTACCACAGAATTATACAACCATAGCTCCTGCTGTTTTTATTGCGTATTGAGTACTTTTGAAATCCTACATCTACAGCCACGCACTGCAAACCACAGTGAGGTGCATGATAGAGAGTATTTCCCATTCTACCAATTATTAGGGCTTCTTCACATTCTATTCACATATTGAGTGTGGAAAGATTGACTGTTTACATGGATCTGTGCAAGCTGTAATTAAGCTAATATTTTCTTCACATCCCTTTAGGGAGCAATATGTGTGGGGTTGCAGTATATTCCTAGAATTAACACTGAAAACTGATTCTTGAAACTTTGTAAAAGGCTTTCTTTGTAAATAGCAGTCTCCTTTGTGGGCTGATTACATTTTCCTAGTATTCTACAGAACACAATCATGGCCTGTGCATTGATGTCCCATTTTATCACTTTACATAGCACAATAAAAATTGTTTCATTACCTCTTAGACACTGATTTGCATTCTCTGTACCTCATCTTGTGCTGATATCTCTTCTGACAGCTATGTTTGACTGCTGTGATTTCCGTGGACATCTGTATATAGGTAAATGAAGGAGAAAAATGAGAGAAGGAGAAGAAATAGAAGACTGTGCTTGTCTGTGACCCACCATCTTCTCAAAATTGTGACTAGCAATCTATTCTCTTCATAATATTGTAGTTATTCCATATTAGACTTCCCATGTTTGAAATCTGCCAACTGCTTTACCCATTACTGAGCCCATATGATTCCTTCTTTTAATATCTGTACAAGATGTTATACAAAAATATTTGTATGAGTTGACCATTCCCAGCTGTGAGTTGTTGATGCTGTAGTCACAGGTTACTACTTTTTTTTCATTTTGTGAAGTGCAGAAATTTTGCTTGTTTGACTATTTAATGTTGCCAATATTTGCACAACTTTGAAATCTTATCAAGATCTGACTGAATATTTTTCAGACAGTATTTCTTTATAGATAATTGCATAATCTGTCGAAAGTCTGAGTTTGCTGTGTTGTCTGCGAGGTCATTCATGAACAGAAAGGATCCCAACACTCTACCCTGGAGAACATCCTCAGTTACTTCTACATTTAACAATGCCCCCCAATCCAAGATAGTGTGCTGTATCCTTCTACCCAAACGATAATCAATCCAGTAACAAATTTACATCTACATCTACATCCATACTCCGCAAGCCACCTGACGGTGTGTGGCGGAGGGTACCCTCAGTACCTCTATCGGTTCTCCCTTCTATTCCAGTCTCGTATTGTTCGTGGAAAGAAGGATTGTCGGTATGCTTCTGTGTGGGCTCTAATCTCTATGATTTTATCGTCATGGTCTCTTCGCAAGATATACGTAGGAGGGAGCAATATACTGCTTGACTCTTCGGTGAAGGTATGTTCTCGAAACTTTAACAAAAGCCCGTTTTGAGCTACTGAGCATCTCTCCTGCAGAGTCTTCCACTGGAGTTTATCTATCATCTCCGTAATGCTTTCGCGATTACTAAATGATCCTGTAACGAAGCGCGCTGCTCTCCGTTGGATCTTCTCTATCTGTTCTATCAACCCTATCTGGTATGGATCCCACACTGTTGAGCAGTATTCAAGCAGTGGGCGAACAAGCGTACTGTAACCTACTTCCATTGTTTTTGGATTGCATTTCCTTAGGATTCTTCCAATGAATCTCAGTCTGACATCTGATTTACCGACGATCAATTTTATATGATCATTCCATTTTAAATCACTCCTAATGCGTACTCCCATATAATTTATGGAATTAACTGCTTCCAGTTGCTGACCTGCTATACTCAAATAACAGTCAAACAAGGGCTACCTCCTTCATGGGCACACTACTATTCCTGAGATTTCTTTGATCTCAGTCTGGCATCCTGTTTTTCCTATTAGTTTTAAATGGTCATCCTCACGACAGAGGGGTTCCTCTCGTCCTGGTGTCTGAGGGAGCTGCCCTTAATTTTTTTTTATCTTCACCAATCCACCCCTCTGTCCTCCCTGAGGAGGCAACATATTTTCTGGCTTCAGAGTGCCTTAACAGATATGACATAATAATGGTCTAACAACTTTGTAATTGATAATGGCCTAAAAGGTAAAAGCCAAAATCTAGATAATATAGAAAATAAGAATAGAAGTATAGTAATACACAGTCAAATGGTGGTTTACTCTTTTTCTAAAAAAAAAGAGTGTGTGTGTGTGTGTGTGTGTGTGTGTGTGTGTGTGTGTGTGTGTGTGTGTGAGAGAGAGAGAGAGAGAGAGAGAGAGAACTATTAGTTCTGAAGGCTAGGATAGTGTACGCATTTTCAAATGTGTCTTTTGGCAGTACTGAAATTTTCACCTACTGATGATAAGTATTGGCCAGAAATTCTGTTTCATAATTTTACAATTTTGGGAAAAGGAATTTAGTATTTCAGCCTTCTCTCTGTCATGGCTTGTTTCAGTGGTATTGTGGTCACTGAGTGTCTGGACATATGACTTTTATGCATTTACTGATTTAACATAAGGCTGAATGTCATAAAATTTTATATAAGGTCAGTAAACAGCATTATAGTTTGCAGGGACACCAGCACGAGTAATGCTTCAGACCAGAGAACACATACGACTGACTGCGATATCCATGTGGATTCCTAAGAAGTCAGTTTGGTTTAGAACCTTGTAGGGTGTGGATGTCTTATATGTCAGTTGATGGGCAATAAAGCAGTACTGGCATATCAATGTTTTATCTCCACTATTGATATGACCTCTGTGTCTAAAAGGGAAAACTAGCACATTGGTGAGTCGTGACAAGTGCGATAACCGCTTAACATAATGGCGAGATGTTCTGTTTCCTATCGTGATAACATGCTGTAACAATGCAGCCCCCCCTTTTCCCCAACCATGACGACTCACAGATTAGCACGAGTGATGTGCATCATCAGTGTAATATCTCTACACCAGTGATCAAATACTACCATGGATGTTGCTTCACAAAACAATTCATGCTCCAGTATGGCACAAAGATGGTCATTATACAACAATCTACTGCTGGAATTTGTGCAAGTTTGACACCAAGTGCATCAGTTCATGATTCAGCAGGACAGGTCTCCTGTGCCAACCACATTGCAAAATCCATTAGGAAATAGTTACCATTTATGGTGGAGTGCAACAGCCCATGCACTGCCCAGAGTGCTAATACCAGATTCACAATGGTGCCACGAGTGCTCCACAGTACTTCAACAGTTATACCATTTGTCAAAATAGCATGAGCACAAACTCAACTTGATCATATTTCAGTTTATAGACTCCACACACAACCCAAGTTGTCATCTTTCTAGCCGGAACCATGGGCACATTGTCATCTTTGTGCCACATAAATAAAACAAATATGAAGTGGTAAACTATGCCTTGCTACTACACTAGTTACACATCCCAGAACAACAACTGAAACAGAGAAACAGTGATGAACGACTCACTGCCAGATGCTGTCTCACCCGCTATAGACACTACTTGACCTGAACCCCATGCTACACACTGCACTATGAACTTCATGGATTGTCAAGCTCCTGCCACAGCTATCACCTTGTGGACAGAATGTTCTTTGTGCCACAGCATAAAAAGCCATCAATGCTGAGGAGAATAACATACCACTCAGCACTGGATGTCAGTTGAACATCATCCATACTGAACCACCCTGACGTTTTGAAAGTGCACGACAGTAATGTCGGCACCCCCAAACAGGACACTGACCTGCACGACACATACACCACTGCTCTTCCAGTAGGAAGTGATGCACCAAATGCGACCACCACGTCAAGGCCGTCAAATTGTTGATGCTATGTCCAGTGTGGTGGTATTTCCAATATCTGCTGGTCTCTGCAGACTACCTACACTCCAAACATGTGTCAAAGTAGGTGCACTGGCATTCTGTGGACGACAAGCCTCCAATTCCCACAACACATAAGCCATCCTCTCTCTTCACCCCTCCATTGTCTGGTGGAAGGCTCTATATATTTGACTGAAGCATGTATAAATACTTCCTCACTGATGTGAGATCAGACACCAGTATGTTACTGAAGGACACAAATGCAACACTATCTGGCACAACATCCCTACAGCTTTGCACCACAAATGACTCACATATCACCATACACTGAACCACTAACTGTACTTTGGAACTAAGCTCAAATCATCAACAATTTCATTGGACTTTCTTAATTACTGAAATGAGTGAACAGGTGGTAGGAGTCCACTTCCTACGGCACGGCACAGCTATGCCCCTCTAAGTGGGTTTAAGACCACTGTCGGATACCAATTACCTTCGGTTGTTGTCTCAATAACGGTAATCCCAATTGTGATCGTTTCAATATCATTCACTCAGCTGCTACGTAGGTCTTTTAGCTCACAAAGCCAGCAACTTGTATTAGCGGATGCCATGGAACTCAGTCTTTACTTACACTTGATACCCCACATAAAAATAAGCAGGATTGTAACCAATTGGTCGTAATGATCATTCGCAGAAGATAAAAACAGAATTGCAACAGCAGGAGCAAGCACAGCAGCTGACTTACTGTGTTCAATGACTGTCATGGTGTTGTGTGCACTGAGCTTTGCTCAATTAACCATTTGTATCTAGACCTCAGTAATTGTCACATATTAAGATAAACATTCATTCACAGTCAAAATGACTTCACCACCTACGTGAACATTACTTTGTCACAGTCTTATGCAGATTTAGCCAAAAAGCAAAGCTTAATTGATAATCTTGCGGGAGCACAACAACCAGCCATCCATACGGCTGCCCAGTCTAAGTGCTAGTTCTCAATAATGGTGAGCTGTGCGTTCCTTCTCCCCCACTAAACCGCTTGTGATGTCAGCCATTATCTCTGACCTTAAAACAGACATATTTTATCTTATACTTTCCCTGTTGTGTTCTGCAGAAATACACTTTTGATTTACACTCCTCTGCAAATTTTACTCTGACCCTCTTCTTTAATTTAAAGTTTTTTGAAACAAACTACTTTTTTACCCTTTGGCAGCCTCTGGTGGAGTGATAAATGCTAGCTTTGCATGCCGTGAAATGTGCACATTGTTTACCAAATCCATGTGTATTTGAGGCACTTATGTCATGCCAGTTGGGCATGCACAAAAGCTTCCTAAAATGGGCACAACTGAAGGTGTACTTATGAAGGAGTCTCATAGAGGAATAGCAATTGCTGCGCGGTGTGGGATCCTTACCAGGTGGGATTGACGGAGGACATCGAAAGGGTGCAAAAAAAGGGCAGCTCGTTTTGTATTATCGCGTTATAGGGGAGAGAGTGTGGCGGATATGATACACGAGTTGGGATGGAAGTCATTACAGCATAGACGTTTTTCGTTGCGGCGAGACCTTTTTACGAAATTTCAGTCACCAACTTTCTCTTCCGAATGCGAAAATATTTTGTTGAGCCCAACCTACATAGGTAGGAATGATCATCAAAATAAAATAAGAGAAATCAAAGCTCGAACAGAAAGGTTTAGGTGTTCGTTTTTCCCGCTCGCTGTTCGGGAGTGGAATAGTAGAGAAATAGTATGATTGTGGTTCGATGAACCCTCTGCCAAGCACTTAAATGTGAATTGCAGAGTAGTCATGTAGATGTAGATGTAGAATACAGCAGAGAGTGGTAGATTTTGTGCTGTGTGTACGAGATTACCGCATCTACATTATGTTCAACAGCATTACAAAAATTGCTGAGATATTAAAAGTTATGGTGTTCATGTGCACTTGTGCTCTAACACAATGGTCACCACTGCCTATCCCCCTCCCCAAACTGCTTGTGATGTCAGCCACTATATCTGCCCTTAAAATAGACACATGTTACCTTATACTTTCCCTCTTGCTTTCTGTGAAAATACACTTTTGATTTACACTCTTCTGCAAATTTTACTCTGGTCCTCTGCTGTAATTTAAAGTTTTTTTTTCAAACAAACCACTTTTTTACCCTTTGGCAGCCACTGTTTGGCAATAACAGGGTTTCTTTTTGAAACCCTCTTATAATCTTAGGTATCACATGAAGTTCTTAAAACTATTGCGTATCTGAAGTGTGGTCATTCATGCACAGCACATTGCCACATTTCATCCTAGTACTTACGTCCAAATACAATGTGATGGTCTCAAAACAAAAATTGGCCACTAGTCCTCACATCCACATGGTGCACAATTTGTGGAAAATTAAACACTGGGGGTTAGGCCAACAGTACCACTCATTACTGAACATTTTGTTTGGCTGAACATTAAAAGTGACTGTCGAGACTGAACACAAGCTTGCTTGGCTTGCTGGCACAACAAAGTTGGCCGTCATACACAACATCAAATTAGGCACTTTGATATACTACGAGGGTTTTGCCATGTTTGCCTAGTCTTAGTTGGCCCCCTTCTTAAATCGGAAGCTTACAGATACTTACTATCAGTTACTGACAGAGTTTCTTGTTGGGTAGAAGCTGTCCCAAGTAAAGACATTACAGCACAGTCCATAGCTGAAATCGTTATGACAGACCAGAGAAGACAATATGAGTCTCCTCTATTCGAGGCACTCTGCAACCTCTGTGCTGTTCATGTAATCTTATGACAGCACACTCAGAGTTACAGGCTTATGGAGTGGTGGCACAGAACCCTGAAAACCTGACTCAAGTTCCAAGTGTGACTGTGGATGGAAGCCTTGCCATGGGTACTACCAAGTGTTTGTATGGTATTCGAGAAAGACCTACATGAAATCTTATGAGGAAAATCACTCAGGTGCCCTTCAAGTTACCATCTCTTACCTTTGATACCAATCCAAAAGTTTTTGTGCATAAGGAACTGAGTAACTGTGAGTTATACGATGACATGATCCAGCCATCTTTACAGCCATCCTACACAGGCTCGTGTAACGATTTAAAATGAACTCTCATATGTTTGAAATCCCGCTCAATGTAAAAGCAACAATGGTTTCATTAAACCTCCTAAAATGAGCCTGGACTCAATACAAACACCCAGCTGCATATGATATGGACCCAGAAGGAACAGACAATGATCCATGTGGTTAATCACCCCTTGATATGCAGACAGCTATTTCAGACTCTGAGGCGCCAGTCATCATCAAATGGAACATGAGAGACTCTTACAGAGAATATCCATGTGAAACTTGTACCAGTGATCCAATAGTGGATGTCTGCCTTGACAGATAGCTTGACAACTCACACTCACATTACAGTTACCTAGGAAAGTAGATTACACTGCTATATCTTCTCATTTGTCAGCAGATGGAGCACTCACTATTACAGACCCTATGGAACGACAACAACAGCTGCTACACACTACATCAGTGACAGCTTCAGATCCTTCTCCTGATACACCATTTCAGACACCCCAGCCCCCATCCCTGCCTGTGCCAAGCGAATCTCAGTGCAGTCACCCTCACCAAACTCCTCGAACTTTGGCACAGTATCATCTGTACAGCACTAGTACTGCAGACCAGTCCACAATGAGAGTTGGATCAACCGTGTTCTGCTTTGTAATTGACCATGACATGGTTGGTCACTTTCATCAGGTTGGACCATCGTCGAGAAACAATCCATCTGTGTCCTGCTCTGTATGACCCATCTGCTTGACGATGCTCACCAACCAGCATTTCCCCCTCAACCCCCTCCCACCCTGCACCACAGTGCTCTACTGAACAGGAGGAGGTGAGGGGTGTGAGTGTTGGGAGGGAGGCTCTGAGGGGACACCAGCAGAAGTAGCACCTCTGACCAGGGAACACATGCAGCTGACTGCATCGTCTGGGTGGGCTACGAAGAAGTCAGTTTGCTCTAGAACCTTGTACCACGAGGATGTGTTGTATGTTGGATGATGAGCAATAAATAAGTACTGTCATGTCAATGTGTCACCTTCATTTAGGTATGATCCCTGCATCTAGTAGGTTAGTTACCACAAGTTTCTGATTCATTGCAGACTTTATGTGTGGCTTTCATTATGTTAATTTTTTTCTAATTCAGTTTTTGGTTGTTTTTGAATCTTTGGATATGTTTAATTCTGAGGTGAAGCACTCTTTTTGTTTTGAATAGTTTTTTAATGTGGCTGTCAACCCATAGCTGATCTTACACACTCCTCACATAGCATCTAGGGTGTTTTTTTTTTTTTTAATACTCTTGGAAATTTTTCCATTTATAGTCAGCATTTCCATCCCTTAATAAAATGCAGAGAGACGCTGTGAAATTGAGAAATGCATCTGCCTGATGAAATTGCCACCAGGACCTGCCATAAAAGTATTGACAGAATATTTGTTAAAACATATATAATATGTTGTGCCATGGATAATTGTACCCTCACAAGCAAAAACGTAATTGTTTGAAACTAATGGCACTATGAAAACCATGTTTGGGCTTTCCATACCTTGGGAGACATCAGATGATATTGAAGTTATCTTCACATGTGCTGGGCCAGATGTGTCTCACAATATTGTAGAGGAGGAGAAAATGAAGGAGACACAATATTGTAGAGGAGGAGAAAAGGAAGGAGAATTGGACGTTAAGTCTTATTGACAAATGAGAAACACAGTGCAAATCAATACTGTACAGGGACGATGAAGAAAAAGAGACCAAAAACAGATTGTATAAATAATCTCAACATCAAATTGAAATGATTTAAAGAAACTATAGCCAATCCAAATAAGGAATATCAGTTGAGAATTTGAGTCTCACTCCTCTCGAATATGACTCCTTTATTTTTACTTCTGCACCATTTTACTTGGGCCATAGAAATAATAACCAATATGTCCTATGATAAATCTAAACTGTTCTTCAGTTTCTACTTTGTTCATCCTAATAATTTTTCTGAATTGATACAATTATCAATTATCTAAGGTCCTGAATTTAAAAAATGAGAGAACACACAGTGTAGAAATAGAGAGAAAGCACATAATTATAGTACATTTAAAACCACTCAGATCTTAATTCTTTAT
The DNA here is from genome assembly GCF_023897955.1 of Schistocerca gregaria. Classification (NCBI taxonomy): domain Eukaryota; kingdom Metazoa; phylum Arthropoda; class Insecta; order Orthoptera; family Acrididae; genus Schistocerca; species Schistocerca gregaria. The sequence continues at coordinate 562,042,004 of NC_064923.1, forward strand.
TAAAATAAAAGTTTGTTAAATAACAAATATACAGAAAAGTTTGCACCTGAGATCACTTACACAGATGAAAGATACACAGCCATTCATATCAAATGGAATTTTGCATTTAATTGTTGAGTCATACCAGATGGCATGTCTTGCAGTAATTCCTTTCTTTACATAGACAAACATAAGGTATTGCTCTGGATCATCAGCATTCATCAACTATAACAACAATATCAGAGTTCCATTGTGTCTACAAAATAATTGAATAAAGTTATTTGAGTCCATTAAGAAGATGACTAATAGCAAAGCCCAAAACAAAATTATTACACCTGGTTCTCATTTTACAACATCCACAATTTCTAGGAAGAACAGTGGTTGCTGGTGGGAGAAATGAGCACAATACTTGGATTTTGCTCGGGAGACTTCTTTTGTCACAGTAAGTGTCATCATTCTTCAACCAGTGTCTAGACGTCTGAGACTGGTGCACTTTTGTATAAGGCAGGGAAGTTATATCCTTCTTTCAACTGCAGCCAGTTCTCAGGTGAATATTTTGCTCTTTTTTTGTCAAATACGTGGAATGTATATGCATGGCGAGGATGCTGGGATTTGTTGTGCTCACTTTTGTGAACAACCTGCCCATGGATCAGCACACATGTTCCTGTGAAAAGAAGAACATTATCCATTGTACACATACAATATGAATGAAGGCAGAACAGAGGAAACAGTTGAAATATTTTATCAAGTTGATTTTCATGAATGAATTCTCTGCATGCACAGTAAAAGTGACCAAATTAGTACTGAATGTCTGCTGTTAACTAGAATAGATCTTGAAAGCCAAAATATATGCACTCATGTGACATTAAATTGGAGGTAATGCTTATCAAACTGCTAACTTTTTTCCTCTTTATATTGTTATCCACTTGAAGACAGAGACCTGAGAAAATTCCATTTGCTAATGCTTTGGCACAATTTTAGAGGACAAATCATTGCTTAAATATTTTTAAACAAATGGTGTAATAGGAATACTATGTGATGTCTGAGACTGTTCATCTCCTAGACATCTTAGATGCAGACACATATCAATCTTAGCTTTATTACATGTGAAGTTGTTTATGAACTTTGACAGAAATAGCCTAATTAAGATTACACAGGAACAAAAAGTTAAGCTTTCAAAATCCATCACAAAAACTAAATTTAGCTGTCTTTGCTGTCAAACTAATGCTGCAGCCAATGGCCACAGTACATTTTTTGTTGTGTTATTTTCATTTGTGGATTCTTTACAACACAAAATTACTGAATGTGACTTGATGGTTCTAGGGTATGTGTGAGACTAAACATTGACAGATCCATGTTCCAGATCCCACACTGTAATTAAAATTTTCTGGGACTAACCATAGCTTTTATTTCTGGTAATGCTTTCTATGTGTGAGAAATGCAGTTTTTTCCATAAGCCATATTAAACAATAAGTATCTCTATTACTGTCTGCATAGACTGATTCACAGGTTTGAGGAAGCCAATGGACCACTACCGACACAGCAATGCTGCTGTATGTTTCCACATAACATTTTCATATAATTCTGTTCAAGAATGAAAATCTTCTAAAATAAAATTGGATGTTAACATCAAATTGTTATAGTGACCAATGACCATGAAGTTTATGAACATACTTAAAATAATAAGAAAGGTATACATACCCGTACAATTAGCCAAAAATAATCAATATCAGTCTTTGGCCGTCTAAAACTATAAGTGCAATGCAATATGTGTTGTAATGAGAACTTTTACCTCTTGTAAATGTGCATCATTTACTGTATTATAATTTTTCATACGTTTTTGTGGAAACTGCAACAAAGCAGGTGGATCTTCCCAGTTGTTATGTTTTTTCTTCCCTCCTCCCCTCCCGAATTACGAATATTTTTTTTCAAATTCTGTGTATTCTTGAATACAAACATTGTAAGAAAAGACAGATTGCTACATACTGTAAAGAAAATGCATCAAGTTTCAGACAGGCACAATTAAAAGACACTTCCATAAAGCTTCTGGATGTGTGTGCTGTCCTTAGGTTAGTTAGGTTTAAGTAGTTCTAAGTCTAGGGGACTGATGACTTCTAGAACACAAAAACACACACACACAACTGCTAACTCTAGCATTTCAGGCCGGAGTGCATTCTGGCCCAAGATACTTGAGTTGGCTATTGTATGTGCATGAGATGTGCTTTGTGTGTGTGTGTGTGTGTGTGTGTGTGTGTGTGTGTGTGTGTGTGTGTGTGTTACTGATGAAGGCTGTACCCAAAAGATTCATGTAAGTGTCTTTTAGTTGTTCCTGTCTGCAACTTGACATGTCTTCTTTATGGTAAGTAGCAATCTGTCTTTTTCTACATTGCTGATATTCCTACCTGGAGTTTCCATTGTTTGATTATCTTAAATACTGTAATTTATATGGCATATTAATTTTACTGTCTATTACTTTCTTTTGCTTACTTAAAGTCCATATGTGTGTCAATTACGAAATATCAGTAATTTTAGATTTTATTATCTTGTTCATAAGTAAACATATACCAGATCACAACCTTCTTGATTAAGTAGATGAGAAACCCATATAAATAAATCAAGATTCCCTGCAGCGAACAATGAAAATAAGTTAGCAACACCTGCATTCAATTAATTTAAGAATAATTAAGATTCTTAGTTAAGACATTGTTACTTAAATAGAATCCCATATTTTTAGGTAAGCTAACCAGCTTAATTCAATAGAAATTATTATAGACAGGAAAGTCATTTTTATAAATGAATCTGCCTCTACTATTCAGTTACTCAGAAGTGCAAACCTTTCATTGTAATTTATGAAAACTGATAAAAAAATAGTTAACATCAGTTTCGTAACTTCGTTTTCATATTGATATGACTGTTAGACGCCAAAGGAAATTATTTAAGAACTTTATTCAGTGACTGTGTTAATTACACATGTATCAAACAAAGGAAAATCCAGGATGGAATATAACAATATATGAAAAGGATGGTTGTTTCTCATCATACAGTGGACATGCTGAGTCGCAGAAAGGCACAACAAAAACACTGTCGGAAAACTAACTTTCCAACAGTCTTTTTGTTGTGCCTTTCTGTGACTCAGCATCTCCACTTTAAGGTGAGTAGCAACTATGCTTTTCAAATATAATTATACAAGTATGTCACATGTCACCCCTATGAACCCTGGACCTTTCCATCAGTGGGGAGGCTGGCGTGTCTCAGCGATACGGGTAACTATACCGTAGGTGCACCACAATGGAGGGGTATCTATTGAGAAGCCAGACAAATGTATGGTTTCTAAAGAGAGGCAGCAACATTTTCAGTAGTTACAGGAACAACAGTCTGGATGATTGACTGATCTGGCCTTGTAACATCAACCAAAACAGTCTTGCTGTGCTGGTACTGCGAACAACTGAAACTGCAACCGTAATTTTTCCTGAGGTCATGCCGCTCTACTGTATGTTAAATGATGATGTAATCCTCTTAGGTAAAATATTCCAGAGGTAAAATAGTCCCCCATTTGGATCTCCGGGTAGGGACTTATCAGGAGGATGTCATCAGGAGAAACAAAACTGGTGTTCCTACAGATCTGAGCGTGGAATGTCAGATCCCTTAATTGGGCAGGTAGTTTAGAAAATTTAAAAAGGGAAATGGATAGGTTACAGTAAGATATAGTGGGAATTTGTGAAGTTCGGTGGGAGGAGGAACAGGACTTCTGGTCAGATGAATGCAGTGTTATAAATACGAAATCAAATAGGGGTAACACAGGAGTAGCTTTAATAATGAGTAAAAAAATAGGAATGTGGATAAGCTACTACGAACAGCATAGTGAATGCATGATTGTTGCCAAGATAGACATGAAGCCACACCCACCACAATAGTAGAAGTATATATGCCAACTAGCTCTACAGATGATGAGACTGAGGAAATGTATGATGATGAGATAAAAGAAATTATTCAGATAGTGAATGGAACCGAAAACTTGATTATGATGGGGGGAGGGGGGGGGGGGGGGGGAGGTGCAGTAATTCAATAGTAGGAAAAGGAAGAGAAGGAAAAGTAGTAGGTGAATATGAACTGGGGGAATGGAATAAAGGGGAAGCCAACTAGTAGAATTTTGCACAGAGGATAATTCAGTCATAGCTAGCACTTGGTTTAAGAATCATTAGTGAAGACTGTATACATGGAAGAGACCTGGAGACACTGGAATGTTACAGATTGATTACATAATGGTTGGATAGAGATTTAGGAACCAGATTTTAAATAGTAAGATATTGCCAAGGACAGATGTGGACTCTGACCACAACCTATTGGTTATGAACTGTAGATTAAAACTGAAGAAACTGCAAAAAGGCAGCAATTTATGGAGATGGCACCTGGATAAACTGAAAGAACCAGATGTTGTAGAGCTTCGGAGATGTGGTGCTAGAGAAGAATACAGAAGTTTAAATGGGCATATTAAGTAACTAATCAGGATGTACAGAATCAAATTGGGGAAGACAGAAATTTACGGCACAACTTGACTAAAAGAAGGTATTGGTCAACAGGGTACTCAAGAAATCACCAGTTTGATAAAATAAATTAAAAATTATAGAGGGAGCCCATGGCATGAGGCCAGTAAGCACAATCAAATAATGTAGGCTGTAGTAGTTATGTAGAGATGAACAGGCTTGCACAGGGCCGACTAGCATAGGGAGCTGCATCAGTCTTCAGACTGAAGGCCACAACAACTAAAAACAGAAAGAGTAACTGCTGTACAGTGAACAGAGATGTAGAAAGGATACTATTGAATAGTATCTTTTTCCATGTGAAATAAGACATACTTGCATTGTAGTAATGTAGTTTGCATATAAATCAGTAAGACAGATGATTTATCAGTAAAATCCTATGTTAAACAATAATTATCTTTAATTTTCTACTTTGTATACACTTGAAGTATCCAAGAAGTAACTCAAGCAAGACTTTGCTTTGCATAAGGATGCCTAGAAGTTTGTCACTGGTGTTACCAAATAACTATTGAGAGTGTTTCATAATTCTGAGTTAAGCATGCAGATATAAAAGTAAGACACGTGCCTCATCCTTGGAATGCACATGACTAACAACTGGGCGTACAGTTTTTGAGTATTTATTGTTTTATTCCTCTACTTATAAGAATGAAGAGAATCATACTCCACATTTTCTTCTTTCCGTTTTATGAAATGTCGGGTCAGCTTACTTTTATTTAAATTACCATAGCACAAGTTTGGTCTTTGCTTTGACATAATTATATCATTTTTTCTAGAAATAATGGTTTATAATTAGTTTCTGGTAATTTTATGCTAAAAATTGCTTCATCTGAGGTAAAGATGACATTATTAGGATATTTAAAAAGTGAGTAGACAGAACTGGTAACTACAGAACCATACCTTTACGGACTGGTACAGGTTGAAATATTGATGACTGATACAGGGGAGCTGGCGCTGTGAAAATTAACAGCTCATCTGAATTTGGATCAGGATTTCGTATGAGACGTCTGTGTACTCCACTGCGATGTGATCCAGGTGCAAACCACAGACAACCATTTTCCACTGTAGCATCATCAAGAGCAAACCAAAACCCCACAAGCTCAGTAGGTTCAGTGTGAAGGAATGTTGCATCCTGGTGTGCTACAACTTAAAGAAAAAAAAAATTTCTTAGCTGGAAATGTGACATAACAATTGCATAAGAATTTTTCATTTAATTCACTAGCAATTATTTGAATGTAGTACAATAACTCTTAGTAACTAATAATTGTGGTTCAGAGCTAACACAAATACAAACAAAAATAAATCTTGAAATTTAAAATGTTCAGAAACTTAAACATATGATAGACAAATATGAATTCAATTCATGAAATGCCTAAATTATTACCTTCAGGAGGTTTAACATTCAGCAATGCTGACAGATATGCATAAAAATATCAGAGATGAAGGTAAAGATTTCAAAGAGAGTAGGTCAAAGATAGTACATTAGTAACTAAGCTGTCATCTCCAGTTAATAGATAGCAAACAGAGGTTGACAACAAGAGGGGAAGATGGATCAGAGGAAGGACAAAAGAATACCAAGTGAAAAGAATTGTGCAATTTTAGGGTAAAAAGTTTTAAAAATGAAGATGATAGCATGAACAAGAAGGAAAAAAGAGAAAAGAAATGAAGAAAAAATGAAAGCAGGCGAAGCACTTATAGAGGAGAAGAGGGAATGAGCAAATCAAATTCCCATGTCTGGAGTTAAGGTCACAAGATCCATGTGTCTGTGTAATGTATCTGGGATTCATGATCTTATGTCAGGCTGTGGAGAGTGCTCAGCAATTGTAGAATGGACATCCTCAAAACAAATAGTATATTTTTGTCCAACCATATGTCCTGCCACTTTGATGGCAGGTGTGTAGTGAACATATATTTTCTGGCAAATCATATGAGTAATATGGTATGCGGCCCTACTTTTAATGTTGTTTGTTTTCACTTGTGGTATGGTTGATAGGTAGTAGTAGGCAGGTGTGTGAGTTAAATCATACAACGGGAACAATTGCAGTGTTAGGAAACTTGAGGTAGATACTTTGCTCTGGAATGTTATATGGCTGTACAAGGATGTTTTGAAGGTTAGGAGGTTGGTGGAAGGTGTCAGTGAGTTATGTGGGCAATATAATGTGGAGAGGTTATCTCATTTCAGAGCTTGTCTGAGGAAGTTGGATCTGTGGTTGATTAATTGGCTGAGATGACCAAAGTCTGAATGGTTTCCAGTGACAAAGGGGTTGTGTGTGACTCTTTTAAGCAGGTGCTATGTTGGTTGAGGATAGGGGGATTTTTATGCATATGTAGATTAATAGTTATGACAGAGGAAACACTAGGAAAGGGTAATCATTTAGATGTTGATGAATTTGGTGTTGGAAGAGATATGTTTCCCATGGATACCTAGTTATTCTGATTTTTTTTTTTTACTTTAATTGCATGTATTGACTGGAACACATTCTCTGAATTTCTGAAAGTAGTAGTACTGTTGTCAAAAGACTGTCTTCAACTTTAACAGAAACCAGACCGCAGTAATATGAGTCAAAGAACATGAGAGGGAGACAACAGTTGAAAATTGAGTGAGAGAGGTTTGTAGCCTAACCCTCCCTGTTATTCAATCTGTACATTCAGCAAGCAGTAAAGGGAACTGAAAAGAAATTTGTAAAGGGAACTTAATTACAGAAACAAGAAATAAAAACTTAGAAGTTAGCAGATGAATTCATAATTCTGTCAGAGAAGGCCAAGGAGTTTTAAGATCAGTTGAATCAAATGTATAGTGCACTGAAATGACAGCAAAAGTAAATGCAAAGTAAAATGCTGTAATCATCTTAAATCACATGATACTGAGGAAATTATGTTAGAAAATGAGACACTAACAGTAGATGAAGTTTGCTATTCAAGAATGAAATCTTCACTCTGCAGCAGAGTATCCACTGATATGAAACTACCTGGCACATAAAAATTTTGCACCAAAATGAGACTTGAACTCGAGACCTTTGCCTTTTGGAGTTGAGTGTGCTGCTGACTGAGTTTCCCAAGCATGACTCATGACCTGCTCTCACAGCTTTTCTTCCACCAGTCCCTCATTTCCTGCTTTCCAAACTTCACAGAAGCTCTCCTTCAAGTTTTGCTATTGTCGTAGCAAAATAACTGATGATGGCTGAAGCAGAGAAAATTTTAAATGTAGACTGTGGCTGTAGCATGAAAAGCAGTTCTAAAAAAGAGAACTGTTTTAACATGTAATATGAAAAAGTTCAAAGAAAGGCAGCACATTTTGTATTATCGCGAAATATGGGAGAGGGTGTCACAGTTAATGATACAGGACTTGGGGTGGACATCATTAAAAGAAAGGCGTTTTTCGTTGCGACGGAATCTTCTCACAAAATTCCAATCACCAACTTTCTCCTCCAAATGCGAAAATATTTTGTTGACACCAACTTACATAGGGAGGAACGATCACCAAGATAAAATAAGGGAAATCAGAGCTCGTATGGAAAGATATAGGTGTTCATTCTTCCCGCGCGCTATACAAGGATTGGAATAATAGAGAATTGTGAAAGTGGTTCAATGAACCCTCTGCCAGGCACTTAAATGTGATTTGCAGAGTATCCATGTAGATGTAGATGAAGATGTAGATGTAGATGAATTTAAGTGTTTTGTAAAAGTATTTGTGTGTAGTGCAGTCTCATACAGAAGTAAAATCTGAATGATACACAATGCAGTAAGTATGCTCATGTGGATGTAGTCTGGAATATTTACAGCAGTGGTGCAGATATGAAAAATGGGTAGAATATCCTGGGGTGCTGCATGATGGTTCAAATGGTTCAAATGTCTCTTAGCACTATGGGACTCAACTGCTGTGGTCATTAGTCCCCTAGAACTTAGAACTACTTAAACCTAACTAACCTAAGGACATCACCCACATCCATGCCCGAGGTAGGATTCGAACCTGCGACCGTAGTAGTCGCACAGTTCCGGACTGCGCGCCTAGAACCGCAAGACCACCGCGGCTGGCTGCTACATGAAATCAGTATGTCAGACAGAAAGCAACAACAACTGTGTCATTCCTTCCTTTCGCCATTATATTTCTTTTTTTACGATAATTGTTCTTTGTTTACTTTTCTATTCCCCCATTCCATCAAATCTGAATTAGAATTAGCAGATGTTTTTTTACTCTAATGAGATCTTTGACCTACTAGTCCTCTTGATGCCTCTGAAGGCTAGAAACATTGTTATTTTTTATGTGTTTCTCCCAACAGAAACTTAATAACAGACAAGTGACATAAAAAACATACAAAGACAAAGGAAAGTTTTAGAAGGGCAGGAAAAGGTGATTTTAATTGTTAAACATGAGAGAGTCAGTCAGCTGGTAACAAATGAAATAGACAATGGGAACTGTCCACTGCTATTTTAGTGTAGCTCTGGCTCGTGCTGTTATAGTTGTTGCTGAACAAGTGATTCTTTCCTGTTTCACAGAATTAACTTGTATTTTTTAAATTTGAACCTTTGAATCTAGTTGTATAACATTTGCGCTTGTTAACCTTAATTATTATTTTGTGATATCTGGAATTTCTCATATTTCCTTTATAGTTCTATCTGCCTTTGAAGAGTGAAAGTAATACTTTTAGATTAGGAATTCTGTTTTAGTCCAGCCTATTTTATCATCACTTGTTACACACAGATAATATATTTTTTATGTCAAATTGTTGATAAACTGTGCTCCAGTACTCTAACATAAGAGAATTATTCACCAAACTTACATAGCAAAAGTCAGGTGAATATTTGGACCAGGCGATATGCAAAGAAGTGAAGAAAGCCGTGCCTAAAGTTAACCATAGATTAAATGAGAAAATTTTGAAATACTGCCACAAGAAGTGTTGAATGTCTTAAAACAACTGATCATCATTTTGCTCCAGTACTATCATTTGTCATATTTTGTTGTGTATTTACTATTTCCAGACTTGTAGAAAACAAAATCTTTCTAGTGAGGACTTAAGAACTTAGCTGTGGCACTGCAAGAGAAAAGAAAATCAACTTATTCCTCTGATGAAAATTAAATTTCATATAATTTAAAAGGGAAGAAATGAGTGTAGTCTCTCAATGTTGTGCATCATATCACATGTATACCTTGCATCAGTCTCACTCTTAACTTTTTAAGTATTATTTTTTCCTCTGTTCGCTTTCCAATATTTCTTTTCTCTTTCTTTCTGACTATATTGCTCAATTCTCACAAAAATAACTTCATTTAACTGCTTCCTACTGAAGTTACATTTTTAAAACTATCTACTCTTGTATGTTATGTGACGTGAATTGTTTGATCACACCCATATTAAAATTATAAGTTCCCTATTTTGAACGTCTGTAAAGGATATTTTATATGACATTGAAATCTATTGCAGCTTTATATATATATATATATATATATATATATATATATATATATATATATATATATATGTGAAACTTTCTAAGCCATCAGATTCATCTCTTGAACAGTCTCACAGCTGATGAAAACGAAATTCATTTGCTTAACAGCTATTTACAGAAGGTTTGTATTTTCTTATTTGCTGTGATAGCAGCCAAGCTGCTTCTTTAGTGCTGTTACTCTGCATGAGAGTCACACATGATCTACATGATTTTACTGTAATGTAAAATAATCTCCCACAAAGGCCTCCCTATTTCCATATTAAGTACTTTACCTCTTCATATTAAATGCTTGCTTTACAGTCTTCACAGTGCAAAAGCATTGCACTAGTAAGAGGGCTTTCATTTGCTGGCATAGGGAAACAAAATTCGCAATGAGAATGCAGTAGATGGTACACTGTATACACTGGAAAAACTTTATAGTATTTTCACTAGGCACACATTACAACAATAAAAATACAGAAGTACACATGACAATATTATGAGAAGGAAAGTTGCCACTCACCATATAGCAGAGATGCTGAGTGGCAGATAGGCACAACAAAAAGATTTTCACACTTCAATCTTTCATCCAGTGGCCTTTGTCAACAATACACACACACACACACACACACACACACACACACACACACATGCACACATGACAGTCTTGTGAGATGTAAATGTTAATGTAGTTGTGAGCATGCCAGTTACCAGTATGAGTACCAATGTATTTAGGTATTTTGTATGTGGGAACCATTATTTCCTCAACAGAGTTGTTTTCTGCAAAATATGGGTTGAAAATTTACTTATTCAAACTACCTGTTGTTATGTGGTTCATTTTGAATTCCCCACCATTCTCTTTTCATGCCCTTTTTCTGTTATCCTACTACCACAAGATTTCTCATATGAAGGTTAGTCTCGAATGCAAAGCTCCTCTTGCTAATTTTTCCTTTCATTTTATCATTGCCTTTTGTTCAGTGTATGTCAGGATTTTCTACTATCTTTTGGTGTCCTTGTAACTATTTTCACTACATTTTTCTTTCATATTTCATAGGCTTGATCATTTCATACATATCTTTACATATCTACAACGATTTGTTGGCTGTTACTGACAACCAGTCTCCAATCAAGAATGTTTAACTGCAGGAGTTTTGATAGTTTGTGAAATAAAGTCTGTTGATTCATTAGTTTGCATGCAGATGTTAATCAGTTTGTATATTTTTAAAATTTGTTAGTGAGTGAGAACTTTTCTTCAGTGATTTCTCATTACATTGCTGGAAATGGAGGAATGCTAAATTGCTTTTATGGTGTACAGCTGAGAAGACAAACATTTGAAATCATTTCTGATTTTTCAAATTTACTGAATTTAAACAATATTTAAATTCTTTTTTTCAACTCACCTTCACTACCAACACCAGGGTTCTTATAAATG